>NC_142502.1:13335000-13646250 GCF_057876585.1 Rhinolophus sinicus
TCCGATAAGGGGCTAATATCCAAAATATACAAGGAACTCATGCAACTCAACAACAAAAAAACAAACAACCCAATTGAAAAATGGGCAGACGACCTGATGAGACATTTCTCCAAAGAGGACATACAAATGGCAAATAGACATATGAAAAAATGCTAAACATCACTAATCATTAGAGAAATGCAAATCAAAACCACAATGAGATATCACCTCACCCCAGTCAAAATGGCTATCATCAACAAGACAAATAGTAACAAGTGTTGGAGAGGCTGTGGAGAAAAAGGAGCCCTCATACACTGTTGGTGGGAATGTAGACTGGTGCAGCCGTTATGGAAGGCAGTGTGGAGGTTCCTCAGAAAATTAAGAATAGAATTACCATATGACCCAGCAATCCCTCTCCTGGGTATCTACCCAAAAAATATGAAAACATTTATACATAAAGACTCGTGTGCTCCAATGTTCATTGCAGCTTCGTTTATGGTGGCCAAGACATGGAAACAACCCAAATGTCCTTCGATAGATGAATGGATAAAGAAGTTGTGGTATATATACACAATGGAATACTATTCGGCGGTAAGAAAAGATGATATAGGAACATTTGTGACAACATGGATGGATCTTGAGAGTATAATGCTAAGTGAAATAAGTCAGACAGAAAAAGCAGAGAACCATGTGATTTCACTGATATGTGGTATATAAACCAAAAACAACAAAAGAACAAGACAAACAAATGAGAAACAGAAACTCATAGACACAGACAATAGTTTAGTGGTTACCAGAGGGTAAGGGGTGTGGGGGGTGGGAGATGAGGGTAAGGGGGATCAAAAAATGGTGATGGAAGGAGAACTGACTCTGGGTGATGAACACATAATGGGATTTATAGATGATGTAATACAGAATTGTACACCTGAAATCTATGTAATTTTACTAACAATTGTCACCCCAATAAATTTTTTAAAAAAGAAAAGAAAATGAACTAAATTCTCCAGGCAAAAGAAAAAGAATGGTTAAATTGATAAAAATATAAAACTCAACTATATGCTACCTATGATAGATTAACCTCAGCTTTAAGAACAAATGTAGACTGAAACTAAAGGGATAGAAAAACATACTTCATTCTTTAGTTTCAAAAGAAACTAAAGGGAAGGAAAACACCCCCCAAAAAAGTGGGGTATCCATACTTATATCAGACAAAATAGACTTTAAGCCAAAGAGTATAAGAGACAAAGAAGATCATTATATAATGTTAAAGAGGCCAATTCATCAGTGACTATAACAAGTGTAAGTATTTATACACTCATCATGGGAGCACCTAAAAATATTAACAAATAGGAAAGGAGAAATAGAGAGCAATACAATAATATCAGGGACTTCAGTACCTCACTTTCAACAATGGGTAGATCATCCAGGCAGAAATCAATATGGAAACATTGTTAAATTTACACATTACAGGAGTTAAATTACACATTACAGTAGATGAACTAATAGACATACACAGGACATTCCATCAAACAGCAAAAGAATATGGACTCTCCTGAAGCACGCAGGGCATATTCTCCATTATAGATCATATGTTAGGCCACAAAATAAGTATTAAATTTTTAGGAATATTGAAATCATATGAAGCATCTTTTTCCTACCATAATGGCATGAAACTAGAAATCAATTCAAGAAGAATTGAAAATTTTACAAAAATGTGGAGACCAAACATGTTCTTGAACAACAAATGGATCATAAAGAATTCAAAAGAGAAATCAAAAAATACCTTGAGACAAGTGAAAATGGAAACATATCATACCAAAATTTATGAGACGTAGCAAAAGCAGTTACAAGAGTAAAGTTTATAGTGACATAAACACCTACATCAATAAAAAAAAAAAAAAAAACCTCAAATAAACAGTCTTAACTTTATACCCTAAAGAACTAGGGAAATAAAATGAAGCCAAAGTTAGTAGAATGAAGAAAATAACAAAGAACAGATTGAAAATAAATGAAAAGGAGAGAAGACACAAATAAAATTATAAATTTATTTTTATTTATCAGTAGGCATTACTACTAATATCACATGAACACAAAGGATCATAAGAAACAGTTATGAACAATTATAAGTCAAAGAACTATAAACCTAGAAACATACAATCTACTAAGATTGAATCCGAAAAAATTAAAAATATGAACAAATTAACTAGTAAAGAGATTAAATCAGTAATTTAAAAAAAAAAAACAGAAAAGTCTTCGATCAGATAGCTTCACTGATGAATTCTACCAAATACTCACAGAAGAATTAATACCAATTTTCAAATTTTACCTAACATAGAAGAGGAGGAAACACTCCCAAACTCATTTTATGAGGTCAGCATTACCATGATACCAAAAATTTGTATGGAACCACAAAAAGACACCAGATAGCCAAAGCAATCATAAAAAAAATACAGTTGGATGCATCACACTTCCTGATTTCACACTGTATTACAAAGTTATAGTAAATAAAACAATATGGTATTGGCATAAAAATGAACATGGAACAGAATAAGGGAAGCCCAGAAATAAATCCATGTGTATATGTCAAATAATTTATGACAAAGGAGACAGAATATATGAAGAGGAATGGGTAGTCTCTTCAATAAATGGTGTTGAGAAAAGTGGACAACCACAGGGCAAAAAATAAAACTGGACCCCCTATCTGCACTGTACACTAAAATCAACTCAAAATGGATTTATGGCTTGCATATGAAAACTCCTAAAAGAAAACATAGCAGGTAAGCAGGTAAGCTCCTTGACATTGGTCTTGGAGGTAATTATTTGGATTTGACACCAAAAGCAAAGGAAACAAAAGCAAAAATAAACAAGTGGGATTACACCAAACTAAAAAGCTTCTGCACAGCAAAGGAAATTATAAACACAATGAAAAGATAATCTACAGAATGGAAAAAATATTTTCAAATCATGTATTTGATAAGAAATTCATATCCAAAATGTATAAAGACCTCTGATCAAAAACTTGGCAAAGAGATAGGATACTAGATTTATCAAGGTGATAGATGGGAATGGGGTTCAGTTAAGGGTGAAACAGGTGAAGGTGTTAAGAAATATAAACTGGAGCAGCCAGTTGGCTCAGTTGGTTGGAGTGCAGTGCTCTTAACAACGGGGTCACCGGTTCGATCCCCACATGAGCCACTGTGGGCTGCGCCCTCCACAACTAGATTGAGACAACTACTTGACTTGGAGCTGATGGGTTCTGGAAAAACACACTTAAATAAGTAAAACTTAAAAGATAAAAGAAATATAAATGGATAGTTAATACAGTATGAGGAATATAATCAACAGTGTTGTAAAGATCATGTAGGCTGCCAGATGGGCACTGGACTTATCAGGGGGATCACGTCATAGACTGTGTAGATGCCTGACCAATGCGCTATACACCTGAAGAGCTGAAGTAGAATAATATTGACTGTCAACTATAACTAAATATATAGGTATGTATAGTCACCGGATGTGGGGTACAACATAGTGAAGACAGTCGATGGTATAGTAACAGCTACTATATAAGATGTCAGAGGGGTAGCAGCTTGTGGGGTGGGTTATCACTTTATGAGGAGGTTAAATGTCTAACTATTATGTTGCTTTGTACACCTGAAACTCATAATAATAACCAAAAAAAACCCTTGGCAAAGAAACTGAATAGACATTTTTCCCAAGAAGATATACAAATGGCAAACAGACACATGAAAAGGTGCTCAAAATCACTAATCATCAGGGAAATACAAATCAAAACCACAGCAAGATATCACCTGACACCTGTTAGAATGGTTATTATAAAAAAGATAAGAAATAGCGTTGGTGAGGATGGGGAGAAAAGGGAATCCTTGTACACCGTTTGTAGGAATGTAAACTGATGCAGACACTATGGAAAACAGTATAGAGGCTCCTCAAAAATTAAAACTAGAACTACCATATGATCCAGAAATCCCACTTCTGGGTATATATCCAAAAGAGATGAAAACAGGATATCAAAGACATATCTGCACCACCATGTTCATTGCAGCATTATTCACAATATCCAAAATATGGCAACAAACTTAGTGTCCGTCAATGAATGAGTGAATAAGAAATATGTATATATACATACAATGGAATATTATTCAGGCATGAGGAAGAAGGAAACCCTGCCATTTGTGACAACGTGGATAGGACCTTTGTATTATACAAAGTGAAGTAAGCCAGACAGAGAAAGATAAATACTGTATGGTATCACTTGTATGTGAAATCAAAAAAACAAAATCCAACTCATAGAAACAGAGAGTAGAAAAGTGGTTGCCAGGGAGTCAGGCATGGGGCAAATTGGGAGAGGTAGGTTAAATGATTCAAACTTTAAGATGCATCTAATAGGATCTAATGTGTAACATGGTGACTATAGTTGATAACACTGCATTGCATAATTGAAATTTGCTGAGAAAGTAGAACTTAACTGATCTCATAAATTTCTGTTATATTTATAGCAATTATGAGGATTATACAAGTGTCCCATGCAGGTTTTTGTATCATTGAGCTAATTCCAGGTTCTTCTAGAATTGACAATTTGGCTACTCTTTTTACTAAGGGTGCTTTCTATTCCCTCTTTTAAAAATTACTCTTATTATTCTCAAACTATTACCACGTAAATGTCTCCATTAGATTTTCAATACAGGCTACTTTTTAAATGACAGCTATATCTAGATATATAAAAGCTTTTCAAAATGTGACTTAGTCAGTTTTTCCAAAACGCTTGACAATCATCTACAAAATTTTTCCAGAAGACTGTTTTCTGCCCTCATTTTACATCTTTTTTAGATCAATTACTATTTTTATTCTGCTTGGTCAAACAAATAGGCTTTTGATTTATAATAGCTGTATTCTAATAGTATACACACACAAAAAAAAAACACACAAAAAAAAAACTTCTCTTTAGCCTTTATAAGTCTTTAAAAAAAAACAAACATCAAGAAACAAGACATAGTTTGTCCAAAGGATTTTGAAATCATTCAGGTCTTTTAAATTAAAATAATCAAGTTATAGAGTGGTTTTGCTATACATCTCATTACTATAAATGTGTTTAGTCCAAGGTTTAACAATGGGATGGCTAAGTATGGACATAATATTTCCCTTCCCTTTATTTCTGTCTCTGTTTTATTCTTAAATTCATATTATTGCCATGAATTCTTCATCCACTGACCATGTATTAATATTTTAATTTAATTCCAATTGTTCCAATGGCCATCAAATTTTTATAATTATAAAAATGTCATGATGGGAATTAACTGGTAAGTATAAAAATATATATATTCGAGTTCAACAGTGCTATGAAACTAATATTGCTAAGACTTTATAAGGGAAAATATCAGGGTTGCCAAAAACAATTATACAAGTGGACACTTTGGTCAACGTTGCTCAAGCAATGTAATCAGAAGTGTCTGGACGCTGATGGTAACCACTCTGAGTACCTCTTATAATTGAAGAAGTCAAACGTGACTTGTATTCATCTTTCGTTATTGGTATATATTGAGTATTACAATTTTAATACAGTTTTCCATTCTTAAAATGTGTATGCATTTTTCAGCACCCTCTGAATATGCCTATAGTACAATAAACCATAACAGCAATCAAAAGTTCGCTCTCAAGAATATGGCCACTATTATTATTTTTTATTTTTCTCTTCTCCCAAAGTATTAAAAAAAAAAATCAATAACAAATATAAAGATAAAATCTACAACCCCATTACATTTAGATTCCAATATTCACTTATCAGATCTGTTTCCCATGACAATGCTAAGGTAGGTAGGTGCTCAACAAAACTCTTAATTTCAAAGATGGCTGGGAGTTTTTATTTGCCATTTGAACTGACTCTGTAAACCTAAATATGCCTGGTAATCCCCATGCCTCCATATAACCTAGTCTCCACCACTTACATGGATGGTTCCCTATGAAGCTTGGATCACAACACTGCTGGCTCCTTATTCAAAAGACCACGTTTACATGTTAATATATGCAAATACATAAAATATTCTCTAAGGCCAGATATATGTTCACTTGGCCTATAACAGACTGGTGAACTTTGAAATGCAAGTACAATGCTCCATATGCACTTAGTGTAATAAAAAGCATCCCATCCTTCATAGGTATAAGTTGATTTCATCTATTAAAAGAAACCAAATGAGACAATCTCTCTAAGTCCATTGCTCACTTACTCTCTAAGCCCAAGAATAAGATTTAACTTCCTCTTGCCTTGATTCATCTACGTTAGCTCCTGAATGGATATGCTGGGGCATGGAGGAAGGTCAAGTTCTAATCTTATTTCCATAATAACTAGAGTTCTTCTCCCTGAACTATAAGAGCAACAGTCAAGTTTTATAAGAACACCAATTCTGAGCGAGTCAACCCAAGGACCAAGTATCACTTCAGCCACTGTGTCTTTCTACAAATTCCTCTCGGCATTAGGATGAGAACCTAATTTATTTTTCTAATATGTTACCTTTCTCCTAAAATATTGAGAATAGACAGTTGGGTAAATAATTGGCATTCAGTAAAGAAACTTATTATTCTCTCTCTAGTCCACAAAGATCTTAAAAGAAAAGATTTTTAAGGTAAAAATTTTTATTAATAATTGAGGTACTTCAAACAAAAGTCCTCAATATTAAAAATGTGCATATCGTAGATCATTTCATGTTAAAAATTTCTGATGCTGTGAACATATAATACTAACTGCATTTATTATGTGGTGTCCACCCCAGGTTTTTTGGTGAATAAGATGGGTTAAAAAGAAATAATGTCAGGTTAAAGACTAACCTTCTAGATTTTGATTTTAAAACATTATTTCCTAATTTCCAGGAGAATTACAGTGTACTGATACTAAAAATGAACAAATTCCGATATAGCCTTGAAACCGATGCAATAATAGCTATTGTTTCCCACTGTTTCTATGACTTCACAACCAGTTCATGAGTCATTATTGACTCTTAACAATAAAAGTTGAACTTAGCATCCTTACCTGGCACCCTCTTTGCCCAGTTGATCATGTGAACCAGCTCCCTGTCTGCAAGGTTTGTCAGCAAGCCCATCATCGAAGCCTCACTGAACGGTCTGGTAGGATCGTACTCTGAATAGATAATGGGGGGCTCAGCCTCCAACAAGGCACTGACCATCTGGTCGGCAGTCAAGGATAAGGCAGGGCTGTTCTTCTTAGTGTGCTTAATCAAGACGGGGCTTGGCCAAAGACTGGAAGCTCTCATGTCTCCAGAGGACCCTGCTTCATTCCTGCCATCCCCATCATCTCTTTGGCGCCTGTGTTTCAACATTCTCCCTCCTCTTCGGTCTTTCCGTATCCCTGAGAACACAGAAAGAAAAAAAAAAGTTTATTCTTTTCCTTATGCAAACTTTCATACTAAAATCGTCTTCAATGCTAATAGTCCTTTATTTCATTTAAAGAAATTCTTCAGGGCACAGGTGTGTTGGTAAGCGTTTGACAATCATTTCTCCAAGAGATTTTTGTTTTTAAAAGGCTTTGATTTGTAGCATTCACCAATTTCAATGGTGTAAATATTCCTACAGCGGCAAATTTTAAGCTGTTCGTCTGACATCGAGCAGCTTACAAAACTCCGGAAAACTGAATGTAGGCTTTTGTCTGACAGGCTGTGTGTGTGTGTGTGTGTGTGTGTGTGTGTGTGTGTGTGTGTGTGTGTGTGTGTGTGTGTATGTAAGAAATGTTACAAAAAGAACAGAATTATAATAATTAGTTATTCTTGAAATATAGCTTAGCATCGAACACTGCTTCTGCTATGAATATTCTTAAAATAATTGTAAAAGGCATTTTTAAAAAGCATTTAGTAAATATCCTTCTCATTCAAGTAGATCTCTTAATGGAAAACACTGAAAAGGAACGACTTATCCAAAGTGTTTCTGACAGCCTCTGGACCACAGAGGCACTCAGTAGGTCTTTCATTGCTACTAAGCTACACTTCATCACCTTAGGAATTGAGACCCAAGACCCTCAAATAGTTTACTTGGTTTTAAGAGTTTCAAAAATGTATTTCGCTTTTCCTACTATAAAAGTTTTGAAACAGCTGAAAATAACTTTCCCCATAATGTTTACCCAGCTGTGGTTCTCATTAACTAACTTATGGGGGAGGGAGAATCCAATCTCTTTTGCAATGATTTTTTGAAGTTTCAACTCAGTATATTAACCTGGAAAAGATCACGCTGTGGTGCTGAAATGTATCAGCAGAAACAAATACTTTAACAAGACAAAAATTTATCCAATCATCTATCGAAGGACACTTTGGTTAGTTCCATGATGTGATTTATACACACAATGGAGTACTATTCTGCCCTAATAAAAGATGAAATATTGCCACTTCAACAACATGGATGGATCTTGAGATTATTATGCTAAGCGAAATAAGTCAAAAGGTCAAGAACCATATGATTTCACTGATATGCAGGATATAAAACTGAAAGCAACAAAGGAACAAGACAAACAAAGAAACAAAAACTCATAGACATAGACAATAGTTTAGTGGTTACCAAAGGGTAAGGGGGGAGGAGGGTGGTAGATGAGGGTAAAGGGGATCAAATATATGGTGATGGAAGGAGAGCTGACTCTGGGTGGTGAACACGCAATGTGATATATAGATGATGTATTATAGAATGGTACATAGTACACTTGAAACCTATGTAACTTTACTAACCATTGTCACCCCAATTACCTTTAGTGTAAAAAAAAGACAAAAACAGGGGCGGGCCCGGTGGCTCAGGCGGTTAGAGCTCCATGGTCCTAACCCCGAAGGCTGCCGGTTCGATTCCCACATGGGCCAGTGGGCTCTCAACCACAAGGTTGCCAGTTCAACTCCTCAAGTCCCACAAGGGATGGTGGGCTCCGCCCCCTGCAACTGAGATTGAACACGGAACCTTGAGCTGAGCTGCCACTGAGCCATTCGTGCTCAGTTGGTTGGAGCTCATCCTCTCAACCACAAGGTTGCCTGTTCAATTCCTCGACTCCTACGAGGGATTGTGGGCTGTGCCCCTTGCAACTAGAAAATGGCAACTGGACCTGGAGCTGAGCTGCGCCCTCCACAACTAAGACTGAAAGGACAACAACTTGAAGCTGAACGGCACCCTCCACAACTAAGATTGAAAAGACAACAACTTGACTTGGAAAAAAGGCCTGGAAGTACACACTGTTCCCCAATAAAGTCCTATTCCCCTTCCCCAATGACAAAAGTTAACACAAGCTTCCATATTGTCAAAAATGTTAATCTCTCCAAAGTATATTAGAAAGCAACAGTTCTTAAATTTATATGAAAGAAGTAATCATTTTGGTAAAGTTAATACAATCATTTTTCAAAGTAAAGACATGAGAAGTAAACACTGTAATATATCACCTTTTTTCTCATTCCATAACAAATGAATAACTAATGTCAGAATTTTGTTCTATGTTACCCTAACCTGTCAAGGAATTTGGACAAGCGTGTGGCTGTAAATGTTTATGCATAACTTTTACTTTTACAGGTCTATATTAGACATATTAGATGACACCTGGAAAATATTATGAATCTACAGACTCTTCCTATTTGTTCAGTATTAAAATAAGCATTTCTCAGAACTCTTGGAATAAGTAATAATAGTAAAGATTATTATCACTAATATGCACTGAGTACTCACCATTTGTGTTAAGCACTTTATATATACTTTACATGTAAGCACTTGACAACCAAATTAGTCCTCACAATAATCTTGTAAAGTAAATATTGGAAAACTGCTACTTAAAGAAGTTGATGAACTTGACTGAGACCATTCTCTATTAAGTATCGAGATTCTAGTTCTGAAATCAAGACTTTTTTTCAGTTAACAGAGTTTTAAAATTTTATCCAAAGTTGATGGATTTAAAGGAACCTAGAAGTAAAATAGATCAGATGAGAACAGTTGGATCTGACCAATCATGTTGTCCTTAGTCAGGCATTTCAAATATTTCACTGCCAAATGTACTGAGATTATAATATCTGAATTAAGGGAGATGATATTCACAGTCTAAACTCAGCTTATCAGAGCACACTTGGAGTATCACACTCATTGCTGGATGCTGAATATATAAGCAAAATGAATTTATTCAAGATAGAGTAACTATGATGGTGAGGAGATGTGAAATCAGGTCACATGGAGAATGACTAAGGAACTAAGAGCATTAGCCCAGAGAAAAGACAACTTCTAAGAAGCATGAGTGTCACCTTCAAATGGCCTGTCCTATATAAAATGCTATTATAATTGGGTTTTTTTCCCAAAAAATTTGTATGTTAAAATCTAATCCCCCATATGATGGTATTTGGAGAGAGTGTCTTGGGAAGGTGATTAAGACATGTGGGTAGAGCCTCCATAGTGGAATTAGTGTCCTTATAAATAGAGGTCAGACAGCTAGCTTGCTCTTTCTGCCACGTGTGGAGGATACGAGAAGACAGATGTCAGCAAGCCAGAAAGCAGAGCCTCACCAGACACCAGATCAGCAACTTGATCTTGGACTTCCCAACCTCCAGAATTGTGAGAAATAAATGTTTGTTGTTTAAGCTACCCAGTCTATGGTATTTCTGTTATAGCAGCCCAAACTGACTAAGGCAGATGGGTTCATCTTGCTCTTTATGAGCAAAAATGGTAAAATATAAGAACTATATGGAAACTATGAGTAGTTAGAATTCAATATAAGCAGTCTGTAATGTCAAAGCTGACAAAAAAGATAAATTCCATAGGAAATGATGTGTTGGATCACTGGAGGCTAGATGAAGACTTTAAGGGGATGTTATTGAAATGATTCAATTATCCAGTAAGCATTTGCACTACGTAGCTAACCTTCAATATACCTTTCATCCTCCGATTGTATGACCCTATGGTTTTTCATTTGGAATGTAAGACCAGTAGCCTTGGAAGAAAAAAACAGGAAAAGAAGATAAAAAGCAAAGAATTTATTTAGGTTCATATTTCATAGGAAGTTTCATAGGAAATTCTGAGATCAGAATTTTGACAGGATAAATTCTGACTATTTACCTATTTTGGGTAGGGATTGGGATAAAAATATGGATTGTTCTTCAGTAGTAGTTAGTGTATTACTCAAA
This sequence comes from Rhinolophus sinicus, assembly GCF_057876585.1. Lineage (NCBI taxonomy): Eukaryota > Metazoa > Chordata > Mammalia > Chiroptera > Rhinolophidae > Rhinolophus > Rhinolophus sinicus. The sequence goes on from NC_142502.1 coordinate 13,346,130, forward strand.
TACTATTTATCCCCCTACTCTACAACTTTACATAGAGATTGAGAATTTGAACAGATCTTATAGGGAACCTGGAGCAGCAAATAAAGTCTTTTAATATCAGATGTACATGGAAAGATAAAAGCAAGTGATTTGACTAAAAAATAAATAGTTAAAGGTGATATTGTTCTCCCTAAGATAAAATCAGAAGATACCTGATTACAACTGTACATAAAATAAAACTAAAGTTTATGCTTTCTATTATAAATGTAATTTATCTAAATTTTTAAAGATTTCAAAGATAAAGACAAATAGATAGAAAAGTAACGAAACAAAACATAGTATTACCACCACTTTAAAATATCCCAGCAGTCATACTACAGACAATCTGACTTCCAGAAAAATTAGTTTTAAACTCAATTCAGGGAGTAGTAGTGAGAGTTATCAAAAATTGTTTATCAAAGTATTTGTTCATTTGGTAAACTTTGTTCAATATTTACAATGTACACATGATGCAGCAGTAAACAAAGACAGATCATGTTACCCTCCATCAAATATTCAGATTGGAGGGAGAAAAGACTGTCAACAAAACAAAGAGGCAACCATTTAATGGGAGAAGGTACTTGTAAAGAACACTTCCAATAAGTGGCTAATATCCAAAATATATAAAGAACTCGTACAATTCAATAACAAAAAAAATATATCCAATTAAAAAATGGGCAGAGGTTCTGAATAGACACTTCTCCCAAAGATACAAGTGGACAAAAGATATATGAAAAATGCTCAACTTCACTAGATATTAGAGAAATGTAAATCAAAGCCACAATTAGATACCACCTCACAACTGTTAGAATGGCTATTATCAACAAGACAAGTAATAACAAGTGTTAGAGAAGTTGTGGAGAAAAGGGAACCCTCATACACTGCTGGTGGAATGTAAATTGGTGCAGCCACTATGGAAAACAGTATGGAGGTTCCTCAAAATTTAAGACTAGAATTACATATGACCCAGCAATCTCCCTTCTGGGTATCTGTCGTGCAGGGTGGCCTGCGGGGCCTCTAGTCCTGCTCCCCACAAAGAACACAGGATATGGTGAGGCCAAAAAGGAACACCCATGGAGCCATAGGAAGGGGAGTCATACCACTACAGTCTCACTGGAGGCACTATAGTCTCACTGGAGGCTGGATCCACATGACCTGCAACCTGTTGTCCACTTGTCTGCCTGCCAACCAACCGACTGACCAACCAACGCAGTCGTGGCAGTTATATCAGTGGCTAATTGGCTAACTGGTTACAGCTGACAGCCAACTAGCCACAGCTGATGGTCATCTATTACCTGAGCCAACACCTTTCCACGTGAAGCCGAGAGCCTGGAAACTGCTCTCTGGGACTCTGTCCCCATAGTATCTAACCAAAAAATCTGAAAACATTTATCTGTAAAGATACATGTACCCCTATGTTCATTGCAGCATTATTCATGGTGCCCAAGACATGGAAACAACCAAGGTATCCTTCAATAGATGATTGGATAAAGAAGATGTACATTATACAATAGAATAATACTCAGCCATAAGAAAAGATGAAATACTGCCATTTGCAACGACATGAATAGATCTTGAGATTATTATGCTAAGCAAAATAAGTCAGACAAAAAAGGTTGAGAATCATATTTCACTTACAGACCACAGTTTAGTGGTTACCAGAGTGTAAGGAGGGAGGGAGAGTGGCAGAAGAAGTTAAAGGGGGTCAAATATATGGTGATGGAAGGAGAACTGACTCTGGGTAGTGAACACACAATACAATGCATAGATGATGTATTATAGAATTGAATATAATTTTGAAACCTATATAATTTTACTAACCAATGTCACCCCAATAAATTTAATAAAAAATAATTTAAAAGTTTTTCAGCATTTGTTGAATTAATTAATTAAATAATTAATTAACTGCCCAAAACACAATGAAAGGGACGGGATGATGCAAGGAGGAGGAGGAGACAAAGAAATATTCTCTAGGAGATGAAGTTACATTTGCGCCAAATCATGAAATGTCCTTTCTTGGAGAAATTTAGAAATAGACTAATCAGATGGTTTAGATGTAGTCCTACTTAAAGCAGTAAGTTTACCCACCACATCTGTTTGAGTGCCACAAATATATGATTCAGGTTGTTAAACATAAGACAAAAAAGTTGTCACAGGTTTGGAATGTAGAGCAATAAAATACAACTGGAAAGATCAAAGAAAGAATTGAATATTTATAAAGTCATCAAATAGTCAAATAAGGAAAGGTAGATTCAATTAGCATTAGCAAATATGTTCTATAATTTACCCCCAAAGTTCTGTATTTTTCAAATGCCAAAGTCCCTATAAAATGTGCAAATAACAGAAACAGAAAATTGTACATATTACATGGTCAACTGCAAGTGATAGAATCCCAGGGCACAGCTCAATGAGGAAAGCATCATTTTCTACTTGTAAGTAGTAACTGTCACATTGTCAGTGACATACCAGTGTCATTACCAGTAATAATATATTTTATAGTAATTAAAAAAAATCAAACTGGAATTGAATAGAAGGTGAAAAATAACCCAACTTCTATTTTAACCTATGTTAAATGAGAGTTGCCAATCAGAACCAATGATTGCAAGCTGTGTCACTATAGACTATACAGCCAGTCTTAATTATATGGAAGGATGGGGCATAGGAGTGGCGTGCATAATTAAAATCCAAAGATAAAATTAAAAATGCATTCTCTGCTCCCTACCGAGATACTTTCCAGAATTATTTGTAGAGCAGCAACAAAGATTGATACGTATTTTACTTAAGCTCATTTCCCTTTGTCTAACTTATTTTAACTATGAGTGAAAAAAAAAGAAATGACCAAACTGCCAGTTCACAAAGCAGAGGGGGTGAAATAAAAACAATTAACTTAGATCATGCAAATATTTAAAAGGCAGCCTCTTGACAGTTGAGATGTTTATTTGTAGCAAATAACATTTTGGGTTGTAATGCCACATAAACAAGACATACTGTCACTCAGCACACAAAAATGTCATTTTCTACAATAGGTAGGCAAAATATTCAGCAGCACCATTCAGATGTCACGCGGCGAATATGCTGGGGTACATACATTATTAGCTCTCAAATCATGCCACTGACTAGACTATATCTGCGTCAAAGCAAATTTCTTCACACCCCTTTCTAAAAATTTTAAGTTTACAATAATTTAAGTATTACCTGTTGGTTTCATATGAGAGACTGAGAAAACAAACTATCTCTCATCCAGCAAGCCCAGCATAAGTGTGAAACGCCACCCGTTTTCATTTTATTCCCTCGGATTAAGCCTTCTCTATACCGTTGTCACACTGTTGCAAGGATTTAGAAAGCTGAGTATAGAAACTCCGCTTAGTGGCACTCACTAAGTGAATTTGAGTGATTCTAATCCACTGGGAAGTGTTAACTTTAGGGAACTTATTACAATAATAAACACAGGCAATTGGGATAAGAATGAAAGGGAGAGAGATGGTACACAGGGTGCTCTCTCGTAAGGCAGGCCCTAAGGAATCTCCTCCCAAGCTATCTGGGACTCAGGAGGTATGCTGAAAACTTTAAGGGGCGGCTGAGTGAGTCCTGGCAAGGAGAAAGAGGCTGGAGACATATCACCTGCTTAAACACTTATGTCCTGACTCTGAAATAAAAGATCTGTCTTAATGTGTCAAACTAGGCGTTTTGAAAGACAACTTCTAATTACTTTACAGTTTATTTAATCATTCTTTTTTCATCCTTTAAATTCGTTGGCTCAGGAAAAATTAATATACTATCTGAATATTCATTAATTAGATTTCATTGGATTATTTGTTCCTAGAGCAGTCTACGTTTTAAATTTCCTTTTTCTGAAATGATCTGTTTTCTTCTTAACACTCTATGCCTCTACAAAAAGTTAATATAACTTCAGTAATTTTTCCAGTTCCTTAAGACTATTTTAATGTATTGCTAAATATTTCAACACTTGCATAATCACCTTTCTTGTGTTTCTCAGTAATGCCATATTATTCATGAAATATTTAAAAAATAGGCAAATAAATACACTAAAAGCTATTTAACTCAACACGTTGAAGAAAACAGAAGTGCTGATTAGTTAAGAATTAAATAAAGATAAGAACTAATAAAACTTGCTCCAGGAAATCCCCCTGCATCAATTCTAATGTTTTCCCTTCAAATACTAGCAATGAATCTTATAAGGTAGGAACTGTCATAGTCCCTCAGTTAACAGAGAAAAGAAGTTTAGAATTTAGAATAACTATCAAGCCCAAGGTCACACCAAGGGAAGCGCAGAAATTTGAACCTAGTTGAATTATGTCATTATAGATTATTATTAATATTATCATAGATGCTAAGTGTAGCAGGTCAGAGGACTATGAATTACCCACTTCATTTTTTTTTTTTTTTTTACTTAATGTTCTTTCCGTCCTTCCTTCCACATCCAACAAATCACCACAAACTAGGATTTCTGCACGTATCTCTTTTTTTTAGTCCCCTCCTTTCTCAGTGCCGCCATTGTAGTTCATATTTCCTATCCCTTCTTACCTAGATCAACGCAGCAGCACCTAATGTGTTTCTGTGCCTACTTTCAGTCTCCCTTCCAACCCAATTAACTGCAGATTGATTAATCCCCATTATATACCCATTTCATCCTGTCATTGTCTGTCTAAATCCCTCGAAGACTCTCTTAGCCTACAGCACAGAAGTTGTTTATGTTGTAAAGATGCTTGTCAGTCCTAAGGGGCTGTCAGAGGTAGTGTAGTTGGGGCTTTTGGCCACCCTATTCCCCTCATTTGTCTAAAGTCATGTTTTTGTATACGTGTTTTGTATTGGGATTAGGAAAATCACTTCTTTCTAAAAGGGTTTATTGGTTTTATTCTAAATTTAAAAAGCCATTGACCTACTAAATAAAATCAAACACTTCATTAAGACTCATAAATTTCTACAAATAATCCCAAAGTATTTTTCAAACCTATCTTTACAAATCTCCTCCACAAACCTTTATTTTTCATGAAACAGGGTTGGACATGTGCCACTTTGTGTAATACTTTCCAACATTCACACATTGTGCCCTGTCTACCTCTCTTATGTCAACCTCCAAAGCCCAAGTAAAATCTCATTTTATCCATAATCAGTTTTGGCCCCAACCCCAGTCTAGTGGCTCTACCCTCTCCATTCTTATAGCTTTTCTTTCCTGTGTCATTCATTGAACAACTATCATGTGCTACCTTCTACATTTAATTATACCTGAGTTCCCCCTCCCTGAGCTGTGGCCTGGAACGTCCTTCTAGGCAGAGAATTAGAGAGATGGTGGGGCTCACCTCACTTATTGTCCCTTTCTCAAGAAACACTGCCCCACATTGCCTGATAGCCAAGGTTTCATACATTTTTATCCAGTTTTTAAAAAATGTTTCTGGTGGATGACAATATGGTTAGAACTGAAAGGTGAAATAGACAAATCTACTCTTAGTTGGAAATTTCTTTTATCTCCTTGTCAATAACTGATCGTGCAAGTAGGCAAAAAAGCAATATGAATAGAGTTGACCTCAACAACACTATCAATCAACTTGATATAATTGATATTTATAGAATAGGAAACAACAGATGAATACACATTATTCTTAAGCTCCAATGAAATAGTCACCAAGTTAGACCATATTATGGACCATAAAAAATCCTCAATAAATTTTAAATACAGAAATAATATAAAGTTGGTTCTTAGACCAGAATGGAAATAAACTAGAAATCAGTAACAGAAGACACCTGAAAATTTCGCAAATATTTGGAGATAAAGAATTTTAAAGAATGTATTGGTCAAAGAAGACTTCTAAATAGAAATTTTAAAATATTTGAACTAAATGAAAATAAAAATAAAAGTTAAAATTTGTGGGATGTAAAGGAAAATGTTTAACATTAACTATATTAGATAAGAAAAATATGCCAATAACCTGAGCTACCACCTTAGAAAACTAGAGAAAAAAGATCAAATTAAGCCTAAAGCAAGCAGAAGAGAAAAAATAAAAATTAGAGATAAAATTAATAAATTGAAAACTGAAGCACAATAAAGAAAGTCAATAAAACTAAAACTGGTTCTTTGAAAAGGTCAATAAAATTGATGAACTAGCTAGGATAATTAAGAAAAAAAGAGAGAAGACATAAATTACCAAAATCATAAGTGAAAGAGGAGTCACTATCCCTGGTTTCATGGATATTAAACGGATAATAAAGGAATATCATGAACAACTCTACATCCACAAATCTGATAATTTAGATGAAATGGACCAATTACTTGAAAGACACAAATTACCAAAACTTATATAAGGAGAAACAACTAATCTGAATATCCCTAATGTCTATAAAATAAATTAAATCAATAATTAATAACCTTCCAAAAAAGAAGTCACTCAGCTCAGGCAGTTTCACAAGTTATTTCTAAAAAATATTTAAGAAAGAAACCATGCCAATTTTCTATGGTCTCTTTCAAAAAAAACAAAAGCAGAGGAAATACCTCCTAACTCATTCTATGAGTCCAGCACTACTCTAATACCCAAATCAAATAAAGATATTACAAGAAAGGAAACTACAGACTTTTATCTCTCCTGAACATTGGCACAAAAATCATCAACAAAATGTCAGCAAGTCAAATCCAATAATGAATAATGTATTAAAGAGATTATGCACTGTGAACAAGTGGAATTTATTCCAGGTATGTAAGGCAAGTTCAAAATTTGAAAATAAATACATATAAACCACTACATCAACATAGAAAACAGAAAAAAGTCATATGAATATATCAACTGATACATAAACATTTGAGAAAATTCAATATCCATTCAGGAGATAAAAAAAAAAAAACCTCTCAGTATGGTAGGAATAGGTAATAACTTTCTCAGTTTTATTAAAAGACATCTACATAAAAAGCTATCATCCTTAAAGGTGAAAAACTGGATGCTTTCCCCCTAAAATGAAGAACAGGCAAGGATGTCCTCTTTAATACCTCCTATTCAACGATGTACTAGAAATTATAGCAAGTGTACTAAGACAAGAAAAGAAAATGAAAGGCATACAGACTGTAAAGGAAGAAATAAAACAGTCTTTATTCACAGATGACATAATTGTCTGCAGAAAATCCCAATGAATTACCAAAAACAAGATCTCTCCTAAAATTAATGAGTGATTCCACTAAGGTTAAAGGGTACAAGGTCAACTACACAAAAGTAAAATTTTCCCTTTATATCAGCAATGAACAATTGGAATTTGAAATTTTAGAAAACAATATCACTTATAATAGCATTTGAAATAAAATACTAAAGGATAAATTAACAAAATATGTATAGGACTTATACATAGAAAACGATAAAGCACTGATGAAAAAAATCAAAAAAGATCATTTAAAATGAAGAGATATTCCATGTTCATGTATTGGAAGTTCAATGCTGTTAATGTTCATTTTGCTCAATATTATCAGATGTCAATTCTTTCCAACTTGATCTATGTTTCAGTGCAATCCCAATCAAAATCCCAGCAACCTATTTTGCAGTTATCAACAAACTGATTCTAAACTTTAAATGGAAATGAAAAGACCTAGCATAGCCTTTAATACTGAAAAAGAACTGATATACGAAATAAATTGGAGGACTCACCCTACCTGATTTCAAAACCTACTATAAAGGCCACAGTAAAAAAGACAGTGTGGTAATGGTGAAAGCATAGAAAGGAAGACCAGTGGACCAGAATAATGAGTCCAGAAATAGGAGCACACATATAACTGATCTTTACAAAGGAGATAAAACAATTAAATGGAAAAAAGATAGTCTTTTCAACAAATTTTGCTGCAACAATTGGACATCCACATCCGCAAGAAGAGTCTATATACAAACCTTACATCCTACACAAATACTAATTCAAAGTGGATCTTTGACCTAAATGATGATGAGAGACTACTATAAAACTTCTTGAAGAAAGCGTAGGAAAAATTCCACATGACCTTAGTTTGGTGATAAGTTTTTAATCACCACACCAACAGAACAATCCATGAAAAAAAAAAAAAAAAAGATCAATAACTTGGACTTTTATAAATTAAAAACTTCCACTGTAAAAAAAAAAAAACAGCCACTGTTAAAAGAATGAAAAGATAAGCTACAGACACGGAGAAAATATTTGCAAAGCACATATTAGGTGAAGATCTGCAATCAAAATCTACAAAGAACTCTTAAAGCTCAACGAAAAGAAAACAAAAACCTAATTTCAAAATTGGCAAAAGATATGAATAGACGCCTCACCAGAAAAATATATATAGTTGGTTAAAAAAATAAAACACACACACACATATATATATGAAAGGATGCTCAATGTCACTTGTCATTAGGGGATTGCAAATTAAAGCAAAATCAAGTATATCACTACACATCTATCAAAATGGCTAGAATCTAAACACTGACAATAGCAAGGGCAAACAAGAATGTGGACCCGCAGGAACTCTTGTTCATTGTTGGTAGGAATGTAAAATAATACAGCTACTTTGAAAGACAGGCGCATTAGTTTCTTATGAAGCTAAACACAGTCTTACCACATGATCCAGCAATTGTCTCCTAGATATTTCCCCAACTAGTTTCAAAACTTATGTGCACACAAAAACCTGCATGCAAATGTTTATAGCAGTTTTATTCATCATTTCTATAACCTGGAAACAATCAAAATGTCCTTCACAGGTAAGCAGATAAACAAAACAATGGTACATCCATACAGCTGAATACTATTCAGCAATAAAAAGAAATAAGCTATCAAACTACGAAAAAAAAAATATGGGTGAAACTCACATGCATGTTGCTAAGTGAAAGTAGCCAGTCTGAAAATGTTCCGTACCATTTGATTCCAAGCATATGACATTCTAGCAAAGATAAAACTATAGAGATGCTAAATAAATCAGAGGTCGCCAGGGCTCAAGGCAGGAGGAGGGAGAGGTTGAATAGGGAAATTACAGGATATTTTACAGGGTGAAGAAACACTAGGGGCCTTTGGGGTGACTAACCATTGTGTATTAATTGTCCTTAATAAATCTACTTGGGTACAGATAAGCTTGATTCCTCCTGGGAGTGCAAAGGAACTTCTTCCCTTTTTCCTCCCAAACTACCACTGCAGTCAGACCTGCTTGAATTGTTCTACTTGGAAGAGGGGTAACCAAGGCTCACCAATCACATTATCCAAGCCCTGTCTGGGCTCTCCTTCATCTCAGGCCCCAGAGCTAGGTTCCCATTTTCTGTGACAACAGGAGCTCAGCAGTGATGGAAGGGAGCAGCTGCTGTACTACAACTGAAGCAAACTTTCTTGATGTGCTGCCAGCCCTGCCTGGTCATGCCTGTTCCATCACAGAGCACGTGCCCCCAAGTTGATACCAACCCAAGTCTCTATCTGTCCCATTGAGCTGGAGTTGTCTGACCAAAACAGCACTTGAAAAATACAAATTGCACAAGAACACAATTATTCTTCTCTGCAATCAACATGTATTTATATTTATAATCAGGAAAATGAGACCCAAATTTGTTACTGTTTTTAAAGTTAATTCTTCTTCAAAGCAAGCGCATAGAGAGTATTGATCTCCCTCTTCTCCACATCATATTGGAAAATCACAATTTACTCTGATGCTACTTGTCTCAAAGTTAATTTTCAAAGGGATTGCTTTTTTCCTGGTCTGACTTGTTGCTGTACTGTGTGAACAATGTCCCTTGTGGAAACTGAAGTGACCAAAGCGGTAGCCCTCAAATAAGAATGCATTGTTTTGGAATGTCCCCAGAAGTCTGGGCAGGGGATGCCAAGAGTGGGAAGTCGATCACAGACTACCACACCTTTAATTGCATATCAAATCACGCTGCTTTATCCCAGTGACACAACCACGAGTCAAGGTCCAAATCAAGTAAGGGGTAAGTCACAACCACATGTGTCCTCAACAACTTACATTTTGGCTTAAAAGTCTAATGTTCATTCTTAAAACTACTGTGCATTTTAATAAAAATTCTGTTAATAAAATCTTGCTTCTAGAGACAGCTGTGGCAGGCTGTTCTTTAAGAATCTGATTTATTAATAACAAAATTTATGGGGTGAGGAGAAAAGCAAGACTTATTTTTCTTGCCTGGCCTCATTTCCCTGTAATATCTTAGCGATGAGTCTCCTGCTGGCAGTCACTCTGTAGCCAAGAGAATAAATAAGATACCAAGGTTCAGCCTGTGAAGATTCTCTCTTTTCTCCCATTCCTTAACAGTTCTGCAACTCAGATCCGCAGTTTTCCTTCTGTGATTTGTGAAAGAAACAGTTTGTCTCCTCACTTCCCCATGGGTCTCTTCTTTGCCTCATGCTGGTCGGTGCAGAGTTGGATACAAATAAAGTCCCTGTTTAATGTGGACATGGATGAATCCTCCAAGCCTCGCTTAAGACACCAACATGCAATTACATTCTCTTGGACAAGAAGTGCCTGCCAGTGGGACAGTCATCATACAACAATCCTGCAATTGGATCACAAACGAGTTCACCCCGGCAGGCGCTTTAACCAATGCTCAAGTAGGTGCATGTCCTATTTCTTGAGACTTAAAAGGGGTTATTCCTTTTTATAAACTCTCATTCGTGAACTCTGCCACCTTAAGTGTATTAGAGGTCTCTGATACGCCCTATAATCCTGAAGCTCAGTGCTGGGGGGACTCAATAAATACATGATACACGACAAATTTATGTCTTATCCTGGTCGTTAACACAAATCCCTGGGGATCCTTGCTTAAAACACTGATCTGAACAAGTACTAATAGTAGAGAATGACGAAATTAAGAATTACTCAAAAGCCTTAAACTATCACAAAGTTCCACCACCCTTGTTTTACTAGACAGCTCAGCAAAAAAAAGATGGCTCACTCTTATCACTGATATGTCAGGAGCAATTCCATCTCACCATACTTATGCTAAAGGAGTTCCCTATTTCCATTACCCAGGAAATTCCTCTCTCTGAAACATGACTAGATTTAAAAGTTTCTTAATGATAAGGGCTGTACTAGTTCTTTGTATTTCCCACTAGACTTAACTCTGTGCCTTGTAAATAAATTAGCTTTCCTACCTAATGATCAATGAACGTTTTATGTACTGAACTAACCAGTGCCTTTCAAAGGAGAAACATTCCACTGAGGGCAGTAGCCTTATCCCAGGGCCAGCCTCCTCTTTAGACTCTCCATTTGCCTTTCCTCTGACTGTATTTCAGTATTAGCAACTCCACATTTGATCCAAACAAAGTGGCAGATTTATTATACTGATTTATTCCTGAATATCAAATATCTCGCCCCATCTGATTTGAATTCCATTATTCACTCTCACAAGTTCCTATCCACTCTTCAGAAAAAATTAATGCCTCTCGATGCAGCCAGGATGTCTGCATCTGTTTACTTCACCAAATACCAACTGGATGCTTTGTTTACAATTGCCAGAGATGAGATTGTATTGCAAATATCTTAAGCAAGCAGGTTTATCAGATGTCAAATACTAAATATATGCCATTCCGGAATGTGTGTACTTCAGTGGGGAGATACTTAGCAACCTGACATAACTACTGGTTTCCTACAAAAACACAGATATTACTGCTTGGAGAGGGGGCAAGAGAGAGAATGAGAGAGAACAAAGCCTTTGGTCAAAATACAAAAGCTAGTGTCAGTGATGTCTAAAATAGTTAGGGCAGAAAATCCAAAGTAAGCTGGACAGAATACTCTTAAACCCAGATAGGACACATATGTAACCTTAAAAATAAACCAGTAAAAACAGTTCAAGTCTTAGGTAACTCATCAGGCATGAGTTACCAGTTATAAGCTGAGGTTTCATTTCATCATTTGATTCTTTGACGTCTTAATACTTTGTAAAGATAATTAAGTGGCTTCCTGGCCTTGTACTTCTTGTGCCTGTATCCATTTATAAAAGCCATCCATTCTGCCCATGTTTAGTCAAAGTCAGAACAGAAGTTATGATAAAGGATTGAGGATCAGAATGAAGATTACAGCCCAGACCAAAAAAAAAAAAAAAAGAAGCTCCTATTGCTATAATTTCAGAGAAAATACCTTAGACTTTATTCATAGCTCGTGAAATTATAGATAATTAGTGTATGTTCCTAAGGGAGCCAGAGGTGGAAAATGAATAAGCAGATTCCAAGCTTTGTTGGTAACAAAAGGGCTTCCCCAGAAGCATCCTTCCTATGCTGGAGAGGACACAGGAGGACTTTTGCCCTTTTTCATGATGGCTAGTGCCACATACATAATCAGCTTCGTCGAATTTTTAAATTTGTGACAATTGGCAAGTGTATATCGCTTTCAAGCATACTATATTTTTGGAAATGATTATGGTATATAAAGTATATTTTGTTGTGATTATAGAGGTCCAACAAACAATCTGAAGATATCGTTTTTAAATTGGCAGGATTCAATTTAGAAAGAAGCTATTAAAGTTGAACACACGGATTTTTAGGTTTATCCATAGGGATACCTCAATGTCTAAGGAAAAGGCTTGTATAATCATTACTAATGAAAACTGCCTGAATGATCTGACTGGGGAAAAGGTAGAAGAAATCATTTCAAGTGAGACAAGGGGCTTACTTTGTAACTGAATTAGAAATATTTTAAAAGCTAGAAAGAATATTCAGTTGAGATTTGATCAGATGCGATATTTAATCAAATATGTTCTTTAGAGATGATACCTATGTTTTAGTTGGTAGATGAAGTGAAGGCAAGTTTAGGAACCCAGGAAGTACATTTTGCAATTATGATAAAAAGAAAAGTATTCTCTATTGAAATGGTTCTATCTAGGCTGAAGCCCACCTATTCTGAATCCAAACCAGAAGTGTCCATTTTTTGGAAGGAAGAGAATTATCATTCAGAGACCTACTGTACTATGTTCTGTGGAGGGTAATTTGCATCTTATTTCATTGAAACCTCTGAGATATTAACCCCCATTTTATAAATGAAAGGTTCAGAGAGGTCACAATGGCTTAGCCCAAGGCATACAATAAGGGACTGACCAAATTAGAGCTGAAGACTGCTAGTCCCAATGTCTCTGCCCTTATCCCTGCTATACCGTCCCCAATACTAGTATGATTTGTCAACTTTCTAACAAAATGATGGTTTACCTTATGGGCTTATTAACACAGGGCACAGGATATGTAGACTCTCATTATTATTTCTTGATATTATGTTCATTATAAGCTATTTCACTTCTGCTTTATTGCACATAATGCAGTAACATGAACGTGGTAAAAAATTCTTTCACAGTACCTGATGATTTTTAACTCATTCAGAAGTTACAAATTTGGTACGCTTAAGCAGGATGACAGTGAGATTCAATCAATAAACAGATGGATTTTTAAATATGGCAATATACAGATGATGAAGTGGAAAGAAGACTGAAGTCTTCTTTTAATGAAAAAGTAGACACAGGTACAAAGTATAATCTGAGAAGCTCAGAAAAACTGTAAACCCTAAATTGCAGGGAATTGAGCAGAGTAAAAAGTTCCTTACAGTAGACAGAAGAAAAAGAAGAAAATTGGCACACTGAAAATGATGAGAGAATTGGAGACAGGGATAAGGAAATGACAGTTATTTTTCCCATGATTTTAAAGTGAAGGAATAGAACACAGAGCTCATGATAGTAAAGGTTTTATTTTTCAGGGAGAAAGCACATAAAGACCACATGCAGTAGAGGAAAGAAAAATTTAAGTTTGATGAAATATCCTGAATGGAAACAAGAAAAATAATGGTGGGTAGTTGGGAGGAGGGGTTCTAAAGATGCTACTTTGAACATTACAAGATGGTCACAACTTTTTAAAAGGAATCGTTTTTGACCTAAGGATCTGATTATTAAAAGAATTTTCTGGTAATTCGATAATGTGTATAATTTTTAGCTCAGTAAGTGAAAAGAATATCGAATATATGTTACTCTTCTTCATATTATAATTTTACAAAAACTGAAATATCACACTGGGAAAGACTCAGCCTTCTTTGGGAAAACAAAATTGAAACTGAAAATATATGGACTAAAATTGGAAAAAAGATCACTTTGGATAATAGGTCCTATCAGAATAAGTGGTTCTGCTTAATCTTCTTAAGTATTCTAATAGAATAAATTTCCTAGAATTACTGTCTGTATCTAATGAATTAATAATTACAATTATTAAATACAATAACTAGCTTGTCTGCCAAAGACATTAGCTAAACTATCGATTTAATAATTCTTCTTTGTAATTGCAGATGTCATTATTCGAAATAGGGTTTCACCAAATGAACTTGTTAAAAATAAAGTGTATGCATCTATGAAATCTTAATTATAATTACATAGTCATTTGTGATCATGTTCAATAGTTCTTGGCAAAGACAAATGAGCGTAACGAGTTCCATTAATGGACTGATGTATTCTGTTTACATGTGGGGGCGGGACTTAATAAAAGTGTCCAAAATAGCAGGAGAGCATATGAAGTGAAATACTAGGTACAAGTGAAAATCCACACCTTGCTGTGGGTAGAAGCATCATGTAATGAATGAGATTTCAAGTTATTTGAGAAAGTTATTTTCACCAAAAGTCGATGAACACTCAGCTAGGAAAATGGCTACTTTTAGCTTTAATAAGTGAAAATGATATCAAGGTCAATATTGTCCCACTCCTAATGCTGCTGTGATCATAAGACTCTGCAGCAGTGGCCTATTAGGATGTTTATATTGTATTATTAGACCATGAGATTTGTCTCAACCTGGATTTCACAAATGTCATGGTGCAAGGCAACAACTGACACCATATTTTCCTTTGGTGGGATTAGAAATCTTGGGACTATTTCCACCAGCTGTTCACCTCTTCCATAAAACAATAAAGATCAGAAAGGATGACTTCCATGACTAAATTGTTTTTAAATGGCACACACACACACAAAAAAAAAAAAAATCAGTGAGGGATGAGTAAGATGCTGTTATAAACGCTCTAACAAGGAGGATTCATTAAACAAAGTTAGGCTAAGCAAGTTATATAAAATTAACTGCTAGTCCCAATGTCTCTGCCCTTATCCCTGCTATACTATAAAATTAAATCAGTCCTTCACTTAAATTAACCAAAATTCATTTCAACTGAATTTAAAAATTAAGGGATTCATAAACTCAGTTCCAAATGTAATATGAAATACCAACCACACAGAATGCTTTCAGTTTGCTGTTGTATTCTACCCCCTCTCCTTCCCTTCTCTAAGTTGATGTTTCCTGATTGTGAGCACAGCTCAGTGGAATTCTCTGGTGATGGAAATGTTCTCTAGCTGCGCTGTACACTATGGTGGCTCCCAGCCACTGTGGCCACTGAACCCTTGATTGTGGCTAGTGTAACTGAGGAGTTGTATTTTTAATATTATTTAATTTTAATTCATTTACATGTAAATGGCCACCAGTGGCTAGTGGTTACCTACTGGGCCATGCAGCAGACTAATGTGTAAGAACTAAGTAATATCTGATGATATGTAACAAGGCTCAGGATGGACAGATAGCAGCCATCTCAGTGGGGCTTGGCTCTGGAGGAAGATGCTCCCAGGAACAGAGTTCCCAGCACTGTGTTCATTTTACCTCACTTGTGGAGGCAGCTGTGGGCAGGGAAGAAGGGCCTGCCAGACGGAGCAGGTTACAAAGGGAGACTGCACAGATCTGAAGACTCTGATTGATTTTCAGAGATTGTTAGAGGGAGCTATGAAGACACGGGAAAATGAAACATAGGAAAGATACAGACATGGGAAGAAACATGAAAATGTACTGAGCATAAGACACAATTAGAAAACATAAATCAACCAGCTAATATAGTCTTTGAAAATGCCGTAAAGAAGTCCTCAATAACTATACTTTCCCTGTTATCAGTATTCTGATAACATAGGAAAGTAACTATACTTTCCTATGTTATCAGAATATCTGAGATTGAGATAAACATTTAATCACATTGGCTAGCCCCAGGGATAGCCTTTTCTATAGGATATACCACAGACAAGAGAGCTCTATGTGTTTTTTATTGTGCATCTCTACTAGGAAAAAATACTTAAGTAAGTACCCCCAATAGATGTACATATTTGAATTACATTAATAACGTACTAGTACACCAACACAGTCTGTGAATATAACACATACAACCTGAAATACAATTTTCTTAACAAGACTTAAAAAAGAAGAAGAAATTACATAATTTTCTTCCTGCACGTGAACAGATTGTATGACCTGCTTCAGACATTACTTAGAAAACAACTACTATACAATGTCACAGGAATATTGGCAAATTGACCCATTAGCTATCTACTGCTTGTGACAAATACCAATAAGATTTTAATCAACATTTTACAGATGGACAAACTGCAGCACAGCACAGATCTAGAAAATGAATTCAATGTTCTGTCTATGCTGAATCTCAATAATGAGATGAACATTCATCACTACAGGCAAAGAAGTTTACGTTTTATAAATTAAAAAATGAATGCTACCTATTTGAGGTTGAGAATATGACCAAGGTCAAGAGGAAAGACCCATGAGGGCTTTGCCCTGATCATTTCTTAAAATCATTCATTTATCATTCTTAATATATGATTTGCTGCCACCACTTACTCTAGCATCTAGTTCTATTAGGTCCAATCCAGTAGCCACTAGCCATATATTGCTATTTAAATCTAATGTAATTTAAGTTGAATGTAAAAGTTCCTCGGTCCCACTGGCAAGATTTCAAGTGCTCAATAGCCTTATGTGGCCAGTGGCTACCAAAACAGACTGACCACATTCCCCTTTTTGCAGAAATTCCATTAAACAGTGCTGTACTAGATATGTCGTATATCCATCCGGAACTATGTCAGAACTGAAAAAATGTTACTGCCAATAGAATACCGTGTTTCCCCGAAAATAAGACCTAGCCGGACAATCAGCTCTAATGTGTCTTTTGGAGCAAAAATTAATATAAGACCTGGTCTTATATTATATATTATATTATATTATATTATATTATATTATATTATATTATATTATATTATATTATATTATATTATATTATACTTGGTATGATATGATGATATGATATGATATGATGTAAGACCTGGCCTTATATTACAGTAAAATAAGACCGGGTCTTTCATTAATTTTTGCTCCAAATGACACATTAGATCTGATTGTCCAGCTAGGTCTTATTTTTGGGGAAACACGGTATCTTTTCCACCTAGTTTTTACTATAATTAAAATTGGTCACAACACCCCCTCTTTTGTCCTCTGTTTTCATGTTCATAGCATCTTACACCTGGATTTGTGTGGCCTCCACCTACAGAACAGTCCTTCCCCAGTCCCAATCCAGCCAATGCAGAGAAAGACAGTGTGTCAGCACTCCAACTTGACCATGGGTGCAGCTTACAATAAAATCATGCTCTCCGACCAGCACAGCATATGTTCCATATCCACATCCACGGCCTGGGCTGATAGCTGTGCAGTTCACCAATGTCCCCCACTCTTCACCTACACCTTCCCCTGATGGCTCAATTGGCCACGTTCCAGAGGTCAAGCTTCTGCCCAAGCTTTTCAGAAGCAAGTCTCAGCCTTGAACCCAGTGATAGATGAGAAAGCATTTATGGCCCTTACCCACATGCCCTCAGAAATGGCCCCCCTCCCCAGAGCCCCTGACTGCTCGTGGGAGTCCTGTCCCTTAGAGGCAGATATCCTGATACTGGTTTATGTAGTGACTCCATCTGAAAACCATCCTGGTGGCTGAACCCAGTCTTCTGTGCTACACCCATTGAATACAGTGCCTGAACCGACACCAACTTCCTGAACCCAATTAAGTTTTCTTGTCCTGCAATGTGCTCTGGCCTAAGGTTCTCTAGGGCCCCACTCCCAGCTTCAGTTGGCCTCTTCCTTGGCCTCACAACCAGCTTCAAATTGGAGACTCCCTAAGATATGATTTGATTCACCAAAAATCTACACTCCTTGCCTCACTGCGAATGGCTAGCAGATGTCCCAGGGAGTCTGTGCCAGTGCAATGGGGTTTTTCCTTTGAGTTTCAATTCCCTGTAATGGGATAGAACCCGCGACCTTGGTGTCATTAGCACCAAGCTCTCATCAGCTGAGCTCACCTGTTTCTAAGTTTCAGTGGAAGTTTAAGGTCACAGAGATTAAGCTGCCTTTTTCCATTTTATCCTCTGAAGAAAGTGAATTATCTTGATTGCAGAGGTTGCCCAAATAAAAATATTTCAACTTCACAATTTTTTGGAACAGTGTGTACTTCTAGTGGATGTGGAACAAGCAAGCAGGATGAGCTACCAGGTGTCAGCTACAAAATCCTTCTGAAAAGAAACCTGATAGCAGAGATGACTTGCTGAGAAAAAAGTGACTTTAAAAACAAAATCGTCAATCTGTTTGCCAGTCATTACCTTAGGAAAACACATTCAAATAAAAGAAGGGGACTTAAGTTATAGTTTCAGAACAATTTTTTTCTCTCAATTGTTTGGAAAGCTTTCATTGTTTGTGAAATCTCTTTGTTCCTAATTTACCCCCACTTACCTTCAAGAGGGATTTAAAAACATTCTAATAAGGGATGGAAAAGCTACATTGTTTGTCTTCAGCTTCATGAAGTACCTACTGAGTGAATCACACTAAACATTTGTGCTTCAGTTTTAAGCTAGGAGCGTGAAGGGTATGCGTGCAGTTAGTGGCTTTCGTGTATTCTTGCCATTTGCAAGGGTGGCTGCCTTCCAAAATCAAAAACCACAAACACAACCAAGAAAATATTAATCTGCAAGAAACTTGTCATTTGATATTGATATTGCACTATCGTGATGATGACGTTGAGTAAGCTCATCCAATGACATTTCCGAGCTCACCTGAAATATAGTTAAATACCAAATGGGGGGTAAAATAATTACAGTTGTGAAATTCATCTCTTACTAATTGCAAAAATAACAATGTACACAGATTCGTTGTAAAATTGCTGGTCAATCTCACTCTTAAAAGACAGAAAGAAACAAGTAAAAAGAAAAAGAATTGCCATAAAGACAGTTTCCTAAAAATGAAAGAAATGAAAGAGAAATGTTATCCCACTAAACCTGTATAAGAATATCAAAGTTGGGTTTCTTCTCATTTTATTCGCAAATAATTTGTGTACATGGTTGAAAACAGAAAATACAGAGAAGGAAAAAAAAGTAGAAAATAAAAGTCATCCATAATTTCCTTACCCAGGGCTAACTGCTTTTAACCTTTTTGTTGCCTATCCTGCCAGAATCATTTATTCATTCATGTATTCACTCTCCTGTTTAGGGTTCAATATAAGCCTATATAAATTACAATGCTTAAATACTAGTTGTAATATATATAATATATATTTCTATATGTCATAATTTGTAATGTTTGCAGAGTGTTCTTTTATAAATTGTGATTTCTGAACCAACCCCCACTGGATTGATTTTGACAATATATATCAAAAGTCATGGAAAAGGTAAATACCTTTTGACTCAGTAATTCAAGTTCGAGGAGTGAATCCTAAATAAATAATTATTGTGTGCAAAGATTTAGCAAGAAAGCCGTTCATTCACAGTCTTGTTTAAAACTGTGAATGCTAGAAACAATGTAAATACCAATAAATAAATAAATGATGGTTTGTCCATACTGCAGTATTAATGTAATCACCCTAAACATCGTGTTTTATAGGATTCTCAATAGCATGGGAAAATATGAAGTAAATAGGCAATGTAATCTCAAATCTGTAAATGTGTTCAAAACATATGACATATCTGGAACAATAAGATCATATCACTTTTTCAAAGATGCATCTTTAAGATACCAGCAAAATGAGATAGCTGTGAATAATTTTTTTTAAATATACAAGATCTTTTGGAGAAAATTAAAAATATTAGTGAAAGTCATTTAAAAATACCTAAAATAAATGAAGAGCTCTGTAATGTTAACAGATGTGAAGACTATCATAACAATGTCAGTTCTCCCTAAATTAATTTGTATATTCAATGCAATTTCATTAAAAGTTGATTTAAAAATTCATTGGAAGCAAAAATAGCCATAGATAGCCAAAACAATTTTGAAGAAGAACAAATTCCTTTTCAAGAAGGATTATAAAGTCAAAGTAATTACAAAGTTATGAAAATGAAAACCATGGTTTTAGTGAAGGCATGGACCAATAGAGGAAAGAAATAGCAAAGAGAGCTCAGAATCAAATTCTCTTATATAGGGGATCTTCGTGCATAATAGAGGTAATGTTATAGATCCGTGGGAAAGAATATATTATTTAATCAATAGCTCTGGGACAATTTTTATCCAGATGTAAAAAAATAAAATTATATTCATACCTCATGTCATACACGAAATTCTCTTTCAGGTGGAATCAGTAATAAAATGAGACAAAGGAAAGCTTTACTACTTTTAATACAGAATATAGATAAATAACTTTATGATGTCCAAGCAGGGAAGGCCTTACTACATAGAACTCAAAGCCCAAATGAGCTCTGATAAAGTATGATAAATTCCACAACTTAAAAATTAAATATTTCTATGAAACAGGAATATTTATGAAATACCATAAAATAGCAAAGAGAAGCTACTTGCTAGATTAATCCATTTACAATACATAAAGTAAGTTAAAATTAGAATTGAGAATATATAAGTAACTCAATAAAAAAACCCTATGTTTCTGTCATTGCTTTTGCTGGCATTTTGTTGCACTATGTTTGGACATTAAAATTCACGGCTGTTCTAAGTGTCTCCTTAAAGGATCTTTTTTCTTAACCCAGTTCATAATTTCTAACATTTGTCTAGTCCATTTTCATAAATATTAAAAGTGTTTCATGAGTCCTAGATAAAAATCACTATCAATTTATTTTAATGGTAGTTAATGTATTTTTCATTTCCATTTCAAGATTTTAAACTATTTTTTTCCTAAGTCAAAATTAACCTTAACTAATGCTCTTTTTAAAAAACAGTCATCTGTTTATAAAAAAAAAAAAGTATGCTTTAATTTCCTCAATTGACTAAGTAAACTCCAACTGACATGCTTGGGTGGGACATAGAGTTGATTGAGTGAATCCTTCGCCATCTATTTTACCAGCTATTTAGAAAGTTTTTGAAATATCTCATAGCTTTTAATTTCTCATAATTTTTTTAAAAATATGGTGTCTAATTTAATCATTTATTTTACTTTCTAATATCAACTTTTTGTTAATGTATTTATCCATCACCCTTTAATGTCTTACATCTGTCTTCAATCATCTTTTCAGATGTGGGTGTGGGACCTTCCAGTGGAACAGATTTAGATTTTCACTGAAAGTTTAAAACTGATTAAATTTCACAGTGACAACTAAAAATTGAGCCAGTATCTTCCTGCTTTCAAATAGAAAACTTAGTTTGTCTATAAGCTATGTTTATGGTGCTTATGGAATCTCTCTTAAATTTCTATATTTTTTCCTTAAACCCTGATATGCCCCAAATATGAAGAAGTAAACTCTTATTTTATCACAGAAGTTTCTCTCTCCTTTTTGTAATGGAGAAGCAGATTCCACTAGACTAGTCTGTCTTTGAGGAATATGCCCTAAATCTAAGTCTTTAGTTATAAGACTATTTCCTTATTTCTGTTTTCCTACTCACCCTATTATTATATCACCCTATTATTTGAAGTTCAAACCTATTTTTTTCTACTGTTAGGTCACCAGTTCTGCTTGGTCAGCTCTATGTGCAATTTTGGACCAACTAAGGTTTATGCCAGACATTTATGTGCTATCGCATCTAGTTTTCATTTCATACCCTCCACTGGTGTTCTCAGTGCTTCTGGTATTCTAAGCAGATTGCAAGCACAATAGCTCAGTATTCTACACTTCTCTTTCATCAGTCCTGCCCTCTCTTTTTCCTTTCTGCCTTTTCAAGTAGCATCAGTTCATCCATCTCACCGTCCCCTCCTGCCCCCCTACCCCCCGTGCCATTTCTCTGCTGTGCTCCTGCTGGCTTTCCTCTAGCCAGCTCTGCCTATTTGAATTTCAGCACTCTAAACTGGACCCGAGGGTTTTGTTAGAGTATTTTATTTTTTTAAATATTCTCATTATTTTTGAAATTTATCTTGCTAGGGTTTGTACTGCCCTTTATTATTTTTTTTTATCTTGATATTCGTCCCTGTATCAGAGGAATCTCCATTTTTTAATTGGATTTAAATCAAAGAAGTCACCTAGTCCTCACTCCCCTACCTTCCCAGTGGGTTAAAATGAAAAGTGCAGGTACGGATAGGTACTTTTCTGACCCATTACTATTACGGAAAGCCAGAAACTGACATCTCTTTGAGAGTAAACAATGCATCCCTGTGAAGTGAATCAATTCCACATGTACAACATTTAATTTTGGGAAGGACTCAACTAAATAAATGGTGGACTGCAGCCCTGGAGCAAATGTAAGTTATTCCAAAATCAATTATTATTAAAGAAAATGCTTAAAACTTATTTTTTAAAAGAAAACCTTTCATTTAATGAATTAAAACCATATTGAGAGAGAGAGAAAGAATGAAATGTGTGTAAATATATATATATTTTTAAATAGAGCTAATATCTGCCTACAAGAAAAAATACCTGGAAAATTTATGATGAAATGCATGTTTTTGAATCTTCCACAAAACAATAAACAAAAATATAGGCTAAAAAAAATAGCAATTATCATTCAACAGTAAAGATGCTATAGCTAGAACTTCTCAAGACAAATATCAATGAAAAGTGTTGGCTCCCAACAAAATAATTCATCTTGTCTGTGATAGTAAATATTATTAAAATAATTCAACACTAAGGAAATCTTATTTTAACTTAATTTTGGAAGTGGCTTTTTCATTCCCTTAAAATGTGATTTTCTTTGACTTAATGTAGTTTTATTTATCTGTTACGATAGTACTTGGTGCCATCACTTTTCATGTTTAAAATTACATAATAAATGTTCCACAGTACTATGCAAAGAGAGACAGACAAACAGAGAGACAGACAGAGAGAGAGAAAGAGAGATGCCATTATGGTAATGGTATTACTTGAGCCATGCTTAATCGTGTGATCTGATTGGTAGACTACACCAAGCGAATGATTTAGCTAAACACCAAGATAAACCAGGTCTTCTCCTTTTTCTGTTATCATTAAAATCATTATCAATAACAAATATTTTAATTAAGTTTTCAATAAACAAAGATACATTAAATGCAGTACCGGGCTGTTGGCTGGGTGCTGGTGGAAAAGCACAACCAAAGGTCCAGAAATTAACCGGCGTGGGCACTTGGCCACTCAAGAGGCCAAGCTGGAGTGGGACTTGGTGACTGAGTCCAGAGCTGAGTGGTTGACCTATCTATGGGTAGTAAACGACAGCAAAGTCTACACAATTAATTCTAGCAATAAGAGAAAACGAGCAGTCAGATAAGTGACCTAGGAATCAAAAATCAAAGTTTTGTGTGGATGGGGTCATGCCAAAGACTAGAAATGGAGGTGAGGCAGAGGATATGCCTTGAAGGATGTGTTAAAATCAAGGGAGCTGAGTCCAATCAGGAATCAAGAGCCAGGACGGCGGAAACTGCTCTCGCGGTTGGAATTCACTGCACACCAATGCCTCCAACTTGTCCTGGAGCTGCCAGGGTTCAAAAAGCTTAGCGTCTGGATTAACACAGAGGCTCTGACAACAGCTTACCTGACCTTCTGATTAACACGGGGAAAGAATATCATAGTACTCAGAGGAAAAAACTGATTTCTAGGGCGTCTTAACTGAATTAAAGAGAGGGCTTTTAGTAAACAAGAAAATGTATTACTAATAAAGTATGAATAAGCAACTTTGGATTGAAGGGAGGCATAAAAGGACAAGGTTTGTTCTGTGGTCAGTTAGCAGACCTGTTTGCTGCAGCCAAAGGTTTCTTAGGAAAGTTGGAAAGAGAGCCTAAAAAATTGGTGTGACTCAGAAGGCAAAGAAGTTTGAACGCCAGGGTTAGCAAACGCTAAATCATAGGTTCCTTGGGGCTAGTTACCACATTTTATATATCACTGATTATCTAAATTGAATTAAATACATAATAACTAGTTACCTAATAATTCTTTATTAATTGTGATGTTAATAATATAGTTGAATCACACTTTCTTTGGAGATTAGATTCAGTACAGAAGGCAAAAAGTGAGTGTACTCTTTATTACCCATTGTAACCAACTTTTATGGAGGGCTCACGACAAGCCAAACATAACACTCAAAGCTATACATTAATTCTTGCCCAACCTTATTAGGAAGGTATTATTATTATCCTCATTTGATAATAAAGAAACAGGGGGTCTGAAAAGGTTAAGTATCCTGTGAAAGGTCACACATCTCTAAACAGAGTTAAAATTTAAATCCAGGTGGTCTGATTCCAAAAGCTAAAGACTTAACCACAATGCTACACGATATGTGAATAATAACACCTAACATCTGTGTGCCAATTTATAATTATTGAAATGTAACTCATGCCTTTGACTCTCAGAATAGCCTGATGAGGAATTGGTGTTTCCACACAAGTATGTTTTCTATGAGATGGAGACCCATAAAGAGAGGGAAATAAATCTAGGATGGGCAAGATTTAACTTGGCAATAAGACACATTCTTAAGAATATTAACCAGACGTTGAAACCACGAAATACAAAGGGCCAGCCAGCAAACTTGACCTTGCTTGATTCCTGGAAGCACTGATATCTGTAGGGTCAGAACTGGTGGGTGAGCTGAGACAGCAGGATGTATTAGGCCCATCCGATCCTTGGTCTCTTGAGGAAATAAAGGGATTTGGTCATCATTTTATGAATGACCTCTTTTCCACCCCTAGGTTACCTGGACTTTGTGCTCAATCAGTGACCACGTTTTACCATGGTGTCTCCAACACTTTCACAGAGTAAATGCTCAATAAAGGTTATCTGTAAATGGTTTAGGCTAAGAAGTTTGCACTTGGCCTGGCATTTGTTATGTAAACTTTTCTAAATAAAACTGCCAAATATTTAATACAAAATACATGTAATAATAACGAGTCTTTCAAAGCAAGCTTTTAAAGATATAAACACCTAAGTATAATTTTATATGTTTCTCACTAATTTTTATTTGCTTAGTCAAGCTTAAACTAAACTGTATGTTGCCTCCAGGTATAACCAGAAATTTTTTTACACATTGTTCCATATTTTACCTTAGGATCCCTTTTAGGGCTGGCATATATTTCTGTGATTTCCAAAAAGTCCAACCTCAAGGTCTGTTGGTTTACACTTCCTGGATAAGTTTTCAAGCAAACATCACCAGACTGGCTTGTGTGATATTTAATCAGGAACATCTCAAAATTCACTGCCTTTTTCGCCTCTTCTTTTCTCTCTTCCACCAGGCAGAAACTAGAAAGTTTCACCAGCTCTTGGAACTCAAGTCTTAGGCATCACTATGTTATCCCTAGTAACAGGAAAGAGCTTATCTTAGTTATCTTCTCAGACTCCTATCTCAAAAAACTTTGTTCTTAAATTCTTTCTTTTATGTGGCTAAACAATTTGTAACGATGTTATAGCCATCTGCTTGTATCATTATTAACATCAAACTCATTTTTGAGACACTCCCCACTCAGAAGAGATTCACTTCCCAGGCTAATTAATGAAGAGGACAGATTTGTAGTTTTGTCCATTCTAATAGGTATTTGTAGTTGTCAGCTGTTCTACAAATTTAGTTCGAAATATAGCTCTATGACAGCTGCTGAGGTTGTTCCTCATATCCAGAAACTTGTATACACAACTTCTAACTTTAGAATCTGACCTTTCTGTTATTAATCTGAACTTTATTAATCATAAAACATGAAATTTAAGATTTGAAAGATGCTTTAGAGAGCACTGAATCTTAAGCCCATGTTTTCCAGAAGTGAAAACTGAGTTCAGAAAAATTAACTGACCTGCCCAAGGGTCCTTGGAAGAGTCAGACTCTTAACACTTGACCAGACTTCCTTCTACTTGACAGAGTCACCATTTTAATACCAGAATAATCTAGACATTTAAAAAAGAAAACTGACAGGCTTTACAACAAATACTGAAATTGTTACCTAAAAATAGTGAAAACATTTGGCCTGAAAGAGAAAATGTTCTTTTCAATTTATATTAAATATTAAGCAATGTGAAGCAATTAAATATTAAGTAATTCTTTTGAAAAATATCCATCACGCTCTCCATATAAATGTATTTTGGTACGTCAGCTGTGCGACTAAGCCAAATGCGTTGGTTAATGTTATTGTTGAAGAGTAGTGTTTTGTGTCCATAGTAATTGTTCTTAAGTCATAATTTTGGTCTATGTGATATTAATATCCCATCTGTGCATGTTTCTATCTTTCATGATGATCTAAATCACTTAGGTCTGCAAGGCTGTGCAAAACAATGAAAAGAGCACTGAACCACGACTCTGGATCTTGGCTTCCTGAGTGACGACGTCACCAGCTGTGTGACTTGGATAAGTACCGTGTTTCCCTGAAATTAAGACCTAGCTGGACCATCAGCTCTAACAGGTCTTTTGGAGCAAAAATTAATGTAAGATCAGGTATTATATTATATTATACCTGGTATTATATTATATTATATTATACCCAGTATTATATTATATTAATTATATCATATTATATTATATTATATTTATTATATTATACGGGTATTATAGTAAAATAAGACTGGTCTTATATTAATTTTTGCTCCAAAAGATGCATTAGAGCTGATGGTCCGGCGAGGTCTTATTTTCGGGGAAACATGGTACAATGAGCTGAACACAAGGAGGTGAATCAGGTGACCTTCAGGTTCTTTTCAGCTCTAAACACAATTCATTATCCTAATCAAAATATTGGAAATGAAAGGCAAATACATGAAATTTTATGAGGCCTGAAGCTTACAGAATTTAAAAGCAGCAATTCATTCATACAATTACTGCCCCCAGAGTTCTGCATTTGTTTAAAGCTCTAGCCACAGAAAGGGTCCTTACATCATTTCCAGAACCATTTATTTTTGCAAAAGCTAATTATGGAAACACGAGGGACCCTCTCTGAAATTTTTGCCTAGCCTTAAAAAAACTGTCAGCATTTCTTGTAACATTTCTTGAAAAGGTAAATGAAGATCCCTCTTTTAATCCTTTAAGAACCAAAGTGACCTCTAAATAAGCAATCAAATTACTTCAGTATAAAAATAATTAAATAAAAATAACAATACGATTATCAATGTTCTTTGGTTAATTTTATATATGCAGCGAACTTCTACTAAAATATTAAAGCAGCCTTACATTTAATTGTGTTTTAATCTGCACTCATAAGCAGATTAAACATTCATAAACATACACACTAATGTACATCTGAATAACTTAGTGAAATCTAGCATATCTGAAACTAGCCCATATATTCCCAGCAGTATGGGTCACATCTCCTCCGAGGTTTTTCTACCTTATTGTATCTATTCATCACGTATATAAGAGAGGCATAAAAATAAAATGCACATCTGTATTCAGCACTCCAACACAAGCTGCCAGAAATGCTACACAGGGGATTCCTACACTGATAGGGGGAAAAGAGTAAATGACCCCATAGGTCCCTCCCAAGTCCAAGATTCTATGACACTCTGTTATTATTTTTTAGTCCAAAATCTTAAAAGCTAATATTTCTGGTTGCGATTACAGAAATGGTCCCACTTTGCCATACAACTCTGACAGCCCCTCTCGCGCAGACTAAGGATTCAGCCATTTGACTTGTTTTGGCCCACTGGATAGCATCAGATAATGCAAGCAAAGGCTTGAAATGGGCTTGTGATTTGGGTCTTGCTCTCTTTGGTGCCTCTGCCATTACCATGGAAACATACATGGACTAGCCTATAGGAGGATGAGAGACACGTGAAGCAAAACTAAGTCATCCCAGTTGCTCCAGCCAAAACAGCCAGATAGATGAGTGAGCCCAGCCAATCTCAGTAGCCTCCTAACCGATCTCCCCAGGATATAATACTTGCTTATTGTTGTAGGCCATTGATATTTTGAGGTGAGGTTCTGTTACGTGATGAGAGCTAACTACTATACAGGTAGTTAACTCCCAAGTGGATATTTTCCCTTAAGTAGAAAAACAGGACTCTTGATTCTCAATCTATTCATAGCTCTACACTTATGTATTTTCAGTCTTACTCATTCATTCTATGAATTCACGCATGCCACGACTATTTATTGACTGCCTAACATATGCAGGCATTGATCTAAGTGCTTGCAATACATCAACGGACAAAATATATAAACATGTTTTATTTGTTTGTAAACTCCCAACTGTAGCTTACATTCTAGTAAAGGAGACAGACATCAAACTATAAAGATAATCTAAAAAATTAACTGTATGATGTATTAGAAGGTGGAAATGCAATAGAAAACTAAAGAAGTAGAGTAGAATGGGGGCGTAGAGAGACTGAGTACTGCAGGATGTGTGAATGATGCAAATTTCACTATTAAAATGAATTGTCAGGGTAAGCCTCATGGAGAAATTGATATTAGATCAAATAATTTAAGGGAGCTGAAGGAGTTAAGCACACAGATGTCTGGGGGATAACATTCCAGGAAGACAAAAGAGCTAGAGTAGATGCTCCAAGACAGAAGTGTGCCTGACATGCAAGAATGCCCACAAGGCTAGAGTGAAGTGAGCAAGAGACAAAGTAATAGGACAGGAGATGAAAAGGAAAAGTGGGGAAAAGGCAGATGATCTAGGATCTTATGGCCCCTGTAATGACACTAGCTGAGTGAAATGGGAAGCTATGCAAGGCTCGGAGAAGAGTCGTGATATGATTTGGTTTCCATTTTTAATGTGTCTGTAGGGAGAATAGACTGCAGGGAAACAAGGGAAAAGCAATAAACTTGGAGAAAAATGATGGTGGTTCAGACCAGAGTGGCAACAGTAAAAGTGAAGAGAAGAGGTCAGATTCTGAAAATATTTGAGGGTAGAGCCATCATAATTTCCTGAATGTGAGATATCAGGGAAGGAGAGGAGTCAAAGATAACTCAATTTTTTGGGCCCAAGCAATTCAAAAGATGGCGTTATTAGCTAAAATGGGAAAGATTGCAGATAAAGCACATTTGAGAGAAAGATAAAGGATTTGGGTTTGAACAAATCGAGTTCGATATGTTTATTAGACATTCAAGTGAAGAAGACACATGAGCAGTCACATGGAGGTGTCAGGAAGCTGATGGCGGTTTTGAGCGAGAGGTATAAAATTGAGAGAATCGTCAGCATACAAACGATACTTAAAGCTATGGGACTAGAAGATGTCACCAAGAAGTGAGTACAGAGAAAAGGTCCTTGGACCAAAGTCTGGGCCACTCCAACATTAAGAGGTCAGAAAAGAAGATGAGAAACACACAAAGACCTAGAAAGAGTGATCTATGGAACAGGAGGAAAACTGAAAGAGCATATTGTCCTAGAAGCCACGTAAAGAAAGCACATTAAGGAGGAGAGAATTATCTAATGTGTCAAATGTTGCTAATTGGTCAGGATGAAGGCTGAGAATTGACTATTGAATTTAGCAACAGGGAGGTGATCGGTAACCTGGACAAAGGCAGTTTTGATGGAGTGGTTAGTAGGGCTTCAGTCTTCGAATTGAGCTGATACCATCATACTCTGCCAAATTTGTAAGAAAGGTGCTTAGTCTATGTTAAGACATCTGAAGGTAGCATGGTTCTTGTAAGGATCAAAGCATTGGGTTGCCTGCCATCATGCTTCACCCAACTAAACTAAAAGACACAGGACTGACCTGCCTCCATCCCTCTGAGGCAGCTGAAGGCATTGGGCATCAGGACATCAATTTCATTTTTACCAAATTTTGAAGAAAATAACTAATTAGTCATCTCATTTTTTCACTCATGCTACGTTAATGAACAAATTTCTTTTCCCCTTGGAATTTCATCACTATGATTGCTATGTCTTTCCTGTCGTGGTTTCTTACCACTCATCTTTTCTGACCCTGATGTCATTACCTAGCTCCTCTTTGCTTTAAAGTCTACAACGCTGAGTTAGTCCTGACATGTTCCACATCCCCTCCTACTACCACAGCTGCCACCACTTCTAAGCAGAAGTAGAAAGCTATTCATAGGTTAGCTACGAACCGGTTAGCCTGAACTCCCTTAGCTCCCAAGATCAACAGATCACTGCATGAAGTCTTGGTATCATCAGGTCATCTGGAAGAATAGAATAAGATGGTTTCTTTTACTCTGGATTTCTTCTCGCTGGAGTGCATGTATGTGTTTGTGTGCATTAACTTATATGTTATATGCCACCCACATTTTTAATAAATTATTTTTCATGGTAAAAGTGAGTGGTGGTATAAAGAGGTGTACTGGGAAGAGAATGAGCTCTGAAACTAGCATCTAGGATTCTAGGCTCAATTCTTCTGCCAGGTAGTCCTGAGACTGATCAAGGCACTGACTCTCTCTAGCCTCGGTTTTCTTACCTAAAAGATGAAGGGTTTACATTAGACCAGTGGCTTACAAACTGTTCCTTGGAGACCTAGGGTTCCCAGAAGGTTTCTGAAAAATACCATATTGAGTGAAGAGAGGTTATGCTAAATCTGCTGTTCTCGCCTTCATAGATGGAGAATTTGCTACTGCTTGTGGAAGAAGAGTTTGATTGCTTTAAACATTGCAAAACATTGGAATTTTTTAATCTTTAAGCATCTATTTATGATTCAAGAACTTGAGTTAGTATATTTATGTACAAATGAAAAATGACAATATGGGGAAATTTTGTATAAAATAAATATCTATACTCTGAATTAGTAAAATAATATTTTTAATATAAATATATAGGTTGCTACTTAAAACAACCTGAATGTCTTTGGTCAAGAGCAACTAGCTTTTCTTTAATATTTTTCTTAAGTCAAATCATGAACCTGAACTCCCAACCCTGCCTTCTGAAAATGCTTGGATCTATACGCAACTGTAATTCTCCCAAGAATTACTGAACAATCCCAACAAAGTAATTCACAGTTGCATTTTTTAATTCATTGATTTGGTTCTACCATCATTAATAATAATAGGTTGATAACTTTTGGTAAAATATAGCCAATGAAGGATTAAAGGAAACCTAATTTTCTAGATTGGGAGCTCATCCCATCAATAAAACAAATTACAGTAACTCATGATGATAAATATTAAACTTAGGCAGCAAAGAAATATTTTATTTTCAAAGTTTTCATTGGAATTCTGTGCTATTCTGGACTCCCGACATACATTTCCCCATCATTATTATCAGTATCTTATTTTCTCACTTTTAACTGTAACATTTATTTTTTAAATTTATTGTTTTATATTATTTCTCAAAATTAAACTGCAACATTGTCATCAAAATAAAGACTAGTCAGTGATTATTAATTTATCTCAAATTTCCTCTTAATGTGTTACAAGGAAGCCAGAATGGGCAGCACATGAGTCCTGCACATTAAATTTAATTTCTGTGTGCCAATTTCCTCATTTGAAAAATAAAAACCTTGCCACCAACACACTTATGAGTCTACTGTGAGGAAAGAATTTTCACAAGTTTGTGTAAATCTCTAGCATTATAATGATGATAAACAATAAATCTCACTCATCATGAAGCTTTATCCAGTATATGACACCAAAAACAAAAAATAAAATTAAAAAGCAGGTGTGTCTGAGCCAGGTATTTTTTTCCCTACAAAGAAATTAGATATTTATACCTATTACAAGTGCACTGAGTATTTAAGATAGGAATTATTTTTAAGATAGAAGAGATATACCATGTTTCCCCAAAATAAGGCCTAGCTGGACCATCAGCTCTAATGTGTCTTTTGAAGCAAAAATTAATATAAGATGCAGCATTATATTATATTATATCATATCTGATATTATATATTATATTATATTATATTATATTATATTATATTATATTATATTATATTATATTATATTATATTATATTATATTATATTATATTATATTATATTATATTATATTATAGACCAGGTCTTATATTGTAGTAAAATAAGACTGGCTCTTATATTAATTTTTGCTCCAAAAGATGCGTTAGAACTGATGGTCCGGCTAGGTTCTTATTTTCGGGGAAACACAGTAATAGCTAACACTTGTGGGGGTTCTTTAAGTATGTAAAGTACTTTCCCAAATTATGAACTGTGATCTTCACAACAAACTTATTAAATAGAAATTATTTTTATTTTATATCTCAGGATAGCAAAGCTCATAAAAGTGATTATAACAGAATTGCTGAGCAAATCTGAGGAGGAGCCAATATTTGGACCAAAAATTCCACGTGTGAAAGTCTTCCTCTTTCCACCAAAACAATCTGGAATGCCAAATTCCTGGATAACAATATGCACACTGGAAGTCAGATGGCCTGAGTAATATTCTGGGTTGGACTAAACCCAAGAGTGGTTGACTAACGCTCTGAATTTCCACTGGCCACTGGTCTTCCATTCCCAACTTCCAATGCAGTCTCAACTTGGCTTCTGGATTTCTATCTGCCATTTCACATGCAAATGTCCTCTTAGTACTGTGAGGACATTGGTGGAAGGGACTAGGGACTTAGTCATGCTTGCTCTCTCCATAATAGCTTACACAAAAGAAACCCTAAGAAATAACTATTGAAATAGAGTTCATTCATTAATTCATGAAAAAAAAATCTTGAACACTTACTTTTTGTCTTGCTTTGTGTTAGATCAGTAAACAAGACTGAGAGAGTCCCTGCCATCATGGAGTTTATGGACAGATGCTAAACAACACATCATAATAGTGACAAGAGCTCAGAGAAGAGTTGCTCGTTACCGTGTTCCCCCGAAAATAAGACCTAACTGGAAAATAAGCCCTAGCATGATTTTTCAGGATGACATCCCCCGAACATAAGCCCTAATGCATCTTTTGGAGCAAAACTTAATATAAGACCCGGTCTTATTTTCAGGGAAACATGGTACAAAAGGTAGAACGCAGGGAACGAATCCAGTGTGAGGCAACGAGGAAGGCCTCCCAGAAGAAGAGACATTTAATCTACCATCTGAGGCTAAAGGGGAGGGAAACAGGAAGAGGAAAGAGCAACCTGGGCAGAGAGACCAGCACAGGCACGAAGATGGGAAAACGCATCCCTAAGGCACATCTTAAATCCTGCAGGTTACTGAATCCCCCTGTCTCAGAACCAAATCTAATAATGACCTTGGAACAATCAGGGTACAGTAGGCATCATAACAGATTAAAATAATGACCGTGAAGATAAATCCTGTATTCTTTGAGATTTCAGAACACTTCAATAAAGTTAGGCAACCTTGTATTAAAGGAGGAGGTAGGTGTGTGGTGCTCTTTCTTTTACCTGAAACTAAACACTTTATGTCATGTGTAGAGATTAATGGGTGTCTAGCCTGAGTAAGAAACTGCATTCTTGTGAAACCAGCAGGAAAAAGATTTACTCAATTACAGCTGTTCTTTACGAGTAACTTCAAATTTTATAGTTAGTTATAATTATACTTCCAGTTGTAAATTAAGCCTTTATTCAGTGGGATTCCAGGAATTATCATACAAGGTGTCATGAGGTAATGTGTGGTATCCAATGTTATAGAATATACAATTAATTATTATTGCCTTATGGCAACTACTTCTGAGATGTTCTCACAGCCTATAGTTTTACAACTTTAAAGCTTGGCATAAAACTTATACACATATATAAACTACCAGAAAGACACATGTTTTCATTAAATGTAGACAGATACTCAACAACCATTGAGGAATCTTTATAGGATCTCGGTATGTGCTGAATTGTGTCCACTGCCCCCAAAATTCATGCTGAAGCCCTCACCCCACTACTTTAGAATGTGACTGTATTTGGAAGTAGAGTCTGTAAACAGGTAATAAAGATTAAATGAGGTCCTAAGGGTGGGGCCCTAATTCAATATGACAGATGTCTTTATAAGAAGAGGGAAAAGCACCAGTAATGGGCACACACAGAGAAAAGGTCATGTAAGGACACAGAGAGGAGGCAGCCATCTAAAAGCCTGGAAAAGAGGTCTCACCAAAAACTGAATTTTCTGGCACCTTGATCTTGGACTTTAGCCTCCAAAACTGTGAGAAAATTAATTTCTGTTGTTTAAGCCTCCCCGTCTACAGACTTTGTTATGACAGACCAAGCAGACTAAAACAGCAGCAAACTAATACAGATGTATATTTTACAGTTATAAATACACATGTACAATTACATGTATCGACACACAGACTGTCTAAATGCAGTTAAGTTATCTAGATCCTATTTGAAAATAGTGAGAAGACTTGTATTATGTCTTTGCATATTAAAAATGAATATGTTAAATTAAAAATAAGTGTGTATAATTTATATATAGGCAGTCAGACTGTATCTGGATATTAATTAGGAAAAATAGGATTGTTTTTATGAAGTGGGGCCAATTTATGGGTATCCTAAAAGAAAAAGATGTTTTGAACATATTCACAAATTATTTCAGCTTTCAGAGATGGGTTTAATCTACCTTCAATCACCAAAGAAGAATATTAAACTTGGACTCCAGTGTTCCAATTAAACTTTTTACGTGTAGCTGTTATATTCCTGTCTCTTAGCAAGTTACCTTAAGAAGCTTTTTGTGAGTATCATTAAGCCTGACGGATTCTTCAACAGCACAAAGAAAGATGAATTCCTTAAATATTTAATCCATTTATGACTCAAAATGTCATTTCCTGAATGTGGCTGTTAAATTCTTGGAATTAATTACCCTTTGAATTAAAGCTGCTTTTTCAGACATTCAAGACACATAGTTCACACAAAGCATAGTAAATTCAATTATTTCCTCTGTTCATCAAGAGAATTTATTCCAAATACTATATTCAAAAAGCTCAACTTGGCATGCTTAGGTATGACCATGGAATCTAAGAATCTTTGACTGTGAGCTTTGCAGCAATCAGGGATGTCTTCATCCTATCTCAATTCTTGGTTTTTCCTCTGCTCCCCACTCTGTCTGAGTACTAATGGTTAAAGGTTAGCCGCCCTCTACTTGCACAATCACTATTCTTTTTCATTGCAATTTTGTTTTCCTTACCTCACCCCAATCCTTGACTCCTTCAAAAAGCTTTTCCCCACTATGACCAGCAGGCAGCACCATCATCCATCCATCCCTCCCCTCGGTATCATCCTGAAACACTAAATGCACCCACGACTTTATTTTAATTGCACATTTCCTATTTGTTCTTTCCCCGTATTTTTAAGGCTGTCCGAGACTAGAAGCATTGCTCTTCAAAACTAGACCCCCAAGAATGCCAGGAGATCAATCAGGCAACCACATTTACGGGCCTACCCCCAGAACCAGACACTGCATTCCCGTGTAGGATGCTGGAAGACCAGATAAATGAGGGGACAGAAAACCACACATACACACACCCACAGCCACAAAGACCCAAGCACTGGGGCACAGGTCCTGAGTGCTTTGTGACGTGTTAGCACTCAGTACTCATTTCATGGCTCCCAGCACCAGGCTAGATGCTGAGATTATGGCAGTTGCTGGTTGACTCAACTTCTAAAGGCAAAAGCTGCCTTTTGACAGAAATTCAAATTCCCTAAGAGAGGTTACATGATTGAAAGATTGTAAATAAACTATTTAGCTTTCACATTTACAAATCTCAGTTTAGGGAAAGTTTATTCTCAGATACCATTTTTCTAGCAATATAAACAGTAACTGAAAAATATTTCTAGAGTAATTTACTGAGCAATCTTCCTTTCCTTGCACCACCACCTCCCACACACCTTTGATTTAAAATATAATTATTTACATTGAAAACATAAAATGCAAAATGGTGTGTTCGAATTTCTAGTTCCAGCCACTTTCTGCTTTGGTTAATAAAATGTATTCTAAAAACACTTTTGTTGCAAAGAAAAGTAAGAAGAAAAACTAATTAGAAGAGAAAAACACGAAACTCCCATGGTGATTGGACTAGAAATAGCCAACACTGGGCGGTAGACATGAAAACCCATTGCTTGTGGGTGTCCTGTGTGGAAGGTACCTACCACCTTTCATCATGCCCACTTCGTAGCACTTGCGGAGCCGGCAGGCCTGACAGCTCTTCCGCCTGTTTTTATCAATGGTGCACTGGTTGGTGGCCGGACACATGTAGTCATTATGTCCTGTGAAAAGCAGGAGGACAGAATTAATATTATTTCAGGAAGCGTAGCCAGTCAGAATCTACAGGGAAGCTGTCTGGAGTATGTTTTCATATCACTTACGTGGCCTTACTATATCGTTAGTTCAGCCTGTCATCCTTTTTCCGTCCTTCTCTAAGTGTAATAAAAAAAAAAAACTCCTTTAGTCTTAATATCTGCCTCAGCCAATGGCTTTGGGAGGTAGTTCTTCGGGCAAATCACCTTCAGTTCATACAACTTACATTTGAGGGCATGTTTTATACACACACACAAGGTTAGGTATTCTCTCAGCAGATAAAGTCCTTTATTTTATCTTTTCTTTTTTTTTTTTTTTTTTTGACCCAGGCCACTAGCTAAATTATTGTCAGAATAAAACTGTTAGAACTTTCAGAAGTTTCAAAGTGGCCTTCTTAAATACAATTGAAAGAATCTTTAAGTAGGTATTCAAATGCAGCTCTAATACCTCAATTCAAGTTGTGAGGTGGTGAGCTGGGCTCCAGGCAAAGTTCAGTCCTGAAGTTAGTAAGTTAGTCTATCACTTACTAGCAGGAGGACACTGAGCAAGAGAGTCAACATCTCCAGGTCTCACTTTCCCTGTGTTTAACCTGGAGAAAATAACGGCACCCACTACATAACGTTATTCAAAGAATTAATGGGAAAATGCATGTCAAGGTCTTGCACAGTACCCGGATGTGGAGTGCACTCAGTAAATATTAATAATACTGTTGTTGTTACTGTTATTTTGTGATGAAGTTTCTTTCTTCTCTGTCTTGTGTATTGAATCTCTCTTGCTCAAATGATTCTTTCTCATTAGCTCTTAGAAATCTGTCCCCCAAAAGAGGTCTCCCTCAACCTCACGTCAGTCTCAAACTCTCCTTCTCAGCTCAACTCCTCATCGATGTCTATACTCAAGGTCTCCTGTTTCCTAGGCAACTCTCCTGCACAGCTCAACGCACCCCAGCCTGTTTTCCACCTTAGCTGCCCCATAAAAGCAGCTTCCCTGATATCACCCATGACTCCTACTGCTGAATTCAACGGATCTTTTCAGTCCACGTCGTACTGGATCTATCAGAAGTACCTGACAATCCCTCCCATCCTCTTGAGATATGGTTCTTTCATTTCCCTTGGCTTCTATAACACAAAACTCTCCCCAAGTTCCTTCTACCTCTTAGGCTGTGGCCTCCCCATGTTATTTGCAGATTCACTCCACCCAACATTAAGCCAGAGCTGCACAGGGCTCAATGTCAGACCCTCTCCTCTTTTTCCCACTCCATATCTCCCACAAGAGAATCTATTCCACACCTAGAGTTTCTATTGTTATGAAATGCAGATGACTCACAGATGTAAGCTCCCAGCCCAACCCTCTTCTCAGAGCTCTGGGGACATATGAAGTTTCTGCTCTAAGATTTAGAAGTCACCTCTATTTCTTTAGCCATCAAAAGAAGTCTGGTTTACAATGTGCAGAATATTAAACTTCATAAATTAATAAATGCTGGCATTTTTTATAATAACGAAGTCAATTTATATAAGTCTAAATTTACACTTTAGAAAATGTCCTGAATTTAGATTAAGGAGATAATATGTAGTATTTTAAAATGTGTTTCCCATTCTCAAAAAAAAAAAAAAAAAGTGAGTACACCATATTCCACCCTCTAATTCAGATTCTCTCTTTAAGTCTATTTTTTCCATTTACTGAAGGCAAGATGCAACATGTAGTGAAATGTTTCAACTACAGAACTATTAGTTCTTTATTCAACTTAAAGGTCAGTCCTAATTAGAACAGGGTGGAGTGGGGACTTGACAAGAAGTGCTGGTCTCATAAAAGGTGCTTCTCCATCTTTAGATATACATTATAAAATCCGCTATGTAAACTGGCTTCAGATTGAATTAACATCTGCCCTCTTCTACTGCAAAACAGGAACAAGCCAACTAGTCAGCAGACTCACAAACCTGTTACTTTAGTAAGAGACCATACATTGTCTCAAATATCCAGTCATTGCTATTATTTTTAGAATTGTCCTTACCAATAGGGAGAAATTGAGGAAATAATAGAACCAGCAACAAAATTTACCAGGGCAGATGTAAACTCTAAGCAGAAGGTGTATTCTTCTAATACCTCAAAGAAGCTTCTAGTTTGGTTGCCTATGTTTTTCTGCAGCACATGCTGATTTATTTTAACTCTAAAAAAATGAGCTTATATTAAGCTTCCGAAGTATATGCTCAATAATCAATCAAACCCAAAGTCACTTGCTCTCCCAAAAGCTAACTGTTTTGCAAGCCACAAGATGGAAGAACCTAATTGGGTCAGAGGCCAACTGGCTAAGCATTGTTTGGATTAACCACCCTTTGTGGATATATATCTTTATAGAACCATGTGAAATTCCTGAACTAACATGTTTAACACATAAAAGACTCGGTATTTGTGTGAGGAATTCATTCTTTAACAAGAATGAAAATGGCTTCACAGCAGAATCATGTTCATAATGCAAAACTTTTGTGACAAAGCTGGGTTTTCTCCTGCCTAAACCACACTGAAATTGAAAACTGATAAACTGGCAACAAACAAGAAAAACATAATAGGTACATATTTGATATATAAAATTAAAACAAATTCACCAAACACCATTAATAACAATGTGTACAATTTGTAAGTCTTCAACTTACATTAGAAGAAGGGAAACAACAGACTTTTCTAAGTGAAATTTGGTAAAGGTGTGTGATTAAAGCAATTGGTTGACGTTTCTTCAAGAAGAAACTTCTTTTTAAATTTGATTATTTGGTCTTGTGAAAACAATGCATGAGAAAATCATACTGAAGTGGAGTTAATTTTTTAAAAGACAACTCACACCAACTGTTAATGAACCACACAGTGTTTTTAATGAAGAGACTAGAGGACTCTGTGTACCTGTGATCAGATTGGCTCCAAGTTCCTTTACACAGGCCTGGATGAAGCAGAAAAGGCAGAAGGCTACATGTGAGGTCCAGGTGAAGTTTTGGAGAAATAATCACTATTTTCTTATGCACCAAAAAATAAAAATAAAAAGACTTCGGGCCAATAGGAAGTAGAGAGGAGAGGAGGTGAGTGAAACATGCAGGAAACGTGAAGAGTGAGGAGAGAAGACCTCTGTCTCTCAGCAGGAATGAGCAGCAGGAATGAGCACACCTGCTGGGGCAACAAAAGGGCTCACGCACAGCTTTTCCCCAAGCTTCACTGGGAGGCTTTCTCTTGACTTACAGTTCTTCCTTTTCTGTTTATTTCTCCCCTTTCAGTAGCAGCAGGTTTTGCATTATTATCATTACAGAGAAAGTCTGTATTTGTTAGTTACAAAAATAAGCAGTAACTCACATTCAGAGATTCAAAAGAAATATAAAAACAGAGCTAATTAAAACAAGCAGGTGAGAATGTGGAGAAAAGGGAAGGCTTGTGCATGGCTGGTGGGGTTGCAAACTGATGCAAGCTTCTGTGGAAAACAGTATGGAGAGTCCTCAGGAAATTAAAATTAGAACTACCGTAAGATCCAGCCATCCCCGCTTCTGGGTATATGTCCGAAGGAAATGAAATCAGGATATCAAAGAGATATCTGCACCCCATGTCCACTGTAGCATTATTCACAATAGCCAAGATATGGAAACAATTTAAGTGTCTGTCAATGGATAAATGGATAAAGAAAATGGAGTATTATTCAGCCTTAAAAAAGAAAGATATCCTGTTATATATTACATGGATGAACCTGGAGGGCATTATGTTAAGTAAAATAATCCATACAGAGAAAGGTAAATACTGCATGTGTCACTTATATGTAAAATCTAAAAAAAGATTTAAAAAAGTGGACCTCATACAAACAGAATAGAAAAGTGGTTACCAGGGACCGGAGGTGGGGGGAGGTTGGGGGAAATGGGGAAAGGTTGGTAAAAAGGTACAAACTTTGAGTTATAAGATGAATAAGGTCTGAGGATCTAATGTATATAATGGTAACTGTAATTGTATAACTGAAATTTGCTAAGAGAGAACTTAAATGTTCTCACATGCACAAAAAAGGGGGAAATAGCTGAGGTGACAGATGTGTGAACTAACTCAACAGGGGATCCTTTCACAATATATACATATATCAAATCATCACATACTCTTTAAGTATCTTATAATTTATTTGTCAAGTACACCTCAATCAAGCTGAAAAATATAGTAACACAAACAAGAGCTGAAACGAATTTAATATTGTTTATCCTTCCTTTTGTCACACTTTTCCCTCAGTACATTGTGGCAGCCACCTCAGACCAAATCTCATCTCTTTATTGAGCTTCAGACCTGTATACCCACTTGTCCACGGTCCATCTAGACTTGAATATCTCTCTGACTCTTCAAGATGGATGTGTCCCAAACGTAACCGTCCATCTTCTTTCCTCACCAACCTGTTCCTATTCTCTACCACACCATGAAGCCCGAGACGGGGGTGTGATTTTACTCTACACTTTTCCTCATTCGAACCTCACACACACATACACACACTGATCAAATCAATTATTTTTAAATTCTTTTTCAAAGCAAAAGAAATTTTGCCCTGAGTCCACTGTCACTACCATAGCCCATACCATCTCCCTCCCAGTCTATTATGATCGCCCACTAAGACACCCCCTGCCTCCCGCCTTCTCCTGCCAATTTGACAGAGTGATTTTTCTAAAATCATACACCATCATGCCACAATCTTCCTTTAATATTCTGATGATCCTCAAAGCTCTAAAGATAAAATCTAAACACCTTAAGACATTTTACCAAGCTTTTCCTGATCAGCCCTTACCTCCTTTCCTAGCCTCATCTCTCTAGACCATTCTCTAGTCTGATCCAAATTCTAGCCATGTCCTCCTGTTCAAACATGCCATGCTCCTTCTCAGCTCTGGGACTTTGCACATGCCCTTCTTTCTTGTGGGAGCACACTTTGCCAACTCTTGGCCCAACTGGCTCCTATTCATCTTTTAGGTGTGTCCGTCAAGATACCAGTTCCTCTGGGAAATCCTTTCTGCCCCTCCAACAATGCCTAGCTTTTGTCCAGTCATAGTGCTTACTATGATGGACTTTAAGAGCTTGTCTCAATCCCCAGGTTACTTTAGTCTTGACAAGGGATGTCTCATTTATCACCATGTATCCTGTGCCCGGCACATTCTCAGACACACAGTGGAGCTCAACGGTACTTGTTATCTGAACAAAGCAGAGCCTCTAAAGCTCTGTGTGGCCCCTTGCCACCCACAATCTCGTCTGAGTGGGGAGACTGAAATTCCACAGAGGGAGTATTCATTAAGAAGATGATGACCCTGAACAAAGCAATGGCTTCTACACCCCAGGACCCCAAAACTCAAGTTCACAAGAGCAAGACTTTGTCCTAAGGGAGGTGAGAGGAGCAGGAAACCAGCCAAGAGAGAGATGGGTCATCTCTTCAACACTGGGTGGAGCCAGACATGACCACAAAGAAAGGAGCAGCTTTTCCCAGATACAAGGCGCCAACAAGTAAGAAACACAGTCTGGTATTACCGGTGAATTATCTCCATTACTATGTCTATTTTGATGCCTTGCTAGTTTCTAATATGAATGTATTTTAAGATTGTCCCCAAATAAAAATCCACATATTCTACTTATTCTAATTATTCCAAAGTTTGTTCTTTATAGAGATGCTTACCTGAATTAAAATGTGCTTTTTTTTCCTCTAACATTTTGGTTATGTGTGAATTTTAATATGGCTCCTTTCACTAATAATGATTTGTTTCCACCATATTTTAACTTTTTTGAACTTTAACTTTTCTGAAGTTCAACCCTACAAGGTGATTAATTACTTCCTTGATTCAACTCCCTGTTCACCACTCTCTCCAAAGAAGAGGTTTCGCTGAGAATATAACGGGTCTATTTTATTATTTCCCATAGACAATTAAATGTCTTGTAAAAGAATTATTAACAACATTAAAGTATTAATAGGGGAGTAGGCACATCTTGATTGAAGGATTTCCTACAGAGACTATATGGACTGTTCAGTAACTGAAGCTAAAGTACAAAGTGTGCTACTTGTGGCTTATATAGTTGAAGATAAAAATATTTGCTGCATTCATATTACATAAATCTGAACATCAATTTGTCTCAGTAATGCAGTTCTGTGATATAGGTGTGTAGTGTTATTTCTTTTTTTCTTTTCTTTGTTTTTTTTCTACTATTTTCTAAGTTTATAAAATCAGAACTTGTACTTGAACTGTGCTTTCCAACTATTTCTATTTCTAATTGACAGGTTTTAAAGTGCTCCATGAGCTTGCAACACACGGAAGCACACACAGATTTACTCCATGGCCAAAACAATTTCAATATATATGGCATCAACTCTTATTCTATGATTTTTTTATAAATGAACTCAATAAAGACACAGAACTCTGAGGGAAATTATGCATTAAAATCCAGGAGACGTTCATGAGGTTAGGGAAAAGCCAAGTATGAAAAGTAGTAAAAGGTTTTGCACCATTAAGGAATAAACACTTAACATTTCTTATAAACACATATAAGCATTTAGCTAACTGTTCATATTTTTAAGGCATGGAAATGAAAATGAATTCTCAAATTAAAGATAAATTAACTCTCCAAAGTTTAAGCACCCACAAATCAAATAAAAGGCAATTTTAGCTAATCGCATCTAAAAGCTTCATTGGAGGGTTCCAACAAAATATTTTACTTTCAAAGTTCCATTCTTTTATGCCTGATTGATCCATAAATTTTGCTAACATCTATAAAGCTTGGCTACCTTTATAGTCTCTTTATTAAAGGCTCTCATTGGATATTTGCATAAAATTAACCAGCATTTATTAGAACTTGAAGTGTCCAGGAGCTGTACACAAATAGTTTAAGGTACCCAATAAGATGTCAAAATCAGTATTTCTTTCTACTTCTAAGTATCAATATGTATATATATAGTATGAAATATAGCTTTAAATTTGATATAAAATTACAGGACCCTACACATACGTATTTGGCCAAAAGGAAACCTATGACTTTTTAGTTCTATCATCAAATGCTGGTATTTTTCATTAGGTGTTAAAGTGCAGAAAACATGTCAAAAATAGTTTTGAGCCTAAGCATTGGGAATATAATAAGAATCTGCTTGTGGATTTTCAAAGCACTGTCCTCTAAATTAGTAACAAGCCCGACTCCTGTGGGAGCTCCAGTGGATGTTTCTCCTCAGCTTCCTCATTTCACACTTACCTTCAGTTCCTGTCTGGGTGGCGACTGCATGACAGTGTCTGACCAATGTTCTCTTTACTAAGAAAACTGACACTTTGGGTCCTGAACATGATGTGCCAGGCACTGTGTTATTTGTGGGTTATTTCACTTAATCCCCCAGCAACTTTATGGGGAAGAAATTACATTAATCTCCACTTTACAAATGTACGACTATGATATAAGTTATAAAGTATATTTAAAGCCACACAGCAAGCAAGTAGCAGAGACGGGTTTTGAAGTAAGGTCTCCCTCCTTCCAGAGGCCGAACGCTCATCCATTCTAACAACCTTCATACATGGAAGGCCCAATTTGCCCAAAGGGCAAGATCTTCACTCAAGGACTGT
This sequence comes from Rhinolophus sinicus, assembly GCF_057876585.1. Taxonomy (NCBI): domain Eukaryota; kingdom Metazoa; phylum Chordata; class Mammalia; order Chiroptera; family Rhinolophidae; genus Rhinolophus; species Rhinolophus sinicus. The sequence goes on from NC_142502.1 coordinate 13,389,920, forward strand.
AATGGTAGTGTTGTCTGCAACTGGTTGACCACTGAGAGTTCTGCTGTAAGAAGCTCATGCACAAAAAATAAAAAAGTGAGGAATTATTCGCGGTGGCCAAGACATGGAAACAACCAAAGTGTCCTTCAATAGATGATTGGATAAAGAAGATGTGCACATACATACAAGGAAATACTACTCAGCCATAAGAAAAGATGAAATAGTGCCATTTGCGACAGCAGGGATGGATTGTGAGATTATCACGCTAAGGGAAATAAGTCAGACAGAAAAAGTCGAGAACCATGACTTCACTCACATATGGGATATAAAACTGAAAGCAACAAAGGAACAAGACAAACAAACAAAAACTCATAGACACAGACAACAGTTTAGTGGTTACCAGAGGGTAAGGGGGGGAGGAGGGTGGTAGAAGAGGGGAAAGGAGGTCACATACATGATGATGGAAGGAGAATTGACTCTGGGTGGTGAACACACAATGCAATCTACAGATGATATATTATAGAATTTTACACTTGAAACCTATATAATTTTACTAACCAATGTCACCCCAATACATGTAATAAATTTAAAAAGAAGAAAATAAAAAGTAAGGAATTAATAGAGTCAACATTATTATCCTCTATTTAACATATCTTCAAGGCCACAGCAATATTAAATATTTGGGGCAATAAATTTTGACTTAGATCACAGGGAGGAAATAAACAGTCCAATTCTCTTGGACATGACTGTACAGAAAAACGACAGCCCTGCCCTCTCTTGCACACTGAGAAAACTATTGGCTTCCTGCATTATCTCCATCTACTCCGACCTGTGGCTTATGAGTGATGCTCTATCTTGGTCACGCCACACACAGCCATTTACCATGATCAAATGAAACAGTAGGAGTTGCGGGATAAGACTAAGAACTGGTCCAAACAATACTGTTGCCGGGGCACAACTAGCAAAAAGAAAAGGAAGACTGGTAGGGAAATTGTTGTCGAAAAGAGAGTTCAAAAGATTTTTTAATGAAAATGGGAGTGTATGATTTTCATTACAAAAATGAAGGATTAAAAATATTCAAAGTCAAGGAAAAAAATCATACCAAAACATGCACTAATCATCTGTGAGTAGGAAAATCGGTGAGGCAGAGAAAAGATGTGAAGACACTTAAAAAACCTTTGCCAAATTCTTAAGGCTAGAGAAGGAGGAGAAGGTGGAAGTCAAAGATTCTGGTGGTTTTGTGTCAGGGTGTCTTAAAAATTGTTATTATTAACCAGAAAAAGGATGATTGGGAAGGAGGTGAAAAGAAGAAGTGTGGAACAATTTTAAACATATTGCATTTGAGGTTTCAGTAGCACAGCAACAAGCAAGTACCCAACAGGCTATTCTGAAGCTTGACGTTGGAGGTCATAGATGCAGAAATTCCACTTCTGGGTATATGCCCAAAAGAATTAAAAGCAGAGACTCAAACAGATATTTGTACACTCATGTTCACAGCAGCATTATTCGCAATAATCAACAAGGGGCAACAACCCAGATGTGCATTGACAGGTAAATAATAAAATGTGGTACATGCATAGAATGGAATTTTATCCCGCCTTAAAAAGGAATAAAATTCTGACACGTACTAAAACATGAATGAACCTTGAAGACATTATCCTAAGTTAAATAAGCCAGTCACAAAAGGTCAAATATTGTATGATTCCACTTACATGAAAGAGTAGTCAAATTCATAGAGGCAGGAAGCACAATAGGAGTTACCAGGAATTACGGGGAAATGGGGAGCTATTGCTCAATGAGTACAGTTTCCATTTGGGATGATAAAAAAAAAAGTTCTGGAGATGGACAGTGGTGATGGTTGCACAACCGTGTGAATGTACTTAATGTCATTGAACTTAAAATGCTTAAAAATGACAAATCTATGTTATGTTTATTTTACCACAATTTTTAAAAAATAAAGTGAGTGGTATAGGAAGCACCTACATGAAGCCGGGCAGGAGAAGGAATCAAAGTTGTTCATCTTCTGTTAGCGTGTGCAGATTTCCTTCTGTGTGACTGGGCTCCAGGGCAGGCTAGCAGTATTGGCCAGGTGTTTCCCGTGGACCAGGACCATGCTAGATGACATTAGCCCTTTATCTCATCTAAGCATCACAATTAATGAGTTAGGTTACTTGTAATACCCAGGTTGTAGAAGGGGACACGGAAACCTCAAGAGATTAATTAACTTGCTCAATGCTAGTTGGCTAGTAGATGGCAGAGCCATGATGAAATCCACGTCTGTCTCATTCTGAAGCCCTTGTTCCTCCAGGAACACCACAGTAGGCTTGGTGAAATGGAAAGTACTCCATAACTACTGAACCAGAATGCCCAAATATTGTTATATTATAATAAAAATATAATTCCTTAATGTAATTACTATATCTTATCATTGGGATGGCATTTCAGAAGCAGCAATAAAATTATTTCCAGAATCTACACTCCCATAAAGATACGAGAGATGAACCACCTCAAATATACTCATCAGTAGATCATGACATAACATCATCAAAATCTTTCAGCACATTCCAGCGTAAAACAGAGAAAGAGAAAGTAGAAAGCAAGGTATTGAAGAAATAAATAAATTTGCATTCTGTGAAAGAACAACTGTAGTATTATGTTTGGAAATAAATTTTGACTCAGATATGAAAGTGAAGATTCTCTGACTTACAGCCAACGCAATGAGCCAAACAAAATGAAACAGAATTTGGCTTTCTCAGCGAAGACATTCCTAAAAATCTAGTGAGGACATCCAGTGTGCCATGGTTTGAACTATTTCACAACCACATCTGTATATAATGGCATACAAATAAAAACAACATGACTTAATAATGCATCCCAAATTATATTTTCACTGCTAGTTAATTCTAGGATATCTCATCAGTGATAACGACCACCTTCACCTGGCATTTGACCTTTATTTTTAAGTGAAACAAAACTATTATTGCATCTAAGTATATTTTTAAAGGAAAAATAGTAATAAAGGAATTCTAGGAAGGATAATTGGCCTGGAAAGTTTCTTTTTCTAAATGAAAATGAAGTAAAGAGGAAATCCTCTATCCATTTGCCCTCATCAGACCCCAGTCCGCTAAAAGTCTTGGCCAGGATAAGGACATGATCCCTTTCCTTGTCCAGCCTCGCTTATCAGCTGCAAAACCACACTTGTTTTAAGCACCTGGCACAGGATCAAACCAACAGCTGCAATAAAGGAAAACATAATGCAATCAGTGACCACCATCTCGTAATACCGGAAACAATAAACTGCTTTCAAGAATACCTCATAGGGCTCAACAAGTAAGCAAGTGCTGTTCCACAGCCCAGAGAAGGACTTTCTGAAATTGCTCCTTCTGGGACAATAGTGGTAACCAGCATCAAAGAAAGGAGAGCAGTGTGACAACTGAGTGTTTTGTTCAATGCCAGGCAGCATTCAGTTCACCTCTAGAACCTTCTCCTCTGCTCCATTTAATTGTTTCCAGAGGGCTCTCCAAACTTTCTTCCTACTTGGACTGATTTAAAGTCCAAACACTGGTGTCCAAAAGCAGTAGAAACAGATTCAAAGTGTCCTTGTCCAAAGTTGAAGAAACAAGTAAGAAAGAAATGGTCTGGCGATCAGAGCAAGAGGGTAAAACTCAGAGACCTCCCCAAGCAGAGCTGTGCTTCTTGGCTTGGATTCCTACAACTGCTACTAAGTACACTGTGCCCCTCTCCCGCGTATGGGGTCATAGTGGTGCTTTAGGTGAGAGGGGGAAAGACCACGTTTACTAAGATCTGTCATGTGGAATGTGAATATCCCTCAAGCTGCCACACCTGAATGTTCCCCTGTAGACTTCTGACCATCTAACCACTGAGTCAGGGGTTTCACCCATCACCCAGAGCCCTCCGTAGTAACTCCCTAGGTGAATTCCTCCCGGGCATGCTGATAAAAGTCAGAAAAGAAGAAGCGGGCGCTTCTGATTCAGAGGCCTCCTCTGGCACATTTTAATACACGAGTTTTCGGTCATTTATTTTATTTTATTTTAAGTGCACTTCAAAAATGAGGGAATAAACCAATAGATAGTCTGTCAGACTGAAAAATAACTACCAGTCTACTTTTTCTCCTTGAATAATAAGTCGAAATAAATGGATGCTGGGTTTCATTCACCGTATGGCCAGGGAACCTTTACAGGATGGTTGTTTGATAAAACAAAATAAAACCTATGCCTGAGGAGAATTGTTTTGTATTTACGTGTACTTATTTGCACAGTGAATTTAACCCAAAGTAGCATAGATAGTCTCCTGTGTTCTATAGTCCTCATGGTTGGGGACAGTTTCTTCGACGAGGGCTGCAGGAGCCCACAGCCTGGAGGAAAGCTGTGTGAATATTAGGTCCTCAGGAAACGAAGGCGTGGAAGGCAGAAGTGGCATTAAAATCCACACGGCCTGGACATCCAGACAGCACAAGTCTATGTGGTCAGATTGCCCTCAGGGACATTGTCTCAGACCGGCCACCTCACAGTGCTGGGAAGGAATCTGCTCACTTCTCAAGGGCGTTTGGGCTTCTCGGTCTATGTGCTTCTCCACACCCCATTCTCGCTGATGAGAACAAGAGAGCCTGGAAAAATCCAGAGTCTCCTTTTCTTCCCCTTCCCAGAACTAGCCTTAGGAAGGAACACGACCTAACTGTGTGCCCTGAACATGCTTGATGTCCTGGCCCCAGGTGCTTATCTGTAAAAAGAAAGGGAAGAACCTGCTGGTCCATGCTAGTTCTAAATCGGATTAATCTCTTTTCTCACTTTTCTAAGGTCCACATTTCGTTTGTCTGGCTTCTTGGGGTGCCGGATTGGCATTTTTTTAATGCTTCCAGAGTCGTTACCTCCATCTGTGGTCACTGCACTAAGTGGAAGGAATACAGGCATATTTAGGGAATGTCACAGTGCTGGGAATACTGGACTCATGTTGGAGTCTCAAGCTCCATGCAATCCTGGGTGAACACGGCACTGCTCTGGGCCGTCTGATATCTCCCTAGTGGCTACTACGAGGCCCCAGAGAGACAATATACATAAATGCTTGGCCAACTATCAAACTCTGTGCCAATAGAAGGTATTACTATGAACTAATATAGAGCCATTGAAAAAAAGAGACCTATAGGTACTGATATGGAAAAATCTCCAGTCTACATTATTCAGTAAGAAAAACTAGGCACAGAATAATAATTAGAGTATAATACCACTTAAGTTACCAAAATATACATACATAGGTATGGGCAAGTATATGCGTATATATTATACATATGTGTAATTTTTGGAAGAAATTGTTAATGTTTATCTCTTGAGAGAAGTGCGGGTTTTGGCATGGGATGAAAGGTCCTTAACTCTTTTCATCATGTACCATCTTGTACTGTTTAACATTTAACCATATGTATTCACTTTTTTTTTTAGTAATACATTTTCAAAATCTCTAATGAATGATCTTTATTTGTTTTCTGGTTCTACTACCAGCCCATCCAGTGGATATTTCTCTCTACTCCGCAATCCACAGACTAGGCAATAAACTTAACCACAAGGACCTTGTTAAGCAAGAGAAAACTATCATATTTTTAAAATAAAGAATAGGAAAAGGCTACGTGTGAGCTATGCTTTTCAATCTTCAGCTACTATAGCAAAGAACAAGCAGCAGAAACCCATACCACAGGCAAAGGCTCCAGTCAGTTTCTGCTCCTGTCACACAACCATCCTATGTATCTGTGACTCTCCTACTGGCCAGACGGCCGGGCACTGCTTGCTTTCCACTAACTCAATACTTCATCCTTGAGGGCTCATCATGACCCTTTATCCTAAGCCTGGGAGGATATAAGGAGGCACATGGGCTGTCCAGGTTCTGTCCAATGCGTGGGAACAGCCCCATTTCCCCTTGGCGAGCAGGACGAACTCCAGCCAACTCTGTGCCCCTCTTTCTTTGCCTCGCGGGGCAAGAAGCCAGCTATGGTCAGGTGGCAGTCCTCACTTCCAGTGCCCCTTTTAGAAGCATCCCTCCCCTTGGGGAGGGCGATAGAATGCAATGAGTTCTACAGTCCAACTAGCTGGGTTCCATACTGGTTTTGTTTCTCATACATCTGTTTCCTCATCTGTACGACAGTAACTGTAGTACTGACTTCCTAGGGTTTGGGGGAGGATTAAATGAGAAGATGCATATAAAACCTGTAACCCAGAGCCTGGTACAGGACAAGGATTCATGAAATGTTAACCATCACTATTATCAGATACTAAATCTGAGGCCGGCAGAGCTCAAATATGTAGGGGCAGCGCCTAAACGACAATACCCGCAAACCAATCTATGATAATCTATCATTTTCTTAGTAGTTAAGCAATCCTTTTTCACCCTTAAGTAATTCTTTTCAAATCATATAACTTGCTAGGCTGTATTTATGCAGTCAACTGTAAATCATCCGAAACATTTCACCCTATCCAAAAAATTCACTCTAGTCAGCATAAGACAAACTAACTGTCAGACCTGGAAACTATTTGAACGGTTGAAAAAGCAAGCAAAATTGTAAGAAAAGTAGCCATTTATTCAAGCCTCTTAACAAAATACATTCAAACACCTTTTTAAACAACCAAGAATTACAGCCTAACTGTCCAGGAATGTGGGAAAGTCATAACATGCCTTTACTATAAGAGCTAAACTAGACTAATAATTCACTTCTGGACCTTACTGTGAATGTGGCTGCCTGTCCTATCCAAGAAGATAAAAGACAAATGTCATCTACAGTCAGAAGTAAGCCCAAAGCTATTACGCCAATCTGTCCAATTCCTGATTCAAGCGGCCTCAATTATCAACTGCTTACAAATGAGAACAGGAAAGAGGGACTATATTTTATTTCACAGAATAAATTTCAAGTGTTACATTTGACATAATTACCTTTTTGAAATCTACTCTCAAAAAAAAAAAAAAGAAAAATCTACTCTCTTTCTACTGATTAATAATTTTGTACCATTCCAAATTTCCATTTTGAAGTGGCAATTATAAAGGCTATTATAAAGTTGTTTGTTTTGATTTTATTTTTCTAATTTACTACAGAATGCTAGGCTAGTGTGGAAGCAGAGTCCACTCTTTGGGAATCCTCTCAAAGAAAGAGATTATATTTTTTGGTGTCACTGTCAAAGACACAGCAGGATTAAAAATGAACTATTCAGACTCACCCAACCATAAAATAAAGTCTACTCCAATAATTTATACATCCAAGTTTTAATTTTAAAAATGTTTGCCTGTAATTCTAAACTATGCAAGTAAAATACGACATTTGGTGTGGGTTTTTTTAACTGTATTTTAAGGAAAGACTAGTTAAAATTTTTACAGAAAGAAGTGATATAGCAGTAAAAAAAAAATGAAGAAAATTCATTCTCAAGGAATTTTGAGTCTTTGCTATATATAAGAAGCTATATACTTGACATTTTAAGACACCCAAGGATATACTGTCTCTGCTTTCAAAGCTGGACATTCTTAAGGTAAAGAAGCATACGTAAGCAGTGGACATCCACAGAGAAGTGTACAAAACTCTGACCCTCTTCTTTTGGTTCTGTAGCAGGAATGTTAACTAATTTCAGGGGCTGATTATGAAAAAAATTAATCTACGTTTACGAAGTATGGGGTAAAGATCGATTTAAAAGCAAAATGATGAAATGTTAAGGTATTTGCTCTACTTAGCTTCAGAGCAGAAAGCTATCCTAGAGTAAACTTGATAGAGCCAATTGGTGGTAATTCCGAGAATAACTCTTTACAGAGCACCCACGGTAGGTTAAGCATGATCTCTAACCACAACATCCCTCTAGCAAGGTAAGAATCACTGTGCCATTTATAATGGGGGAAATGGAAGATTGCAGAAATCAGGTATAGTAAACATCAACGCGGGTGTTTGGCTCACAATACTGTTTTCTTCTCTGGAATAGACTCCTACACAGGGTAAGCCCCCAGGATCACATTTGCAATGTGGACAATGTGGACACCTTTGCAATGTGGGGCAGGGGCATGTCTCTGACCAAAGCTGAGCCAATCAGAGTCCTTCCTTAATATTTGCTAACTGGAAGTGTCACAGGATGTGAGGCTTGGCAGCTATTGCCAGCCATTCTTCCCACCTTAGGGAAAATGCAGGTTTACAGAAAGTATGAAGCTGGCACACAGAGAGGAACAGAGGAAAGGCGAGGGTCCGGACAGCCTCTGAGTCACTGGGCCCGTCATCACTGAGGTCTGGTTGCAGCCCTGCCGTGCTAGTAGTTAGCCAAGACATTCAAGAGTCCGTCCACCAAAATTCATTCCCCAGCCCCTCCCCCATCCCAAAATGAATTTGAATTGATTTTAGTCACTCAAAATGAGAAGTCCTAACTAATACATGAAATGATTTTTGTAAGGCTGCACAGTTGATAAGTATAATCATGATAACTAATATTTCTGTAGCAATTCATAATTTGTAAAGCAAGTTCTCATGTAACAATCATTTTTATTACCAGGCTTCCCCGAAAATAAGATGTAGCTGGACAATCAGCTCTAATGTGTCTTTTGGAGCAAAAATTAACATAAGACCTGGTCATATTTTACTATGAGACCGGATTTTACATAATATAATAGTAGTAGAAGACCGGGTCTTATATTAATTTTTGCTCCAAAAGACTCATTAGAGCTGATTGCCCGGCTAAGTCTTATTTTTGGGGAAACATGGTAGCTACATTTTATAAATTGTGACAAAATACGATCCAGATTAAAGATGCAAAAATACACTGAGGGTAAAGAATAGTTGTTCTATTGTCTATATCATAAGTCATGAAAGTTGAAAAAAATAGGTGAAAGAAAGGAAAAAGGAAATGTTAATGAACATGTACGCTGTTTTTCTGACTTCTGGATCTACTGTCATATTGGCAGATACAAAGCAGATAGTCCCATAATGCCTACTCCTGTAAAGATTTTCTTAGATGAATGCTACTGTAACCTGACTCATATACCTTTTTATAATCGTTCACCCCACTTAATTGATAACTGAAACAATATTGAAAAAAGGAACAACTCTCCACTAAGCCTTGTGAATCAATCAATCTGACCTGTCATTTCTTGGTAAATGATTCAGTCTTTAATTTCCAGTCCTTTCATTCCAAATATACTATTAAGTATTTAAATGACTTCATACCATGAACGATAAGTCGCAGCAATCTCTAATCCAATTATAGTTTTAAGCAAAATGGTAGTCCTAAATAGGACAGCACCAGATGAAGTGTGACTGTGGTCTTGTTTCTATTTAAAATTCAAAGCCAAACTCCTCAGGGAAAAAATATGAGGCAACTGAAAGGAATATATTAATTCACAGATAAAGTAGTGAAAACAGACAGGAATGGAATCAGAGGCAAGGTGGTGGGCCAGAACACATCTTAAATTCAATCCCCAGTCCTATTGCTCAGGGGTCCAAACACATCATATAAAAACAATTTTTCAAGCATCAGCCTCGCTGTTTTTTCAGTCATCCTGACTGAGGATCTCGGAAACATCCCCTTTTTCTCCCTCAAAATCCAATTTGTTGTGAATCTCTGCCAGTTCGATTTCCGAATGAGCTGCTGTTGCTTCTCCTTCAGCAAAGCAGTCTTTCCACGTGGTGAGGGCAGGCCCCACATCAGCTGCACATCTGTGACCCTTTACTGGTCCCCCATTCCAGCCAACTTTCTTCACCTCTCACCTTGTCTATTTCAACAGTTTCTTGACTCCAACATATTTCATTACATGCATACAAACTACACAAGAGCAAAGGGACTAGTCCAATGGTAGTAGCAGCAATAGTAGCATTTTAAAAGAGCCCCCCCCTCAAAGAGGTGAAATAAAGGGCTTTTTAAAAGGAAACTGCGGGGGGGGGAACAGGCAGCCAGTTGGCTCATTTGGTTAGAGCACTAGTGCTCATAGCACCAACGTCACCGGTTTAATTTCCACATGGGCCAGTGAGCTGCACCCTCCACAACTAGACTGAAAACAAAGACTTGACCTGGACCTGAAGGGTCCTGGAAAAACATACTATTCCCCAATACTCCCCAATTCAAAAAAACAAAAACAAAAAAAATTTAAACTAAGAAGAAAAAAAAGGAAACTGAATGGCCGCACAAACTAAAATTAATTTAGATAAAGGAGCTCCACCATTATGAGAGTCAAGTGAGAAAATTCAATCTCTCTGAAAAGGATATCACTAAGACACCCTTTTGATATTTCTAAGAGTAAATGCAACAAAATACTTTGTTTCTGCTCCCAGGCAGGAAGAAACAGCTCTTCTAGGGGCACGTGAGCACTAAAAAGATGCCCTGCACCACTGGCCCCGACCTGGGGCAGCCAGGAGCCACCAGTGCAGAGCTCAGAACTCCCTGGGACGTCAGACAATTTACCCCAGATGAGCAGAGCATGAGCTTCTCATCTCTGGGAAGTTTTCCATCCCAAGGTCTTCTTAAGGTATAGATTTACTTTTTATAAAAACAAATAAATGAAAAGAACCATTACAGTGACTAGTACTTTCCAGTGAAAGATAACCCTTTGCTTTCAATGTTGCTTCAAGATGACGTTCCTACCCTTATCATCCAACTATTTCCAGAATTTATAAAATGTGAAATGTCTATACGAAGATGCAGCAGCAGAATGAATGGCTAGAGTTCATGTCACCCATCGCCTTTGGTGCCACGGGCACAGGCAGTTATGGCAAAGGGCAGACAATCAAGGTGAGAATCGAGTACTGTGCCAAACTAATCAACCAATGAATGCACTCCATGTGTGCAGCACGCTCTTCCAACGTGCAGCCTTTACACAGACAGAAGATGCAATGCATCTGGAAGCACCACTCCTCCATGGAAGCTAGTTGTCACGATGGATTTTTCAACCAGGGCACTGGGAAGACCACTACAACCATTGTCCTGTCTTCCAATTGGATCTCCTTTCAAGTGACGCTTATTCTTGAAAGGCCTGGGAAATGCTGGTCTAATGCATAGTCCAGTGCCTTAGCCAAAAGACTAAGACACCAAAGGGGAAAAAAAAACCACATTGCAACTCAAAGCTTTAGGAATTTCAGTGGCTATCCAGCCATATTCAAGTCAAAGCTGGAAAATTCTTACTAATAATAGTCCTGTTGAATGACTAAATGTTAAGACTTTGACTGACGGAGGACATCCTTTGGGAATAAAAGGTAGACTTTTATGTTGTGGGGACTTGAGAAATAGGAAAAGGAGGTTAGGAGCTGCTACCTATTGACATCGGGATTGCAATTCCTCATTTCAACAGGGTTTCCGGTCCATTACTGTGCAACTGCAGTCAACAACTGATAACACCCAAGCCCCTCCCACGAGGCTGCTCGTCCTTGCTGGGATGCGGTTGGGGTAAATCATCACTGTTGGGCCGCCTGACTGAAACATTCCGTTCTTGCTGGTCAGGCCACCTGCCCTAAAGACCTCGACGTCTGGTGATGTCACTAACACACGGCCTTTCCCCTCCTCTGCTATAGTTTCTCAGTCACTCAGAAGAAATAAGACTTTACTGGCCTCAGCTACATAAAGCCCACCTGATGCAATTTCACCTGGGCTCATGAATAAAAAAATAAAAACTGCATCTGAGTGCAAACGTGTCTTCTTGCAAACACAGAATAAAGACGTTTTAAAAATAAACCATGAAGACTTGCTAGACACAACAACCTTTCTCTGCTGAGCAAAGAGTAAAGAAAATACTAGTGGGAAATTAGTTCATTGCAACATGGATTTTCAAATAATGTTTAAAAAAAAAACTGGCTCAATGAATCATTTGAAACAGCATTTGCGATTACTGTATTTGCGTCTTTACAAATATTCCTCCTCATAATAATATATCATTGGTATATTGATTTATATTTTTTCTGCTATGGAATACAGGCATCATCCTATAAAAGTACACGAGATAAAAATAAAATAAAAATAAGAAAACATTTTTCAGAAAAAAATGTTTTTATTACACAAGTAAAAGATGCTTATTGTGGAAACATTAAAACTGTAGCTAGGCAAAAATATAGACTTTAGCCATAATTGTATCACTCAGAGATAATCGCTATTAATATTTTGTAGTACATATTTCCAAAGTTTGCATATACTTCTTTTTCTGTATACATACGTGTGTGTAAATATGTATATTTATGTATGTACCTATGTGTGCATGTATACGTGAATACACACACACACACACACACACACACACACACACACACACACACACACAAAGGAAATGTTTACAAGAAACCTCTGAGTCAAACTCGAACTTTCTCCTGTCTTGTATTCAGAAAAAGGGGCCACCTAAGAAGCACTTTATAAGCAGTAAATGGTACACAGGGCCCTTAACAGTATTTGTATATCTAGAAAAAAATGGATCCCAAATCAGAGATTGCGACTCTGCCATCCTTACTTGGTTCAGTAGGCAACATGAGAATAAAAGCAGGAAAAGGGAACAGCGTACCTCAGCCCCAAAGGTGAACTAGCACACAGCTTGTTCCTTCTGCCCCTACGTTGGATTTACAATAAGCCAACAAGGAAGACAGCCTGAGGAGGTGGCAGTGTGAAAGAAGTCCATTTCTGTGATCTAAATTCACATATCACTGTTATCTCACACATTTACACCAATTGCATCAGTAGTACCAACATTACGATAAAGATTATACAGAGAGAATTCAGGGGAGGGGGATTGAAATCTTTCAAACACTCTGTATATAATTGATAAAAGCTGCACAAACCATTTTCTTTTTTCTCTGAGATCAGTTTTACAGCCACATTTTAAAAATTAAAGGATGTATCTAAGTTTATCTTCTACTAATGGACCATGTTATGGGAACATTTATGTCAACTCTTGGAAGCATAAGTCTCTAGCCATGTTTTAAAACACACTTTCATAAAAGTCTCATAAAATTAAAACCAGGAAAAAAAATCAAGAAAATTGCAAACATAAAAATTATGGAGTCTAAGCTGAGCTTACCTAAATATATCTTAGCTCGGGATGAACTAGTGTCTTCCACATCAAACATCAAATACGTTTACCTCCATAATAGCTACATTATATATTACTACATAGAAACATTTTTAGATTTTTTTAACATCAATCCTAAACTTCAAAAATAAATTCAAATAGCATATCACTCACATCCTGGAAAGAGTATTAACATCTGGATAAATAACAGACTTACTGCTACTGATAATGTCACAAATATATACCTGGAATATGTTTTAAAAATATGTCATGAATAATAAAGAAAACCACTCTCTTCTAAGACACTAGATAATGCTCCACAATATTGAGCATACAGAAGCGAGTAGCAACCACTAACAAATCATGGGACACTTACAACTCTCTGCTTGGTTCTCTGGACAGAGATCAATTTAAACACCATCGCCTCCATAACGTCTTCAAGTTTACTCCTGAGCACTGTACCTGCTCCCTCTTCTCAACTCATACATTATCTTCTGCAATAGCCCTTTGTCCCGTTAGACTGTTTTGAGGCAGCTCTTGTAATGCTGAGTTTAACGCTTCTATGGTTCTAATGGGTATTATCACAACCTTTCCATTTGTGTATAAGCTGGAATCTTTCATTGGATTTCAGGATTTGCATCTCTGCCAGTGCTACAATAAAATGGCCATTCAATTGATATCTGTTGCATGAAAAGAAAAAGCCCTGTTTTAAGTTCCTGAGCTCAAAGGGTTCGTCCTCTTTGGGAGAGAGGCTTTGGGGGACTTGGCCAGGGAGGTCTGTAAGCGTGTATGCATGCGCTAAAGATGGTGCAATAAGGAAAACAAGAACTGAGTCTGGTAACAGAGAGGCAACACCCCTTAGAAGTCACGTTGGATGGTAAGATGGGGAGAGACTGGCAGGAGGACAAACAAATCCATGAGGGGTTGATGAGGACGTGGAGCAAATTCCCTTGAGTACAAGGGAGATCGTCTAGTACAAGGGCCCAGGCGTGATGCGGTAGAGAGGACGAGCGAGGGTGGGGCTGGTCTGCGGAACAGGAAGTGTGCAAAAGGAGGGTGTACTCACGGGGATGAGCGTGCTAGCAATCAGAAAAAATAAAGAGGAAAACCATCTCCACGGTGACCACAATATTCCACCATGGTACTGGTTAATAGTAGTGGCAAAGGCACTTTTATATCTTTTAAATGAATTCCCGTATTAATCACTCTGAAGTGTCAAAAGAGCAAAATAATCATGAAGTTTGATTATCTTAAGGACTGTAATTTACCTTCTCTGGTGTATAAGGAAAATATGAAGCACATCACTTAATGAGTTACACTAAAGTGGTGCAGCCAGTCTTTTTAATCATTGTGCTTAGATTTCAATCGCAAAAAAAAAAAAAAAAAAAAAAAAGTCCTAATTATAAATGTAATCTAGCCACCCAGCCCTGGGTGATGATTTAAAAGTCCTTCGACTCATTCTCTCCTTACTTCCTAATCCATGATTCTGAAACTGCCAAATACACCAAATAAAAATGATAATCATTTGAATAAAATTTAAAACCCATATACTCTTTCTCAAAGAAAATAGAGAACGGTACCTATTATAGAGAGAAATACCTGATTTGGGATCCGTTTTTTCTAGATATACAAATACTGTTAAGGGCCTGTGTACCATTTACTGCTCATTTAATAATTAGGTTGATTTCTCTGTTGTTCCTTTAGTTCTTAGCAACTGAAAAGATAGAATTTCTTTTTATTTCAACTAAAGGAAGATGAAAATGAGGAGGAAATAACAGAAATACTTTCTCCACTATATTCTCTCTTTCTCAAATAAAGCATTTCTTCCCTTTAAAAATATCAAATCCACCCTAAACTCACACATGAGCAGAGAATTAACATAATAGCAAAAAAAAAGAAGTTTTACAAAGTGGACTGTAGATTTATGAAATACATTTTCTTGTACGTTATTTTTCAGTCAAAAAGCTAGGCAAGCAAGCTACAGGGTAGCCTGTATACTTAGTTCTGAAATAGTAAAGTGTAATATATAGTTCAGAAATGAGCAGCCTGCATCTCAAAGTACACTTTTCTCTGAATGAATATCAGAGAAACAGGCCATTCTCTTAAAAGAGATGTAGCATTTTAAAGGTATCAACAGCATCTTTCTAGGAAGGAGAGACACATTTCAGCAGGATTAGGCCATGGGCCACCATTGGCAGGTTTCGTAAAAACAGAGTCACCACATAATTTTGAGGGCTACATGGTGCCCTTTGAAAATGTGCATTAAAGGCTATCTATAAATTTTGTACAAAATTATTACCATTCATAAATGGAGCTTTCTAATGGAGTTGTTAATAAGCTTAAGCTCTATATATGGGCTCAAATCTGCCACTTTAATGGAAATAGTCAATGACATGACAGTGACAGTAGCACTTTGTAGGGAAATTGAAAATTTAATTTCAATCAGATGAACAAAAAATGAAGAAGAATGCTTGAAGTGGTAGCATAAAAAACACCAGCGATTAAAAACATTTGGAACCTTTGCTTACCCTTCAAAGGCATTTGTTGCCATGGTTTTTAAAGACCTCTGAAAGCTTCAGCTGTGTCCATAAGAGCTGCCAAGAAATAGGAGTTCTATACTGATTTTATTTGTTAGATGTATTTTGTCTTAATTATCTCCAAGATACAGATAATTTGGCTAAAGGCAAAAAAAAAAAATCACAAACCTTTGTCATTTCACAGGTGGAAAGACCGATTTTGTTTTTCTGAGCCCTTCTTCAAATGTAAGCATGCATATATGCACAAGCATCTAAGTTTAGTACTGTAGCATTAAAGAGTAATAAGCACTCATAAGAAAAGATGAAATAGTACCATTTGCAGCAACATAGATGGATCTTGAGATTATTATGTTGAGTGAAATAAGTCGAGAACCATGTGATTTCACTGATATGTGGTATATAAAACTGAAAACAACAAAAGAACAAGACAAACAAATGAAGAAACAAAAACTCATAGATACAGACAATAGTTTAGTGGTTACCAGAAGGTAAGAGGGAAGAGGGGTGGTAGGTGAAGGTAAAAGATAACAAATATATGGTGATGAAAGGAGAACTGACTCTGGGTGGTGAACACACAATGTGATATATAGATGACGTATTACAGAATTGTACGCTTGAAACCTATGTAACTTTACTAACAAATTGTAACCCCAATAAACTTCAATTAAAACAAAAAATAAATTTTAGTTTAAATAAAAACTATCTCAATAATAAAAGGCTTAAACAATAATACAAAAAGTAATAAGCACTTAAAATTGGTACTGAGGATGGCATGCTTACACAGAAGGAGATTTTCAGGTCTTGAATTTTAGGGTGGTATATTTTGTTTTCTCTGATGAGAAAACAAAATGGAGAGTAAAAATAGAAATGTTAGGTTGGTGTAAATGTAACTGCAGTTTAAAAGTTGAAAAATAATTGCAAAAACTGCAATTACTTTTGCTCCAACCTAATAGAATAATGGAAGGATTAGGCAAGTTCTGTCAGAGAAGATGTCTGTGGACTTCGACAGTATGAATAATTTGAAGAAGAAAAAATAAAAAGCTTGCTTTTTTTTCAAAAGCATAAAAATGGTTATATTTTCTCTTGCAGTTTACTATTTGTGCAGCTTAATGTGTTCGTGCCAGCATGTTCTCTTTTAAATTGTAAGTTCCTAGAGACTAGCGTTTGGCTGTGTTGGGCTAATTTGTGCTTTTCCTGTGTAGAAGGACCTTAAACGTACACTTTGAGTAATAAGAGTGTTTCTACTAAGGTTTGGTAAGATCCAGGGAATTCTTATAATGTATTATTATAAGAGTCAAGGGGATGATTTTGGAGCTACTTCTCCATTATTAATAATGGACAACCTGGGCGGCCGGATGGCTTAGTTGGTTAGAGCGTGAGCTCTGAACAACAGGGTTGCCAGTTCGATTCCCACATGGGCCAGTGAGGTGCACCCTCCACAACTACATTGAAGACAATGAGCTGCGGCTGAGCTTCCAAAGGGGCGGCCAGATGGTTCAGTTGGTTAGAGCCCAAGCTCTCAACAACAGGTTGCCGGTTCAATTCCCACCATGGGATGGTGGGTTGTATCCCCTGCAACTAAAGATTGAAAACAGTGACTGGACTTGGAGCTGAGCTGCGCCCTCCACAACTAGATTGAAGGACAATGACTTGGAGCTGATGGGTCCTGGAGGAATACACTGTCCCCTAATATTCCCCAATAAAATAAATAAATAAATAATGGAAAACCTCCAGGAAGTATTTAAACCATTCTTTTCACCAGTTTCTTTAAAATTAATTGAGGAAATTGATTCAACACTCCCCTCCCCCAGCTGTCTGCAGAGTATTGATTCTGACTCTATAGCTGCTGGATAATTTGCTGGATAATTCTACTTTGACATCCAACTGTCATGTCAAACTCAGCACATCTGGAATTGAACTTACTCGATGGCCGCTCTAACGGCCTTCCTCTTGATTTTTCCAGTTCAGGTGATGATACCATTAGTTTCCCAGTTTTTGAACTTCTTTAACTCCTTTCTTTTCTAGATATCCTATACTGAATCATCTTAAAACAATGTAGATTCTTTCATCACAATATCCTTCATCCTATTACCTTTTTTCCCATTTCACAAATACCAAAATGCCCAGATATTTGGTATGTCTCAGGTATTTGAATATCAGCCAAATTAGTCTTCAAGCCTCTATTCTCTCCCTTCTCTGATCCCTTCCATATGCCTCTGGCAGTGTAGGCTTAAAGACTGTTTTGGCCTCTCTCTCCCATGATTGAAAAATATGTTGCCTAAAGCAAACTGATCCTAACCTTCCTTTCATCCATGTATTTACTCATTGAGTGACTCCTATAACATGAAGCCTTGATTTTGGTCTTACCTTTCAGTCAGTGAAGGAAAGCCACAGGTATATACAAATACCTGCAATGCTAGGCAATGGGAACAAAGTAGTACAGAGGACCACAGGAGAGAGAGAACTTCTGCATTAACACTAGAGAAGTTTTGATGACAGTTACTTCTGACTAGAATAGAAAGAAGAAGTTTTACAGGTAAATCTGGAAAGGAATTCCCAGCAAAGAAATGGAATGGTGCCATTTGAGTAACAGCAAGTAGTTCAGACTAGAGTCTACTTCAGAAATAGAAACAGTGACTAAAACAACCGGAAAGACAGGCTAGAGCGAGAGTCGCCTAAGGATTATTCCATGGGCCATGGAAATCATTAAAGGATTCTGCACAAAGTATTGACATGATTAGTGATTTGCTGTAAGAATGTTAATAGGCCGACAGTGTGCAGAATGGCTTGGAAGATGGAAAAACAAATGAAGCCAGTGGCTTAAATGAAAGAGAAGACAAAAGGAAAAATTAAACTATTGAATGAATCTGGTGAAAGTTAAAGGGGCTAATTCTAAGTAATGGGATGGAGAGACATTAAAGAGATAGACTGCATAGAACTACACAATAGTTCTAATGGGAAACAGCAGAGAAGCGAAGTGAAAAGATGAAGGTAACTAACTCCATGGTGTTTAGTTTGGAGGCCTTGAGGGCACTGGCATAAACAGCAGTCAGGAGGAGAAGTGACTCATGTTAGATGGAGACACACAGGAGTCACTATGAAAAACATTGGGGCAGGAGCTACATCTGGGAGGTATTTGCACAGCTATAATACTTTAGGTCTTAAATATTGTTCCCTAGGGCTGCCATAACAAAGTACCACAATGAGTAACTTGAAAAAACAAAGTATTGTCTCACAGTTTGGGAGGCTAAAAGTCTGAAATCAAGGTGTCAGTGGGGCTGTGCTCCCTCTAAAATCTGTAGACTCTTCCTGACCTCTTTCTAGTTTCTGGCATTTGCCAGCAATCTTGGTGATCCTTGGCTTATAGTTGTATCACTCCAGTCTCTCTCTCTCTCCATCATCTCATGCATTCTCCTCCAGGTCTCTATCCAAAGTCCCCTCTTCTTATAAGGACGCCATTCATATTGGATTAAAGCCCACTCTACTCTAGCATGACTGCATCTTAACTAATCACATCTGTAATGACCCGATTTCCAAATAAGTACCAGGGGTTAGGACTTCAACATGTTTGGGGAGAGGACACAATTGAACCCATAAACAGATATGTATGAGATTGCCTAGGAAACTGGGCAGGGGAAAAAATGAAAAAGTGAAAGGATCAGAGGTTGCAGACACTAGGGAATGCCTACTTTTAGAGAGCTGAAGAGGAAAAATAAAGAAGTAGACAGGAAAAGAAGCTGTCTGTTCTCTCATCACTGATTTACTCAATTTCGACGGAGCATATCGTGGTTTATGCTATCCCACATTTCTAGAAATCTTTTCCAAACTTTCTTTCTAGGCCTATATCAAGGATACCACTTGCATTAACACTTCTCCTGCTAGCCTTGCCCAGTGAAATTTCACCTTTCTCTGAGATCCTCTAGCAGGTTTTCCATACTTTGGACCTCTTGCCGTATTCTACTATTTAACAGAGAGGTTGTGCCTAACAAGCCTAGAAGCACTGAAGCTATCACAACAAAACAAAGCAGGTCAGACCTGAAATCAGCTCTCACTCAGCTTACATCCAAGGTTGGGCAGGAATACGAAGAGGTGGCACCAGGGTAATACAATATAAAGAACCTAGGGGCAAAGGTTTATAGGGTTACTTTTGGTAGAGTAATTAGGGAAGACTTCTCTGAAAAAGTGATCTTGGGCAAAGATCTGAATGACAAGAAGCCAGACAAGTAAAGATCTGGGTGTTGCAAGCAAAGGGAAAGAGGAAATTACATGTGCTAAGGTCCTGAGGAAGAAACAGGGCTGGGATGTTGGAGGCAGAGAAAGAAGGCGGGTGCTGCTGGGTTAGTGACCGGTGGAAGAATTAAGCAGACAAAGAACATGGAGAGTGTGTTAAGCCATAGAAAGGAACCTGGACTCTCAGTGCCGTGAGAGCTTTAAGTCCAAGACCATCTGACCTGATTAATACAGCCAAAAGATCTCTCCTGCCACCGCGTGCAGACCAGGCTGTAGAGGGGCAAGTATGGAACATGGAGACCAAAGACTTAGTATTTTTGTGTGTATACATTGCCAGGATCTCAACTTGGAGCCATATTTCTGAAAGGACTCCAGAGATAAAATACGTACATAACGAGAGTGCCACCTCCATTCCTCCCCATCCTCTGGCCTTTTCCAATCATGGGTACATCAATCAAGGCAGAGGTAACTAAAAAGGGGAAAGTAAACATAAAAACTAATTCTTTTTGGGTGATCAAGGGTGAGTCCCTAAGCACAAAAGAGCTAAATTCTCTGTTAATAGAGCTCTATAAAGCGGATGGAGCCAGCTAAATGAGCCTAATGTCCTTCAGAAAGTAAGTCTCTGCTTACCCTGGGCACCTGTTGAAGGAGCTATCCAGGGTGCTGGACTGCCTCACCCTGATGCTTTCTAAGGGCTGGCAGATCAGGCTGTCAGCGATCCTTGCTGGATTTACAGTCCCCACTGCATTAAACCATAACCAGACCCTACTCTGAAACGTCTTCTACATATGCCTTAGAGAGAGAGTATGAAGTAGCAGCACAGCTAGGGGTTTATAGATAGGTTTGAGCCTCCACCGTGCCTCATGACCATTGGAAGTAATACATGAGAAGCAAAGAGCTCAACGGAATCTTTTTTTCTTGGAATAATACTCAAAGGTAGTACCTGGCTGCTGAACCTATAACCAAATCTGCTTATGTAACTCATCCAAGAGTGTCTGCCCACAGCACATCTTAAGAAACACTGCTTCCTCAACTGCAAGGATTAATAAATTCATAGAATATCCCATTTCACCCTTCTGCCTTAAGTAGCATCCTCGACATTGCTCTAAAAGAAAAAAAGTGTGTTCGACTGGAGGCCATTACTCAATTTCTTGAGTAATCAAGTTTGTATACCAAGTAGTGGATGAAAATTTGTATGCTTTCAAGTCAAACACTTTACCTCTTCAACTAAAACACTTAGAGCACTAGAGTAATCTGATGGATACTTGTTTCTAGCTCTTTTCTTAAGTAACAAGAAAAACAGGGAGAGCTACAGCATCTTCAGATCTTTCTACCTGCATGTCAGACCCTTCACTGTCCTTAAATAGACTTGAAGGGCAGTGTGATTTATAAAGAGCCAAAGAAGTTCAGTAAAACTTTTTAGTTGCAAGTTATCAAGGCTATGATGAGAAAATGGGACTAGAAACCATTAAACTTGCTCTGGTATTTCCCTTTTATAGGAACAAATACATCAGCTACATGGAAATACCCTTAAAGTACAAAGGAAATAAATTACTTTGGCTTTTTTATATAGTCTAAGAATAAACCTGGCCCAGGAATATCTTTTATTTTTAATCTAGTGATAAATTACGTTTTGTTAATTTTTATTCGCAGGATGCCCCAAACTATCTTGCCTCCTGAACTTTGCTTTTGTGCTCATTCCTATGTCTGAATACGCATTCCCTCCACCTTCATTTTCCTCACTTGGCTCGCCCTCTCAACCTAATTTTAAATCAAGAAACCTTCTCAGAGCCTGACTCCACCCTCACCAGGACTGAGGAAAGTTGGGACTCCTATAAGACCCTGCGCTCACCCTCATCTTGGCACCTGTCACACTGTAATTTAATTGCCAGTTTATTTGTCCATCTTTCTCACCACTGTATAAGCTCTATGAGGGTAAGGACCACTCCTTTCCTGTAACTGTATCTCCGAGGACTTGCACAGTGCTTTGCCTCGTACAGGCCATCAATGAACAAATAAATGGATTAGTGAATGTAATCATTCTACGGTCCCTCCCTATCTCTAAAAATTAATAACTCTGCTTTATTTCTAGGCTTCTTCTAGAACTTTGGACTCAATAGTCCTCTCATTTAAGTGACTTCATACCATGAAAAATAAGAAGCTTCCGAAGCCAGGTACAAATTTCATTTCTATCCAATTTATATAGTGCAATTTAATATAGTAGAATGTATAGTACAATGAAATCCTACTATTTGGTCTGTATACACAAGATGGAGATAAGATATATATTTTGCCTAGCAAAGAGTAAGCAGAAAGTTTTTTTAAATATTTGAGCTTGAGTTAATGTCACACCACTAAGATATCTATTTTTACAAGCTCACATTTCCTTCACTGATTTTTTTTATAAATACGTTTTTTGTTTGTTTTTTTCTGTGTTTTCTGTTCTGATGCCTTAATTCTTAAATAGAATACTAAGGGGGATGTGAAGTTAGGTAGTACACTCCTAAATGCTGAATAAATATGATGAAAATAATTTGTGAGAATACTGCTATTATTACTTGGAGGAGGGTCATTTCTACCTTTAATCTCAGTAATTTTACATATATAACTGATAATATTTTCTTTTCTTATATTCGATTCTTTTCCCTATCTTTATGATACAGTAGCACTTTATACTGAGTTACCCTCTGAGCACATCTTGAGAACAAGTACCTTTGCTTCCCCCAGTACATTTCCAGAATAAATTCTACATTTTGTGGGGTTATAGATTATGTCTTATACATATTTTGACTTCACTTAGAATATCTAGCACAGATACAGAGTAAGTTCTCAATAAACATGAATAATCAAAACATTAAATTTAGAAACCATCTATTCCTTTACCATACATTAAATCACGGGTGAGCAAGTTATGGCCCACTGGCCAGTCCTGGTCAATTGCCTGTTTTTGTATAAAAGTTTTATTGTCATGCACCGTTTATTCATATTGCCTATGACTTTTTGCAAACCACAATGCTAGAGTTGAGTAGCTACAACAAAGACTTGCAAAGACCAAAACACTTACTATCTCGTCCTTGACAGAAAAACTTTGCTGACTGCTGCACTAAATCATTTATCCTGAAGTGGGCACTCAGTCTCACATAAATGATGTGTCCAAGTTTTTAGGTGAACCTACCCACTAACTCTACCTCTGTCAAATGATTTCTCACTACCAGATTAAATGCTTAGAGACAATAATGGTATTTTAGAGTGTATAAAATCAAATAAGCAGTTAAACTACAAATAAACATGATCATCAAAAGACTGTTAAGAGCTTATACTAATCTAAACCAAAATATTAATATAAACATCATTTTTATAAATTAATATCAGCTAGTAAAATTAAAGAATGTATGTTGCTATACACATATGTGTGTTTTACATACATATGTGTATTTATGTATATATAAATATAACTAAATATATGTATATTTACATATATTTGTTTATATACATGAACAAAAATTTACTGTCAGAGAATATCATTAATTTATTAAAATCCAACAAAAACGCCCAAGTCTTACAACAGACTTCTCAAAGATGTTGAAAGTAATCATTGTCAAAAAAAACAAATAAATGCTTTTAAAATGGACCAAGGTGACCATAGATAGTTGTTCTATTAGATAAGAACAGCTTTTTAAAAAAATCCATCTCGCTGGCAATGGAAGTAAAAATAAATAGTGTGTGTCATCCCCCAACTTTCACCCCATATCAGGGCAGCAGAAAGTCCATGAGAATCACTTCTTCAATCAGTATCTATTAATTTAGTAGACTTCGGTTACAAGCTACTTAAGTCTGTATTTCCACAAAAACTCCATCAGAAATATTTGTAGTATTTATGTACTAAGCTTTGCTTAAGCCAAAAAGATAAAAGAAGAGGAACAGTGAGAAATGCTCTACTATTAAGACAAAAAGCAATTCAATTAGCCTAAACTGCTCAGACCGGCCTCTGTTCCTGTCAAACGAAGGATCCTTAGCAAAGATATTTTAGGTGGTAAAAGTGATTGATGTTTCCCCCCAAGGTATCTTCTATAATGCAACAATATAAACATTCGTGGAATAGAAATAAAATGTAGCTGGCAATGTATCAGAGAAGCTATACTTGGAAAACTATACACAAGGAAAGGATCAAGGCAAAGAGGCAGATGAAATGTTAAGGTGGATACTTAATAACTGTTTGGTACAGTACAAATAGGTACTTGACCCTACTACAAGTCACCAGTTACTGGGTCTTCTCATTTTAGCAAAAAGGTCATGTCATCCATTGAGACAACATGATGCAAAGAAGAACAAGTTCAATTAGAATTGGTCTGGAGGCAAGATCGGAACAGAATACTCATCTGGATAAAGCTAAGGTGAAGAGGCAATTATGTATAGACGATTATTATCACACTGTATCATGTAAGCCTAGTTGCCAGTAACACATAAATATCCACTTGCCATCTCTCAGTTGGAGCACAGACAACATCTCTGAGACCCAGCTGTTAATATCCTCTTCCTGCAGAGGTGCTCAAGACTGTTTGGACCTTGCCAAACAGAGGAAGTGTAATTACTCAGTCACAACTGCCCTAGCATCTGTCAACTCCTTCAACTGAGCCCCTGCCTCTTCTCCATGTTTCTACCAAAGATACTAATGGACCTACTGGGTTTCAGTGTTTTGTACAAGTGAATGGATCAAATGCCTTCCTTCCTCAGTCACTTCCCTTCTCAGGATCAAAAATGGGATCTGTCATTTTCAACACTCTATTACCTTGAATACTTCTCTTGAAGAAGGCCTTACAGCCCTCACAGGACCAGACTCCATAATGGTAGCCTGAGGCATAGTCATTGCATACTGCACAGTAGCGAGTCTCCTTGGCAGAGTCCACGGCCATGCCTCCCTTGTCACCGGAGCTAGACAATCTCTCTCTGCCACCCTGACGCCGATTATCTGCATTTGGCCTGGAAAGACAGAAAGAGAGAGAGAGAGAGAGAAAGAGAGAGAGAGAGATGGAAAAAAAAAAAAGTGAATCCATTAACATTAGAAAAGCAAAACACACACTCTCCTCTAAAGATGCAGTAGATCCACTTTATTCTGACATTTTGAAATAATGAATCATAATGTAAGCTAATCTTTCATTACCTCTTACCTTCTGTCGCAGCAAAAGGTGTTTGCCTATTATATTAACCTTGAAAGGAAATTGTTTATTGCAAACTTGCTCAGAAAACGGACTGGCTACACCAGAATATATTATCCAGACAATGACAAAATGAAATTAGCTGGTTTCTGACAGATGTATTCATTTCTTTCAGGAATTCCCAATTATAATGACTCAGAACCATTAGAGACCAATGCTCACTCCAATTCTAGACCACACTAAGGGTCTTCAGGAAATAGAGACAAAGCACAAAACAGCTGGGGCACTTGAAAGTCAGATGAACTAAAGAACATAGAACAGGTGTAGAAAGATAATTCAGGTTTTACCCTGGATATCAGTTTTTATAACTTTACTACAATTGAGGATACTATTCAATATTCAATACCCCTCTATAAGAATATGTAGAATGAAAAGATGAACACAGATGATTACATCGATCTTTAAAGATTTCATGAAGGAAGCGTATCCCAGAAAGAAAATTGAGACTTAACAGTCAGAAAGTTCTGACAGAAGCAAGGAAATAGGGAACTAAAAAGTCTTAAGGAAGTAGAAAACATAAGATGGAAAGAGTGATCAATCGTGCCAAATGAGGCAGAAGAGCCCAATAAAGCAAGAAAAGGAGGTTGGTTTTGACAAAGAGGACACTTAGCAAGGAGTTTCAGTAGAGAGTGTGGGCACAAGCCACAAATCGAGCGGGTGGGAACGTGCATGGAATGTAAGAAAACGAAAATGAGCGGAGGCCATTCCTTTGAGAACTTGGGTGAGAATGGGAAGAGAAAGAGATAAGGCGGTTGCTAAAGAATATAAAGACAAATGAGGATTTTTAGGACTGGAGAGAGTTAAGGAGGTCTCACGCAGACTGAAGGGAATGGGCCAGTAGAGAGGGAATGGTTGTGAGTACACAGAGGGGAATACAGAGCAGGTGAGATTAAAAAACAAAACACAGGTAGAAGGACCGAGGAGAAACAGGTAAGGAGTAGTAGATGTAACTAAGTTTGCGGCTCTCATCGAACCAGGTACAAGAGCAGAAATTACATCAATCCAGGATTTGCAATGCACAACGAAAGATGTTATCAGAGGATTGGGGGGTACATGACCAGAACCCAGCTAGGTGCCTGGTATGTAGTTGGCACTCACTATATATTTAAATAAATGGAGTGGTCCAGGGTATATTAGAAGGAAAAAAAAAGAGAGACAGAGAGCAAGAGAAGTAAAAGGATGTTGGAAGGATAGATGACGTGAGGCTTCCTCTGAGATTAAAAAAAGAAACCTAGGATGAAATAAGGTGAATTCCAGGGTTAAGGAATTCTCATGTTTCATGCTCTCAGTCCCCACCCAAGTAACCAGACAGACCACACTGACTTTCACCTCATAAGCCTTGCCTTTCTTTATAGCTCACATTTTATAACCCTTCTCTGCCCTTCTCACTCACTAATATTGTCCACAATTTTGTAGCGGTGGTTCTCAAACGACACGGGCCCTAATAGTCACAAAATACTGGCTCCTTTGGGGTGAGTGCATCTGACTTTGCCATTTTCTTTCACTCTAAATTACTTAGCTCTTTGGTTGGCAGCCTCAGATAGGAATTCTTTATTTTTTAATATCCTTAGAGAGCACAGGCTCGCCTTTTCCATGTCTAGTTCACATTCTGTTTCCCATGCCTTTCCATTTCATCACCATGCTGTGATGAATCTCCCCATCCCCCACCCCAATCCACCTCATGTCTTTTTACCGTTTGTTTACTAATATCTTATGCAAGATTCAAGTCAGTAGGAAGCAGCTGTGAATATTTAACTGTAGAAGTTCAGTGCCTTTGGGGGTGGGGGTAGGGGTGGGGGTGATTAGCAAGCATGTATCCAGCTCAGTGCCCAGCACATAGCAGGTATTCAATACATGGTTGTTGAATGAATGAATGAATGAATGAATAGTATATGCATTGGCAAAAGTTCCAAGGTATCAGGTGTCCTCCACTCATCCCTACACGATAAAATACTACAGTTTTTAAAAATTGTGGTTAAGATAAACATAACAAAACTTATATCTTAACTATTTTTAAGTGTACAGTTCAGTAACATTAAGTATATTCACATTGGTGTGCAACCCACCTCCAGAACGTTTCCATCTCACAAAACTGAGTCGTTATACTCATTAAAAAACAACTCCTCACTTTCCTCATTTCCTCCTCCCCAAAGCACCTGGCAACCACACTGTACTTCCTATCTCTACGCATTTGACTACTCGAGGTACCTCATGTAAGTGGAATCATATAGTATTTGTCTTCTTGTGACTGACTTACTTCACTTAGCGCAATGTCTTCAGAGTTCATCCATGTTGTAGTATGTGTCCGAATTCCCTTTCATTGTAAGTCTCCATTATGTGTATAGACCACGTTTTGTTTATTCATATATCCATCAATGGACTTAGGTTGCGTCCATCTTTGGCTATTGTGAATAATACTACTATGAACAGGGATGTTCAAACATCTCTGCGAGACCTAGCTTTCCATTCTTTTGGATATATACTCGGAAGTAACATTGCTGGACCATAAGGTAAATTATAGTTTTAATTTCTGGAGGAACTGCCATTTTGTTTTCCATAGCAGCTGCACTATTTTACTTCCCCATTTCCAAGGGTTCTGATTTCTCTGTATCCTTCCCAACACTTATTACCTGTGGTTTTTCACTTCTTTTTTTTTTTTTTTTTAATAGTAGCCATCCAAATGGATTTGTAATGTGATTACTGACATTTGAGGTCTCCTTTTGTATGAATTCCTCTCTTACCAACCACTCCTAGTCCCCACACACTCGAAATAATTCATCCCTATTTTGAAGTGAATAGCAGGTTTTCTTTACTTCTCTCCTGCAACTTCCTATTGCTACACCTTCAATTGTACACACCTGCCTTGGTTGCTGTCTGCTAAGTCCCTTGTGCCTTATTCATCTTCGGAACCCCAAATGTTTACAGCACTGTGCCTCATCCAGAATAGGGTCTCCTTTTTTTTTTTCTTAGAATAGGGTCTCAATAAATACTGATATCAAATTAATTAATCAGTGACTGAACCAATACAAAATGGAATAAGGGAAATTTTTTTTTTTTAAGTATTGGTAAAAGATGTAGGAGAAGAGCCCTTTTCCCCCAGATCTAACAGAGATGTGTGCTGTCAGCAAAATGCCTTTCATATTCATTTTATCTTTGAAATGGCCCTAGAATACTAAAATTGCATTGTAGACATAGGGCATAAAACCAGAAGGTATCAAAAAATAAAGAGGGAGAAATTACACAGGCCATATTTCCTCTCCATAAAGCAACTTTTTTATCCAACTTGGAAATTCATATATGTGACATTGTAGTTATCACTGTGGCCCAGCCCCGCTCTGTGAAGATTCCTGAAGTGGGATGTCATGAAAAACATCATCCAGATCAAGTTAAAAGGCAGGTGAGATCTTCTCATGGGCTGCAAAGCCCTGGGGCACTTTGAGATGTGCTCCTGTTGTCTTAAGTAACTCTTAGGCCAAGCTAATTTGGTACAACTGCCTCCAGACAGAGAACTGTGTCCTCAGAATGCAGACTAACTTGGCCTCCTAATCTGCAGTGGAAAGGAACAGAGTGGGCGGTATCCATGTCTGGACTCAGACCAAGCCACAAGGGTGGGTCAGGCACCAATCTGTGGGTAGATCAGACCCTGGGGATAAGCTTTTGGGGATCTCAGACTCATCTCTTCCTCATCCGGGCCTTACCCAACAGAACCTGTCATAGACCTGGCTGGCACTTTTCGCTTCACATTCCTTTGGTAGAAAGTACTTATGTCATGTTTAGGGTAATCTTTTCTTTCTGTCACCCAGCCTCAGAGGCCCTTTGGCTTCTCCATTTTTTTTTTTTTTTTTCAAACTTTTTTTTTTTACACAGATGTTTTGGTTGGCACAACTTTATGTTATTTTTACTTTTATTTTTTTTAAGGAGGGCACAGCTCACAGTGGCCCCATGTGGGGATCAAACCAGCAACCTTAGTGTTATTAGCACCACGCTCTAACCAACTGAGCTAACTGGCCACCACCACCCCGTTCCCTCCCCCCACACACATACACACCTTGTTTTTATAGGACCAAATTTGCAAATTTGAAGCACACAAGTAGCTAAGAAACAGAGTAATGTCAGGGAAAATTATGACAGAGCTTGAGAGATCAGAAAACAAAATACCACACCGCTGCACCTATGGAAACTGGAAATGCAACTGACTAGATTAAGTTCCATTTTCATTACATCAATTGATGACTAAATATTTCCAAATGGATGCCCCACTGATATCACATTTTCAGTACAACTAACAGAGATGTCTAAAGCCATTCATATTGGGTCCAGACGGTGAGCTCTCTTGGACCAAGTAAAAACAGCGCACAATAAAACTGTATTTGCCAGGAAGATCTTCATTAATCAAAGGAAAAGTTTCAAGCTCAACATAATCGAATACATTTGTTTTTCTAAACATAAATCAAGGTACCAGTCATCTAAAAGCATATTCCCTTGATTAGCCAAGCATTTTTTTTTTAATTTAAAAATAAATGGTCTCTAGAGGAAATTTTTTTTTTTTTTTTGCATAGCCAAATTAAAAGAACCAAAAGATGTCTACTCCTGAGAAATGTGGTGTAATTAACAGCCAGTGGGACGACTTTATGAGGCTCCCTCACAAATCCAAAGTTATGTACACTCAAAGTTCTCAAACTTCTGCCTACACTTTTAGGGGAGTTAAAAACCAGGGGATGTCAAGTTTAAAAAAAAAGAAAAAATCAACATTGATGGCCATAAGGCATCCAGCTGGGGTTAGGTTGCCCTTAGGAGCAGCCTAAAGGAAGGACTTGGGGGTGGGGGCAAGACTGGAGGGGATAGATTTATTGATAAACTACCATAGCAGTCTAACAGGAAAATCTGAATTTGGGCAGTGTCACTCATAAAGATGGCGTTTGCAAATATACCTGTCTGTATATTATACAGCGATATTAAGTCTGTTGGCTTTCTGAATAAACACTGCAAGGTGGAAAATATGCCTGTCTGCATATTAAATCTATTAAATCTATTAAAGTGCTAAGATTTCAGTAGATTTGGAGTTAGGAGACAAGATAGATAGATAGATATACACACACATATATATTAAGCCCAAATTCTTGAATTCTCTTCTTCAACTAATATTGGTCTCTTTGTAGCTCTCGAAGCAAATTTTATCAAATCCATCTTTGAGAAACTGCGCACAGTATGCTCCTCACACAGTCACTGCCTCCCATCAGCTATACACATCGCATCTATCATATAAACCAAACTTTAGTTCCCCATTATCCATAAGGCACTCACACTGGTTCAACTTTGAATGCTTACAGCACTGGTTAGACACTAGCTTATATTTCTCTGGCAACTACTCACCACTACTGCCTTGCTTCCTCCAGCAGGCTCCTAAATGGCAATGTTCCCTGGGATTCTACCCTCAGCCTCTGCCAACCTCGGCTGACATTTTGTCTTTGTTGGAATCCCTGCACTCCATGTGGTCACACCCAATGCCATCCCTCTCCCCTCTCCTGGACCTCAGCCCTAGATGCTAAGTGCCCATTCTGGAGCTCCTCTAGGATGACCCAAAGAAACCTCAAAATCAGTGTGCGCAAAACTGAACTTAGTATCTTTCCCAAAGAGCCTGCTTCTTCTCCTGCCTTCCCATTTTGGTCCTCTGGTTCTATGATATACCTGAGGCATTCAAGCATGCTGTTCCCTCTGCCTGGAACACACTTCCCTGCCCCTGAATAAGTCCTACTTATCCTCCAGTTCCTAGCTTAAACTTGATTTCCCTCAGGGGACTTTGCTGACCTTCATGACCTGTTATATGAACCCTGACCTCTTCCTATTGTAGTGGAGGTCTTTTCACTCCCTGTGATATCTTGATTTATAATAAGAACTATATATTTGGTCTTTATCCCTGCTTCTTGCAGGGAGCTCCTAAGACCCTTGAGATCTTCTACATGATGAGAGAGACAAAGATGTCTCTTGTTATGTTAATAAGGTGAGTTCCAGACCAAGAGTGCAGATGGGGGCTGGGGTTAGTTACCAGGGGAACCAACCAGGAATAGAAGATTGCAACTTTCAGTCCCACCCCCTGATTTCCAGGGAGGGAAGGGGGGCTGGGGATTGAATCAATCACCAATGGCCAATGTTTTAATCAATCATGTCTATGTAGTGAAGCCTCCATAAAAAAAAAAAAAAAAAAAAAAAAAAAAAAAAAAAAAAAAAAAAAAAGGAGGGAGTGCAGAGAGCTTCTGGGTGCGTAAATACATGGAGATTTGGGGACAGCGTCACCTCTGGAGAGGGCATGGAAACTCTGTACCTCTACCCCATACTTTCCCTATGCATCTCTTCCATCTGGCTGTTCCTGAGTTATACCCTTTTATAATAAAATGGTGATCTGGTAAGTAAATGGTTCTCTGAGTTCTGTGAGTCACTCTAGCAAATTATTCGAACCCAAAGTGGGGCTTGTGCGAACCTCTGATTTACAGCCAGTCAGTCAGAAGCACGGGGCTTGTGATTGGCATCTGAAGTAGAGGACAGTCTTGCAGGACTGAGCTCTTAACCTGTGGGGTCTGACGTTATCTCCAGGTAGATAGTGTCAGAATTGAGTGAATCGCTTGGTGGTGTGTTGCACACACACACACACACACACACACACACACACACACACACTGCAATTAGAATCATACTCCCCAGTTCAAATCCCTCAGCAGCCTTCCACCACGTCAAGAATAAAATTCAAAGGCCAACCCTGATGAGTGCCCTGCCTGTCACTCAACCTCAACGGCCCGCCCTCCTTCCCTGCTTGCTGCCCAAGTTCCAAGTGCTGTCCACTGCCTCTCAACAAACACCAGGTACTGCCACATCGCAGCGACTTTGTCTCCGACTTGCTGTCCCACTCCACGCAGGGTTTCTCACCTTCTCAAGAGCCTTTCCTGATGTTTCTAAAGTAGTCTCCCTATCACTTCCCACTCCCTGATACTAATTTGTTTTTTGTTTTTTCTTTATAGCGCTTACCGCTACCTGAAATCAAACCACATTTTAATTTGTTTATTTGATTGCATGTCTTCCTCATTGAAATGGCAGCTTCATTCCCCCAGCACTCCGCAGAGAGCCTAGCATAGAAATAAAGGTTGAATAAACAAGTGCATAAGAAAATGACGGGTACAGTGGACCAACATGTGGTTGTGTTCTGTTTAATTATCTATCTGACCCCATACACCATAACCTCCACCATGGCAGGGACTATAGCTGCCTTACTTACTTACCATGCTCAGCACAGCACAACACACAGTTGAGTAGTGAATATTTGCCATCTGAATGACTATCCAGATGTGGCGAGTCTTCTCAACAGCCTTCCCAATTCCATGCCTGCACATTCCACATCGCAAACCTGCTCTCCACACGACAGCAAGAGCAAGCTTCCACCATGCATAATGGACCCTTATTTGCAAACTATCGTGTCTCCTCAACACCTAGGATAAGGCTTCTTCACCTTCTTTGGATGGTAGGCCCCAGGAAAACACCTTATTTACAGATATGCAGATTTTGCTTAAAATCATAGGGTATTCATGGGCCTCCTAAAGCCCATGAATGGTCTCCCCAAAAGACTTCAGAGTAGGACCCCTGCCCCGGCCTAGAGGAGAAATTCAGATTCCTTAGCATAGCAACTGTGACCTAGCTATTGTCCTGTCTCCAGCCCTATCCCTCCCTATGATGGTTAATTTTACATATCACCCTTCCCTGATCAAACTAGTCCATCCCAGTTTCTTCACCCACACAATTTCCTATCTCAGCCAAAAGGCAAAAAACTCCTGAGTGAAAAATGCCTCCTCCCAGGAGCGGCCACTGACTTTCTCAACAGAATCAACATGCGATCCTAGAGCATCTCATATAGACTATTCTGGAATCCTCCTCCTCATCATAGGTGTTCACTGGGAGTCTCCAGGAAAGAGATCGTATTACAGTCACTTGCTTCCCAGTTCCCAGCACAGTACTGACAAATAGTTAAGTATTCTATAGTCAATTGTAGAATGAATAAAATTACATGTTCCCTGTTGTATGTCTTGCTTTCATAACTGGGATATAAGCTTTTCAAGAGTACAGGAACTATATTCTAAGTATTTTTCATCACCCCCAAAGCATCTGGTATGGTGCTTTGCACACAAAAATATCCAATAAATACTTATTAGATACATTAATCAATAAAGAATTAAGAATAACTTTGCAAGAGGCACAGCTAACCAATAACAGAATGTTGTATTAAGATGATAAGAAGTCACCTGATGCCCATGTGTATTAATACACAAATCAATCTGAATGTATTTTCTTGTGTACCTCTCTCTGCTTTAAATATCGACATTTAAATGGGCATAAAGCTAGTCGTGGTTCATGCCTATGACCCAAACTTACCTGTGGGTATTTCTACTGTCTATGCAATTTTGTACTTGGATTTTAATATAATCTCTATTTATTTCCCACAGCAGTAAATAAATATTTTCCATAGCAGACGTTCTTAAAAAGAATGGACAAGTTGACCTAAAATGGTAGAGTCTAGAGGAAAAAATCCTGAATCTCATTTTTAGAATAGCTCAAGTTACATGATTCCTGGGCCAGTATGACTCAACCCCCTAAACCATGTGGTAGTTAAATTCTGGGGTTAGCAAGTTCAAAATTATTTTCTGGATGACAAAAATGGGTCCTTTCAACTCTTTTGGAAATTAAAGACTCTCCTTTATGCTGCTTCCCTGAAAACTTAATATATTTATCTCTTGTTTCATACTATCCATTCAGTGGGTATAATTTTTATTTGTGTTTATTGCATCTTCTCTTTAATAAACACAGACAATGTTCTTCCCTAAGAGGTAGAAAAGAAAACTTCTTCCAAAAAGTGACCAGTGATACATGCAGCACCGTGAAATTATCTAGAGAGAGAGTTATAGCTGTTATTTCAGCTTCTGCCAAAGTTCAGAACCACAACCATGGACTTCTCAAAAACCCAGCATGACCCTTGGTCCACAGAGATAAAAGGAGTTGGGGGAGGCGGCCAGCAAATTTTCACACTAAATTGATAGTTGTGGCAGGCACTATTTTAAGAGTTTTATATGTAATCAACTCATTTACACCTCGAAATGACTCTAAGCAATGTTATTATGACTGCAGTTGGTTTAGAAATGAGGTAACCAAGGTACAGAAAGATTAGGTAAGTCACGGAAGTCACACCACCAGGAAATCGTGGAGCCAAGGACCCAGGCAGTGTGGGCCCAGAGCCCAGGCTCTCCACAGAGAAGGGTGTCCTTGGGAGCTCCACCCAAAAGCATCACAAGCCAAGGGCAGAGTATGCCACATCTGGGGGCAAAACCATTACCTTGGATTTCATCCCTAAACTCATAAATAGTATCCCATGAGAAATTGCCTACAATTATTGATTACAAGACCAGTAATATTTTTTGAGGGGAAATGCTAATTCAATTTCTAGTGCAAAGGTTGAGGACTCTGTTGAGCTCCAAGAAAACAGAGTTAATGGAGCTGACAGGAGAATGGCTTGATAAAAGTTTAAATATTTCCTAAAAATACTATTACAGAAAACATCTATTTTAACTCACAAGTAGAAAATGATGTGTCATTAATGTTCATATACAAGAGTTCTAAAATTCTTTATGCACAAAGAACATTAGCATTCGACATTCAAAACTTAAGGCTCTCTGTAAAATGTCAAGAGGTTTTCCCACTCACTTAAGAAAACTAACTTCACCCCAAAATACAAGCAAGTGTTGATTTTCCACACTAATGGGAAACAAGAGTAGCCTGGCATACAGTGCCCTAAAATCCCCACGTAGTCAACATCTTTTTATCTTTTATCAGTTACTAAGATGTAACCAAATGACCTGAATTGAGTTTCATCACCTCTCCATTCTCAACTCGCACCAATCTGTTGCAAGTGCTAATGAACAGTGAGGACAAGAAGTCCAAAGCGAGAAGCAAGAAACAAGGCATGTGGATGACACAAAAGACATACGTCAAGAGAGAGCTGTGGTTTGACACCACACCTTCATAAAACAAGTCTGATGTCTCGCCTAGTTTCCACAGAAAATATGACACTATAGTCATAGAATAATAATTTACTCATATGCAGAAATCTTAAGAAGTGCATTCATTGAATCAACAGCATTGCATAAGCATCTACTGACGACCGAGCAAGGAGTGAGCATCTTAGGCCAAAGGACAGATACAAACAGAGAAGAAATAGAGGAGGAGGAGTAAGGAGAGAGGGCGACAGAATAAGAGAAGAATGGTAGCCTCTGCCCTAGGAAGATGACAACTTAAGGAGGAAGATTTGAGCCTTTGGGAAAAAGCACTGTAGGCTGAACTTAAATCCCAAAAACAATCCTGTTC
This sequence comes from Rhinolophus sinicus, assembly GCF_057876585.1. Lineage (NCBI taxonomy): Eukaryota > Metazoa > Chordata > Mammalia > Chiroptera > Rhinolophidae > Rhinolophus > Rhinolophus sinicus. The sequence goes on from NC_142502.1 coordinate 13,425,282, forward strand.
CAACACTGGCCTCTGGTCTGCTTTTGCGTGTGATCCATAAATCATTCAATTTATGATCCCACCCAAGAGATAAGAACAACATGTCATCACACGAAACCTCCACACAAACATATCCAGATTTGCAAATAGAAATTTTTACTTACAAAAATTATTTGGGAACCTGTATGTCATCAGGAATCATAATGCTTCATGATAAAATAAGACACGCAGGGTATTGTGGTGGGAAAGTTCTAGACTGAGTCAGAACTTGTAGGTTCTAGACACAAAGCTGCCAATAACAGCTGCATGGCTTAAGTAAGTCACCAAAACTCTCTTGGTCTCAGTTTCTTCCTTGTAAAAGGAGAAGTCTCAACCACATTTTCTAAATTCCTTTCCAAATCTACTAATGTGTGACCATAACTCTGTTCCATGCCTCCAACCAAAAATAACATCTATAGCCAGTTAGAATTTCTCCAGTGGGTCTCGTGAGTGCACAGACCATTTTTCAAAACTCATCGTTTATGATAAAACGCATAAATGATAAGTTGGGAAGAGGTGGTAGCCCAGCATGTAAGTTTGCTCAGCACTCTCTTCCATGACCGATTAAGATGGCAAACACCCATTTCATCAGAGGGAGCTTTTAGTGATGGCTATTGTTTCTAACTGCTAAAATGACTCTCCCACAAAAACATCACTTCTCTAATATGAGGCATGAGAAACCCTGAAGAAGAAAAAAAAAACTAGAGGGAAGGAAGACAAGAAATGAAAAGACAAAGAAAAGGGGGGAAGTCCTTCTGTATATTTGACATTTTCTTAGTTCACTGAGCTCTGTCAACAATGACTGAGGTGGGAACCTGAACAGAAGAAAATACAGCTGAGAAATCAAAGGCAAAGTACACATAATTCATCTACTGTGGCACAGCCCAGGTAACACACATGGCTGGAGAGTTCCAATGCAAATGAGTGATTCTGGAAGAGCAGACAATCTGGACATGGTTTAAAATATTTCTTTTGCACAGAGCAACTTCATCCATGGTAAGGCCACATTTCTAAACATAATCAGTGACCAGAAATGTTAACACCTCTGGACAAATACGAGAGGCTCCGCTAGATGTGAAAGCTAAAACTAAATCTTCAGGGTTATTCTTCTTTGATATTCCCATTCACCCTACAGGAAGCAAGCTCAACGAGCCACCTATTCTTTTGCTAGTGGTGCAACAAAGAAAGGAAGTCTTGCTTTCCTCCAAGAAGTCACAGTAGGTTACTCTGTGGTGCCGCAGTAACAACATTTGCAGATCGTGTCATCTGCAGACATGAGGAACACATGGGCTATGTACAGAGCTGCACACTATATGGAGCTCATGACAAGAGGTTTTGGTGTTCAGACTCAGCTGCTCCACTCTGCTGTCCCTTGTACCCACATCTTCTCACTACATTGAAATGAGTGGTTAGACAGGTCTCATGCCTGTTCGCCTGTGGAATCCTTTTGAACAATATCAAATATAGAGCAGGCACCCAATAAATCTTTTGAATTTATTTAAATTGAATTCAATTTAACAAATCAATTGGATTATATGGAACTAGAGCCCTTGAAATAATTAAAAATATCTTGAGAGTTTAGTCAGTCTTGATATGGGCCCAATTGCCTGCCCAAATTTCCCATAGACAAGAATAATCAAGCAAAAGAAATTTCAAGTTTGGATAAGTCACTCACAGTTTGCCAGAGTTTTCTAAACCACTATCTAAGGGACTTTAGAATAAGTTACTTAACATGTAAGTAACTCTATGTCACTTTCCCTCATTTGAAAACAGAAATCACAGTATTTTCTCTAACTGGAGAATTGGTGGCATTGAATAATGTTTATGGAAAGAAACTAAAAATTCCGAAGACAGATGATGGTGTTAATCTTTAAAACTTACTTTGAAGTACGTATACAATATTCTTCTAATGACCGTACGATGCTGAAAAGGATTTTAACTACTGCCCAATCCTTAACTCTTCCCTGTCACATGCTGTATCAGGAAACCCCATCAGCTCCACCTCCAAAGTACCTATCAATTCAAATTCTTGATATTTAAAGACATAATGTTAACTTTTAAAATACGATAAGAGAGTTGTGGTTTTAAACAGAGTCTTCCTCCTTTAGAAATGCATATGGAAATATTTACAAATAAAGTAATCATTGTGGAAGCTGGGGGATAAGTACATGAAGGTTTGTAATATTATTTCAAATCTGTTCATCCAGTAGAGTTTTGAATAGATGAATGACCTAATTTGACTTTTTATTGTGAATAAATACTTTAAAAATTTTTTTATTTCAAAATTTGAAAAAAAAAAAAAAAATTTAAGTATTTATTCACAATAAAAAGTCAAATTAGGTCATTCATCTGTTCAAAACTCTACTGGATCTCCAACTCATTCAGAGTAGAAGCCAGCATCCTGACAATGACCTACAAAGGCCCTACTCACTCTGACCCTACACTCCTCTCCCTACGCCCACCTTCTTCCTCCACTCCCGTCATTCTGGCCTCTCTGTCTTACACACTCCAGGCATGCTCCTGCCTCGGAGCCTTTTTACCGCTGTGACATCAGCCAGAAATACTTCTCACTGGGCTATCCTCATGGTACCATTCCCGTCCCTAGTTCAAATCTTTGCTTAAATGTCACTTTCGCAATGAATCCTTTACCGATTTGTCTTATTTGTTCTTAGGTCTGTTCCCAGTACCTAGAAGAGTGCCTAACATAGAATAGCTGGTCAATAAATATTTGTTGAATGAATGAATGAATGAATGAATGAATGAATGAATGAATAGGCAAATTGGGTCAGTCATCCAGTGAAACCAGTGGCGGTTTTACCACATCAGTAGAGTGAGGTAAAAGCATGTCAACAGGCTGCATTGGTCACTCAAAACCAGACTGCCAAACAGTGATTTCAATTACTTCTCAGACCAGGGTCCCACGTGGTGCCCAGGAAGTCGGCAAAGGTTTCTGAAGCTAAGTCTCAAGTAGCCAGGACACCCTCCAGATCCGAAGCAGGACCCTGAACCCGACCAAGCAGCTGGTCACCGCCATCAATGACCTGAGCAGCGTGACGCACACCTGAGCCTGCAGCATCCACACCCTCTAAAACACTGTGACACTCTGAAGACCAAACCCCAGGAATACATACAGATCAGCAAAGGCCTTCCCGGTTGCCTCACCACTGCAGTGGCCACCACAGTGCGAACTACTGACTCCCCTACACATCCAACTAAGAAGAGAGTCAGAGCTGGGGCTCCAGGGTCACAGCAACTCTCCAGAATGAATGTGCTCTAAAAATCTGCCCGGCATTGGGCAGATTTTGTTGTGGAAAAGACTGGGTTCATTTGCATAGTCAAAAGAAGGTTGTAAATTAGAGGTATATACTTTGAGAGAAATTTTCAGGTGATTTTTTAAATTATATGCTATCGAAAATAAAATCAATAAATAGTGTGAAATGAAAACAAACAAAAACAGCTGCTCTGTTACTCTTTGTAAACATTAGTGACTCAGGCCTCCTGGCACAAGCCGGAGAGTTCTGGCTTCTGCATTTGCAAGCTTCTCCTCATTTCTGGACAGAAGCCTCTAGAGAGTCCTCTGCTTGCGAGGCTGTATCATCTGATGGTTTTGTCTAGACAGTGGAGTCAGAAGCAACCTGAAATCTCTGGGGATAAGGGCTCAGATTCCCAGTCTCTACTCCACTTACTCTATCTTCCTATAAGACTTGGCCTTGGTCAGAGGAAAATCAACATTAGATACCTTCATTACGCTTATAAGTGGTATTTATAACTTTTTATATTTAGCTCTGACATGCCCTTCCTGATTCTTCTGCTGTAATTCTGCAAGGTCTAAGCATGCTAGGAAGCCAAAAACAAACAACCAAACCAGTCTTTGATTCACTACCTTCCCATCCCCAGGGCTCTGCTCAAACCTGGCTCACCTCCAAATGGGGCAAAATCACTCAGCTGTCAGCCAGTGACCTCAGCTGCCACCCACTAAAGCAACAAGTTTCCTAAGCAGCTGAAAACTCTGGAGAACACACTTCTCGCCTTGCTCCAACTCTTCCTCCTGCCTTGCCTTGGAGTGTGACTCTAGGAGCTGTTCAGTGTCCTTGGGTTAACACTGGGTGAAAGGAAATATGTCTGAGGGCTTGGGAATTCTCACTTATACTCCATTCGCCATGGTCTCACCAAAGACCAGAAAATTTTCCCCCAGAAATTACATATACATACCATGTTTCCCCAAAAATAAAACCGGGTCTTATATTAATTTTTGCTCCAAAAGACGCATTAGGGGATGTCATCCTGAAAAATCATACTAGGGTTTATTTTCCAGTGAGGTGTTATTTTCGGGGAAGCATAGTAGTTATCTGGCCTACACTCAGAAGAGCATTTCCTTATCTCACTGCCTCCCGGGCATCCCCTTTTTCACACCTTGATGTCTTTACAACTTCCTTTGTATCCATGCAATGGAAATCCCGTGACACACCTTATCCCTACAAGACCATTTGTAGTCATGCATCAGAGGCCCCTTATGCAGCATTGTCTCCCAAGTCACCAAGGTCAAGTTCAAGTTCTCCTGCTTATCAGTTCAGCCAACCCAAAGTCTGCAAACTGAAGAGGTGGAGGAGGGGGAAGTGGAGATCTGTTTAATGCTTCATCTAGGTAAGCGTTGTACTTTATCTTCTAGATCTTTCACACTTTAGTGAGCAGTTAAGAGAATTGTTTTTCTAAAGCACTATTTTCTGAAATCCAGTAATGCTGCAAAACTAAGAAAATTCCCCCAAAACAAGTGTTAATTCTATAGCACTTACTATATTAATCTCTCACAAAAGTTACCTATTTATTAATTCTGAGGACAAGATCTCTTTTTACTAGCTCCTACTCTTTGACTTTTCTCCTCATGCAGTATATAATATTGTAATATTACATTGTAATATTTTCCCTTGTATTTCAATAATCTATCTTTTCAGGTAATAGAATGAACAGCTAGGTCATTCTGTTTACTTTAAACCTAGATCCTTAATTGTAATCAATAGTTATGACAAAAATAAGTGTGCAATTCTATATCTGCATACCTCCTTTCCTACTAAGAAAAGACAGGGACACATCTGTGTTCTAGCTATAAGGGGAAGCCATAAAAGATAATCTTCAGGCTTCAAAAATGAAACAGTAAGAGAGAGGAAGGAAGGAAGGAATGAAGGAAAGAAGGAAGGAGGGAGGGAGAAAGGGAGGGAGGGAGGGAGGGCGGGAGGGAGGGAGAGAGAAAGAGAAAAGAGAGAAGGAAGAAACACAGTAAACTGTTTATTGGCTAGAGCTTGCCAATAAAACGGCAAGATGCCCAGTAAAACTGAATTTCAGATAAACAACAAAGAATTTTTTAGTATAATATCTCACGGGATATGATTATACTGAAAAATTCCTGGCTATTTTTCTGAAATTTGAATTTACCTGGGTATCCTACATTTTATTTGGCAATCTGAAATATGATACTTTTTTAAAGAAAGCCACAGGGACACGAGTCCAGCAGGAATTCGAGGTGAGTTCAGGACAGTGGGAAAGGTTAATCATCACAGGCCGAGCCATGTTTTTCTTGTCAAGAGACAAAAGTCTGTTTTGGACAAAATTAGGCAATTTTGAAGGTGCATTAACTCTTGGGCCAAGGAGATATCGCATTAAATTAATGCTCACCCATTTACTAAAATTACCTAGGAGTTTAAGAGACTAATGTACCTTATGATTCACAGAGCTTGTGTCTCCACAGAGAAGCTGGCTCACAGGTAAGTACTTTCTCGCACAGGAACGACCAGGACGCCATGTGGCTGTAACTGAGCTGCCTCATTTTCTGTCTACCTGCTGAGGCTCTCTTTCATGTAGATGCAGTTACAAAGTTTTCACCTAAACTTTGAGAGGATTAAAATGATCATCTTCCAAGGAGAAATATCGACTTAGAAAAAGTTGCCGTCCACCTACCTAATTGTCCTCTCTGTGCTTAGCACCATCTGTCTGCAAAGAGCCACCAGAATAAAGAATGCAGCACAAACACCCCTCAAAATGTCACTGTGGTAGTTTTGTTCCCAATTTCTTAGTGGAAGTCATTTTGCTGAGAGGATACTTAAATCATTTTTACAACCGGAAGAAAATACATTTTGGTCTACAATTTTTCACAAAAGAGAAAAGTGGGAAGGGCAACCTCAAAAAGTCTATATTAATGTCTACCACCTCATATTGTTTTTCTTTCACACATATAAAAGTCACAGAATGTTAATAAAAAGCATTTTTAATGCCTACATGCTCTCTTCACAGTGTTGTGAATTGTAAGATTATTAACATCTCCTTTTCATATATTTTACTTCACAATTCTAACAGTTCTTTGACTCATTAAAAAAAATTGAAAGTAAAAAAAAAAAAACAAAACTATAGTTTTGTTTAACTATAAACCCTATCCTGATAAATGTACATTTCTACACAGTAAATGGTGTCAAATCATCTTGGTTTAGGACAGTTATAACCCATCAACCATGCCCTTCTTTAACACATTTATCAGGAACATTAATTATATGTATGACATATGGTTCCATCAGTTGCCATTCTTATTAAACTTACATTTCATTTCCTAAAAGAATATTAAACTACAAGGTGAAAAGTTTAATAGTAAACAGTATATAACCAACACTGGGGTTAGCAACTAGCCTCAAAGAAGACACGTTTTTCAACATAGGGACCATATTACAAAGAACTCCTGTTGGAACCTGGCTGCTGGATCAAGTACAGATTGAATTCTTTTTTCTTTTTTTCAATTTTGCCAACACGAAAGTGAAATATCGATTAGGAAATAATGCAAGTTCCATTTTCACATTGGTAATTGCGGAATAAAAATAGCACCCAACTGCTTCAGAAATCTGAAAGGAGTTGCTGTGAGTCTCCAGAGAAATCTGGTAAAGTAATTCCTTACTATTAAGCCCTGGAAACAGAAAACAGGAAAACAAGAAAGGAAATCTTTAATCACAAAGTAAACAAGATATAATTATTAAAACCGAGAAGAAATAATCTAAACGTAAGTAGTATGGGAAATAAATTTCCCCTAGATCCTTAAAACTGAAGTGACAAACCAAGGTAAAAACAAATTCTCACATGGACCATATGCCAATTAAACAGAGGTGCTGTCAGGACAGGCGTGCACGGCTGGTACATCCACTTTAGCCATCATTCTAATTTTGTAGTGGTCAGCACCAGGCAGTGAGTCCTTCATTCCACTTTGCTTGAGCTTTGCTAAAACTACAAGAATAAGTATGGCATGGCCTCTATGTCCTCAGTGAACAGAGGCTGCTCATGCCTCCATCTGTGAAGTATGAAGTAGTGGGCTGGAGGCGGACATAGGTTCTAGTCCTGACTCTGCCTGCACGAGCTGGGACACCCTGAGAAGGGCACTTCACCTCTTTACACTTCAATTGCTTCACTTGGAAAATACAGAAGTAGGAACACATGATGCCTAAGGTCTCTCCTAGATTAAAAATACTGTGATTTTATGGTTTTATCTGCATAATGAAAGGATTGGACCAAAGGAGCACTATGTAATTCTGTACAGATTTAAAATTCTTGGGTGGATTTTATATGCAGAGGAATGCATAAGGTTGCTATCAGGAAGTCTTGATAGGATTTTATTTATTGGTTCCTTCTGACATCAGTAGGGAAAATATCCCCTTACTTAATGGAAAATTGTTTAAAAGCATCATAAAATTAGCGATTGTTTAGCAAGCATCATAAAAATAGCGATTTCCCATAAAACTAAAAGAAGTAACCTCAGGACACAGTCTAAGATTAAACCATTGTCACAACTAAATATAAAAAATTAACAAGAAGTTAACACCCCAATTGCCGAGTAAATCTATCAGTGACAGAAGATGTCCTGTCAATTTTTCTGCGTAATACAGTGGGTTAAAACTTGACTTCAGAGTCCACTTTCAGGATTTAGAGTCCCCAGTCCTCCATTCTTGGCTGCGTTATCTTGAGTGAGTCACTTCCCCTCTCTCACTCTTAGTTTCCTCATCCATGAACTGAGAATACTAACAGTACTACACCAACTACGGTTGGCGTAAGGATCCAATAAGATCATCATTTAGGGCTTTCAGCGTGGTGCCTGGTGTTGTAAGTTCAAAAATACTAGCAGTAGGTATTATTAACATTAGTTCTCTGATGCCTAACAATTTACCCTTATTTTGGTAATTCGATATTTTGGCTATGTAAATTATGAAGCAGTTATTCTGCCCAAGGAATTGGGCTGGAACTATAGAGAGTACCAGGGAACAAGACTCAGCCTCTCTTCACAACCTTGCCTGCCTTTCTTTGCCTGGCCAACTCCTCCTTCCATGAAGATTTTTTGGACTTCAGCACCAAGAGATGGAGGCGCTCCATCTAGTTAAGTGTCCCTCCTCTATGCGCCTGGTGGTCCCTTCTCTATCACAATTCTTATTCTACTGTTTTTCAATTGTCTATACACTTGTCATCTCCCTCACTAGACTATGAGTGACTTCATCATAAATGAAGTATCCAATGTCTGTACCTACCACAGATGTTGGTATATGACTCAACAGAGCGTGTTGACTGAGTGAATAAATACATGAATTAACAAAATTTACTAAATTAGTCTAATCTAATCTATAAAATTTTTAAAATCTATTAAAGAGATGCGGGAGACAAATCTACCTACAACCATAATGAAAGGCATGATACAGTGATTTCCATAACAGAGGTACCAAAAGAGGTGCTGCATATGTATTAATACAATGAACACTGAAAGAATGCCCAGGAGAAAACCCACCTGGTAGAGGTGGCATTTGAGCTGAACTCTGACTTCTGAGTAGAATCTGCCTAACAGAGATGGGACAAGCACGAAGAAATGGTAGACATGGAGGTGACTATAAGAACTACAAGTGGGACATTGCCACTTAAATCTGGTTTTGAACAAGATCTTCATGGAGTAGATTAGCTGGAATCAAATTACAAGGGTTTTGAATGTCAGACAATGGAACATGCATGTGTCCTGTGACTAGTGAGAAGCTACTGAAGGTTTCTTTCAAAAGCAGACGAAGGATCAGATCAAGGATTTTTTTGTTGTTTGGTTTGGTTTGGATTTTTAATTTTTATTAAATTTATTGGGGTGACATTGGTTAGTAGAATTATATAGGTTTCAAGTGTACATTTCTATAATGCATCATCTCTGTATTGCATTGTGTGTTCACCATCCAGAGTCAGTTCTCAAGGATGCTCTAGTAACAAACTGAAAAATCAGAGTTTGAAAGCTCAAATGCTGAAAAACCAGTAATGAACCTTTTACAGTAATAACAGAAAGTTATGTGTAGAGAAAAGAGAGAATGACATGCGAGATATTAAGAAGAAACATCTTGTCTGTGTTTTTAAGATGTCCTAAAAGCTGACCGGCAGTGCCTCCTGTGAACGACGCTTGTTCAGCATAAGAACGCAAGGACCTATGAATGCTTCCACACGTTACCTGATCATTTCGCTAGTCATTTCCTAGTGTCAAACACAGACTTCTTACAAGGGGGTTGGACTCATTATAGAGAAGCAATTTTGGTTCCATCCATCACAATTGCTGAGCCTCAAAAACAAAGAACCGGGGTGGTGAACACACAATGTGATATATAGATGATGTATTACAGAATTGTACACCTGAAATCTATGTAACATGACTAACAATTGTCACCCCAATGAACTTTAATTTAAAAAAGAAAAAAAGGACCAGAGAGCCCTACCAGAGGAGTTACATTTATACATGTTTCTAAGATTTCAAAGATTTGCTTTTGGCTGATGATTCTGGGCAGTCATGTGAGAAAAACAGCAGCCTTGAGAACTGAGCAATGTGGAAAAGCCTCACGAAACCATGCCCTGGGCTCATATGCCGAGGTGGAGTGCCTGGATGCCCACCTCCCGTAGCAATAAATGAGTCCTCTAAAATGTAAACACGGGGATAGGCGTTAAAAATAGCAAGTATTGCATTTGTGGAAAGAATTCTGCAAATATTAGGTTGATACAAAAGTAATTGCAGTTGAACAGGTTACAAAAAAAAATTTAAAACTTGCAAAACCTGCAATTACTTTTGCCCCAACCTAATACTTCATGATGGAAAGGAACACACAAGGACAGCTTCAATTAAGTCGTTCACTTTAAAGCCTTCAAGGAGCTTTTCCAAACACGCAACTGGAAATTCTGTGCAATCAACCCATTGTACTGATAGTTAAAATTTTAAAGTTGTATAAACAATACTAGAGTCTGGTACGTGGCAACTACCTGAAAAAGTGAAAGAAAGAGAACCCTATTGGGGGGAAGGTTGAAGGGTTTCAATTACCTTCAATTATTTAAACACAGAATAAAAACCTCAGTCGTGTTGGTACATAGATGTTGTATTTGCATCCACATTGTAGGCTGTTTCCTAATTTCCTCTTCATACCCTATGGCAAAGTCTACTTCAGTTGGCCCTCCTGGCATCTAGTCCATATCCAATATAACTGCCTACCTCAAATCTTATTTTGGAAAGATACGGAATAGATATTAATGCTACTGTTCTCTTTCTCCTCGGCATGCATTTTACCCTCTGTTTCTGATACCCAGATGGCTCAATGAAATGAGGAGTTGGAAATCAGGCAGATCTGGGTTTGAACATTCCTGCTTGGGGTTAGAGTACAGCAAAACCCTAAACACCCCTTCGGAGGTCTGCTACCTGCATAACCCCATCTTTAAAAGTGAGATACGTAGTTGTAGGGAGAGTAACTGTGATCACATTCAGGCAAGTCCGGCTGCTAATCAGTAGACTACACAGGAGAAAAGCCGATGGTGTTTTTGTCTTGTTTTGTTTTTCTAAATTGCTTATTCCCGCTGGTAGTTTTTTAATCATCTGGATGATTCTGAAATCGTCCTTGATTCTAATGTGCGGACAAGGTTGAAAATCACTTTTCTAGAGGCCCTAGAACTGTTACCTTCCGTCCCGATTCTAATTCCAGTTCCGTTGTCCTAAACCACACACAAATCCCCTCCTTGCCCTCTGTATGTCACAGCTTCTATATAAACTGCTTACCTCAGTTTCAACTACTTCTCTCTCTGGGATTGCCTCAGTGCACAGTACGTAATGCCCTTCACTCCTTTTATTGGTTAATTGATTGATTTTTCCTTATTTGGAGTTGACTACAGTTGCCCTGTTTTGTTTTTCTAGCATAGAATTTAGGATATGTTAAGCACTTCAAGAAATACGAGCTTCCTGCTTTCTGTAGGAAGTTTAACTTCTACTCACAATAGGATATTAAAGTTAGTCCCTTGACGGCAAAACAAGCAAATATGGGGAAGTTACGAGCATTCCAGATTCTTTTTTTTTTCAAATTAAAGTTTATTGAGGTGACAATTGTTAGTAAAGTTACATAGATTTCAGATGTACAATTCTGTAATACATCATCTATATCTCACATTGTGTGTTCACCCAGAATCAGTTCTCTTTCCATCACCATATATTAGACCCCGTTTACCCTCTTCTAGAGTCCCCCTCCCCCCTTACCCTCTGGTAACCCCTAAACTATTGTCTGTGTCTATGAGTTTTAAAAAGCTCTGATAGTCACCTTCTTTGAGGTGTAGCTGCCAATTCCTGTCTAAAGAAGTAATTTAAAAAAATAATGGCTTACTAAGTGCCATGCACATTTTAAGCCCTTGACATCTATGAAATTTTTTAATTTTCACAACAAGTGAAAGATGTAGGTCCTGTTTTGACCAGCATTTTACTGATGAGTAAATGCCATCCCACATTGAACCAGAGATCACAATTAGGCAGGAGTCAACCAGAAACATTCACTGTCTGCCTCCCAAACCTGTGCTTTAATCACTCTGTTACATAAATCGACTGTCGATATTGGCAGTAATTATTAATTACGTTTGATAAAGTAGCCACCCATACTGAATCAGTGAATACTGAACCACTCCCACGAGGGGGAAATACAGGGTTGGGTTTTGTGAGCCTCTCTGATCATTGTATTTTCATCAGCCAATCAATATAGAGCCTTGTTGTGTGTGTGTGTTTCTGTTTAAAGACATCTTATTCAACATTTAACATATATTTGTGATTCATTGACATTGAATTCATACCCAACAGCACTATAACTCACGCGTGAACCACGTTTATCTAATACCGTTTTCTCAGTGAGACCTATCACAGCCCTGTGCTCAGAAACACTAGACAGCACTTCAGCACTACACTTGGGAGTCATTTTTAAACAGCAAAATCACCGACAAAAAGGATAAGATACGAAAAAAAGAAGTGGCGCTAAATAGACCTGGAGCAGGACCCTTGCTTCCAGCAGGAGAGCTGAAACCAGAAGGCAGTGTGCCGCCTCGTTTGACCTCAGCTGGGAACGTGCACGTCGGTGACTCAGATTTTTCACCACTCTGCATGTCTGCGAATGACCGAGAAAGTGGCATGAGTATCGATTTGGGGGTTACAGAGACATTTTAGAAAGTAGGCGAATTCGTAAATACAGAATCCAGAAATAATGAGGATGGACTGGATTTGTGATGCCCTGTGGAGTCCTTCTTTCTCCTGTTACTCCTTAGGGATGGGGGGATTCACACACTCCTTACATTCTTCCTGTCAGATCCTTCCTGAACGGCCTTTCTTGCAGACAACAGACCTGAGCGGCTCAGTGTACCTGGTGCTGCCTGCCCACCACCAGCAGCCATTCATACCATGAACAGCTTCTCAGGACTTCGTGAGCCAGGCACCTCGCTGAAGGCTGATAGGCATCTAGTCTTGACAGTTGTGTCTCTGTTTGGGCCAGTGCTCAGGACTCCTCCTCTTAGAAATCGAAAAGGCCTCTGAACACCCCGCAAGGTTTTCCAGGTAACTAAAGAACATAACTTCTCAATGTAACTAAATTGCCTCTTGCACTCAAATTGGAATTACATGCTTTCTCTCTGAATTCCTTGAATTAGCCCAGCAGAAATAAATACAACCATTTGTAAGATCTTCAAAAATACAAAAGCAGAAGTCAAAGGTAACATACAGGACCCGTAAGGACCCTTAAAATCAGTTATGGATCTGACAATGCTGCATTGTTATTTTTTAAAAAAATTAAAATACCCTCATGAAACAAGTAAAATAAATCATGGACACACCTATAACATTTCAAAACGGAGTGTTTTTGTCAACAGGTGGGAAATTACAGTCAGCTTTAAGCGCCTTGTCCAAGTTCACATGCATCTAGAACCCCTGGAACCTGGTCCACAAGGAGACGACAGCCAAGATGGCATTTGTAGTTGTTATCTCCATACCAAACGTACGTGCAGAAGGATGAGGCCCTAGGAGTCCACCCATTCATGTAATAATATTTCCTGGCTGCTATATGCTAGCACTGATATAGGAACTGCTTGGAATACAAAAATGCATTTTATTTCATCTATGCCACTAACGAGCTACACAATTTGGAAGGAGGTTGCCAAATGAATGAATGAATGAGCTGTCAAAACAATTCCACTAAATGAAAATTTCTTCCTGATTTTGTTTGTTTTAAGCTTCTTTCCTTGGCGACAAGAAAAAAATATCGTTTCTGACACTTTTATTGTAGTTAATGCCGCTCTGAAATATTAAGACCTATTCTTACACCACTGGCCTCCCCATTGCCAGGCAGGGAACTCTGTTGAGCCCTGTTCCAAATTTCATTTAAAAATAAAAACAGATGAAACGGTCAATAAAGAAATAAACCAGAAAAGATGGAAAGAAAAATCTGGGAATACACGGATGAAGTGACTAAAACAGAAAAGAAAAAAGAAAGCTTGAAAAGGGGAAAGAGGCCAAAAAGTGTTTAAAGGGAAGAACACTGAAAATAAAGCAAAGAAACAAGAAAATATGAGAATGGACTGTTTAAAAAAAAATCAGCAGAGGAATTACGCCAACGCAAAAAAAATTACGATTTCTAACATCATTTAGTTGCAGGAAACTAAAAGAGGATTGTCTTTTACTTTCAGGGTCTTAGAAGAAATCCCGAGCCTCTAGGTCAGAAAAGTGAGTCCAGTTGCCAAGAAAACTGCCCAAGCAGTAGTACCTGGCACGCACACACGTTGGCTGCCGGGGCCCTACCCAGACCGCCGGAGTTTGCAGGCCGGGACTCAACCAAGGAAGGGCGCAGGAGGCTTTGGAACCAGACAGTTCTGCAGCTTCTGAGCTAAACCTGAGAATCAGGACATTAAATGGCAGAGGCCATTTATTCCTCTTGAGTTTGACAACGTTTGGGGAACTCTCAAAAAGAACCACATAGGAGATTGTCAAGGGCTCGTTTGTACATGTCTAGTCCTGAACATTTCTTAATTAACTTTAAGTGAACTATAATTTCCCCAAGCGTAATTCCTCGGGGCCCCAGAAAGTAGAAAATTACAAGACAAAGTAGCCTACTATCTCACTAAAGACAACACATTAGATTCAAGTAGAAGATGTTAGGAAGCAAACTACGGACACAACTTATCCCTCTAAAAAGTTCAGAGGAAAAACGAAAACAAAAAATCCAGGGTTGTTTGGATTTTTCTGTTTTAATTTTCTTTGTAGCAATTATAGTTACTTATTAGATGTATGGTATTAAATTATTAATAATGTCATTATTAAAATGTTTGACTGTATATGTAAATTATAGCTTCACAAACATGAGCCAAGTACATTAAAAGGATTTGATTTCTGTATACGATAAACTTCTCCAGCTATGTAGTAGGCATCCAGAATCAGTGCCTACCCAAACTGACACCAATAATCATGATCCCCATCATTGTCATCATCACCATTCTCACCACCGCCGCCACCACCACCATCATGGATTCCACCACCACACCATAAATGTCAGTCACACGCTTTCTTATTTGACCTAGCTTCTTGAAGTTATTACTTTATTAAACTACATAAAATGTTGTCAGTGGGGACCAAAAGGAATGTCTTTCCATCCTTCATATTTTTAATAGGGTCTATACATATACACATAATTGAAAGTATTGTCGATTAATGCAAAACTTCCCCCTAATTCCTACTAATATTCTCCAAGATACAGAATTCCGCAATTATGGTTTCTTCCCTCATGCAATCGAGAATATCATAAAGGTGCTTTCCTTTACCTCCCGCACACTTAAGACCTCAGATTTCAGAGGACAGAGTGAGGGTATGTTTTAGGGATGGAGTAGGGGACAGCTCAGACTCACTGGTTTTTAAAATGACATTATCCATCAATTCGCTGGCAGAGTTTAAAATATAAAACTACTCAATTACTGATGGGATGCCTCCTTTCTACGAAATCCCTTACACTTTCACTTTGGTTGGTTTGTGTTCAAGTATTTTGGGGATTTATATAGCACCTTTCTCTGGAGTAGGCATTTTGGTTCTATGTTTTTCTTTCTTCAATGAGCAAACTGAGACTTGGAATTCAACTAAATGACTTTATTTGCCTCTATCCATTCAGTGTACCCTGGAAAAAAAAAGGGAAAACACTTAGCATGCTGCTCTGTCTACTGTGTTCTTCTAAAGTTACATTAAAAATAATACTGAAGTCACAGGGTGGTTTTAGATGTATTATCTTTTTGCTGAATATGCATTTTAGAAAACTAAAATTCATATAGTTCCTTGTGTAAAAATATTTTCACATAATCAGGGTTTTGACTTTTTAAAAATATATCTATAAGATAAATATTCTTTATGATAACCCATGCTGCAAACAAATGTTGCAGATGGTAATAAAGATTTTATTTAAATTTGGCTTCCAAAGAAAATGATTTCATATTATCATCAATCTATATTTGTAGTGAAACTCCTGACTACTTAAATCTGTTCTTCCCTACAGTTTTCTTTAGCTTACAAAAGCACCAGGACAAATATTAATGTGTGAAATAATGATAAAATATTGAATGCATGCATAGCTTATGCACCACCTTCACGTATACTATCCCATTTGACAAAATTACTAATGTCTTATCACTAACAGAAAGTTTGACACCTTTTATAATTTTCCTGATATCTATTGTCCTTGCCTTTTTCAGTTTCCTGCGCGTTTTATACCCTTGAAACAATCATAAACCAAAATGCTGAAACTGAATATTCCCAAATTATGAATGTCATATTCTAAATATATTCACAAAAATAATCCAGGGGCCCAAATTAACTGACTGTGAGAAAGAAGATTAAAATAAGTACCAATTATCCTTCAAAGGCTTTCTAACGAACAGGTACAAGCCATATGGCGTAGGTGAAAATGAAATGGGGATTGAAGATGTGATTATATTTTCAACCTAAAATACACTCATTCTCAAGGCAAGATGTAGCTCCTTGAACTATTTTTAGACCAATACAAAGTGTCAGGTAAACAGTAATAATTTAAATGAATGAAAAAAGTAAGAACAGAAAGAAAGGGTGCCAAAATATCACCAAAATACAAGGAAGGAAATATTGGAAACTTGAAAATTAGCCATTGAAATATCTCCCTAGAGATGAGCCTTGTTCAAAGTTAAGAAATCATTTTAAATGATCACCAATGGACAAACTAGTATTCAAAATATGCATACAGCCAGTATAACAGTATACAAATTACTAGTGCACTGACTTTGATGCAAAGTAGTATATTTGTCAGGTAATTTGGAGAAATGAGCAATATTTAGCCTTCAATATTATTGAGTAATAAAACTGAAATAAACACAGAGCATTAAATACCTCATTTAAATTTTAAAAATCATGGTGGACATAATTAAGTTTGATCTTCAGTTTATTCAAACTTCCTAAGTTGTTTGAACTCTAAAAACAAACCCAAGATAAGGTGACTCCCAATTGCCTTACTCCAGAAATTTTAGGTCAGACATATCTTGCAGTCACAGCTTGCCTATTTATGCATTTATTCCCTCTTACTAACAATTGGTTGAGCCATATGATGATCTTTCTCACATTATTATAGGCCCAGGGTAGTTTTACCTGCGACATTTCTTCATGCATACCGTGTTTCCCCGAAAATAAGACTTAGCCGGATTATCAGCTCTAATGCGTCTGTTGGAGCAAAAATTAATATAAAACCCAGTATTATATTATATTACACTACATTATGTCATATTATATTATATTATACCCAGTCTTACAGTAAAATAAGACCAGGTCTTATATTAATTTTTGCTTCAAAAGATGCATTAGAGTTGATGGTCCGGCTTTGTCTTATTTTCAGGGAAATACGGTAGAAGAAAGCAACCATAGCATCTTAATGTTAAATGATGTGAACTTCACATACATTTTCTGAACATCCCAGTGAGACATTCAGGTGGACAAGCCACATGATAGCACCATTCTACAAACATAAAAGTTAAGATTCAGAAATAGTAAAGCTTAATCTAACTGACCTAAAGACACCAACTAATTTATAGGGGTAAAATAAAATTAAGACAATCAAAATAGCTTCTTGGTTTGTGCAGATAAAACAACCAAGCACTTACCTGATTTTTTTTTGTTTTCTACTAAACATAATATTTTAGATCGATTGCTTTCAAACCTTTTTTATCTCAACCCACAGTAAGAAATACATTTTACATCACAACCTGCATGCACAAGCATGTATAATTAAAATAATTTTTCAGGAAACAAAACCCACCCTACTAAATGTTTTGCACTCTGATGTTTTCTATTACATTCCTCTCTATTTTATTCCTTTTTAAAAATGTTCTAGACTCACTAAACTGATTTCACCATCCTCTGGGTCATCAGAAGCAGTTTGAAAATACTGCTTTCAGCCCCCAAACTTTTGATAACTACTACAGAAAATTAAAGGTTTCCTACAAAAATCTAATCAGTTCTTTACTTTTTACCCCAAGTGATTCAAACAGGGAAACTGAAAGGGGAATATTAAATAACTTTTAATAAAAATTAAATAAACACTTGGATAGAGGCTTCACCTCCTCTCTGGGTAGTAAGAGGCAGAATTCAAACAAAAGAGGAAGGACATTATGGGAAATAAACTATAAAGGAAAAATCATTCTAAAACTGAATTCGCATAAAGAGTCCCACTTGTGTGAGGGGATTTTTTTTGGGTTTTTTTTGTTTTTTTTTGCTTTTTGTTTTGTTTTACTTTTTTTAAGCCCCTTGTCATTTTTTTTGTATTATTCTAAAAGTGTTTGAATATCATCTGATGCAAAAAGTTTAAGATAGGGCATATTATAGCAATACTATTTGCCAGTGGGATAATGAACAATTTTAAATAAAACGTGATTCCCTTTTTATTTGACCATGATCACTTTGTAATTAGTAGCAAGGCAGTAGATAATCCACCAAGGAGCAGTCTCATTAGTGCCCATTGAAATTCAACGACATTAATTTGCAATAAAAGAATTGAAAATTAATGAAAAAAAAATAGTTCCTGGAGTCCATCATAAGGTTATGGAATTCACATCGTACCACTGCCTTCCCTCATATCAAGGGGTTTCAAATGTGTGTGAATTAGATATAATTGTTATGTTTTGTTCTAACACTTTTTTAAAGTGGGCAGAATAAATTCTTCTTCTCTTTTCATTTTAACCCCAAATTAAAACAAGTGAAGTGAATGTGAAATATGTTTTTTAAAGTTTTGTTCTTTTTAAAGTTTTTATTATTTTGCTCATTGTCTTTTAAGTAATAACTCAGGCTGGACTTGTTTGGCTGTGGGATGCTCTAACATCCTTTGAGGGGGCTGAGGATACCGGGTAAGTTCAGATACCCTAAGACTGCCCTTCAGTATCCTCTGGGGCCAATCTACACCTTCCTCCTGTTTATTCTGCTATAAATTTATCTGGAAATAGAACACTGAATAAGAAAAATTGGTCTGTAGCTTGCAATGAAGGGTCTGAGCTAGGGTGGAGGCTGGTCTGATACCTGTGAGCGGTCAAGCAGTGTCTAACTCAAGACCCAGACACGTGGGCGCCCAGAGGCCTCCCAAACCCACTATAGGGCACCCGTGTCCAGGGGACTCCTAGGGCGCAGATATTCACCATAAACACCCACGTAAGCTCTCCCCAAGTCCATCGGGAATAAAAGGAGTAATTATCAAAGGGAAAATGGGAGGGCAGGGGGGAAAAGGAAAACATAATCTCTACTAGAGAAAAAAAATAAGGATATAAAACATTTGCCAATTAAGTCACAAAAGTGTTCCCGTTGTGTCCTGAACTGCCAGTGCTTCTTCCACAGTGACTGAAAGGTGCAGAAGGAGCTCACCACCACCCCCAGCCCCCACCTCCCCACACACACGTGACTCCGTGGGCATTTTCTGCCTGGTGGGACAGAAATGTGCTTTAACTGGCAGGAGGGTATTCCAAACCACTCGTGCTTCCATATGGCATGTTTTAAACTCACAGGACACCTGTAAATGTCTGGCTGTCATAAGTCATATGCCAGCAACCTGTTTCAACAGGGACCCAGCCAGATAACTTAGAAATCAGAAACTTAAGACCCATTCAACTGCCCTGTTGCTCCCAGAGGAGTGCAGTTCAATACAGCCCTGCATCTGGGCTGGGGAGGAGGAGGACAGTGGGTGCTGGGAATCGCTTCCCAAAAAATTCATCATCATCATCCTACATGCATATTTCCAATCTGAAATTCTAGATGAAAGGACATTTTGCAAGCACATTAAAACATAAATTTTTAAATAATAATAAATAAAACTGAGTTCCCCTAACCCCAAAAACCTCCAGCCTTAAATCCCCAAACAGGACATTTACTAGGAGGGACTCAAAGCGCCTTGTGTTTATTTGTTTTGGGGTGTTCCCCCCACAAATAACTGCTGCTTTGTAAGGTTTTCCAACATTTATTTAGTTAGGAAGCACACGGGGTTTCATATCTGTCTCTCAAGCGGGGGGGGGGGGGGGGGGGGGGAGAGAACAGATTTTTTTTTTTTTTTTAAGCTGCCAAGCTAGGGAATTTGACTCTCCAGCGCTACATCCACAAATAACCCCGGGGCCGGGCTGCGCGGCTCAGCTGGCTCAGCGTTGCCAGCCCCGCAGCCTGCGCCGCAGCCACCCCCTGGCTCCCGCTCGCTCCCGCCCACCAGTTGCGCCGCGGCCACCCCGACGTGGCTCCGCGGACAGCGCCAGTACCTGTAGAACGTGGGAGGGCCGGCCTCGTGCACTGCATAGCCGTTCGGCTCGTTCTCCAGGTAATAGGGCACCTGCTGACCGTGGGGGTGCAGGAAGGACGAGAGTTCCGGTGGCGGCTGGTGCAGGAGCACCAGTGGGTTCGGCGACACGCTGTTGAGCGGCGGGAAGCCCCCCAGGCTGTGGGCGCCGTACGCTGCCGCCTCCGACCCCGGGCCGTAGGCGAGGCCAGACTGGCCGTAGACCGGCGCAGAGGCAGCGGCCGTGGCGTTGAAGTCGTACGCGGCGCCCTCGGGGTAGGTGTAGACGGCAGGCTTGCTGCTGTCCATGTACACCTCGCCCAGGGGTCGCTCCAGGGGGATCTTGAGCTGCTGGCGGGTCAGGGGCTCCAGCTCGTTCCCTTGGATCTGGTGCAGCAGAGCCATTCCGGACGCCTTGGTGTGAAGGGTCATGGTCATGGTCAGTGGCCGCGGGCAAGGTGCAAACTGTCTCCCTACACGGCCCGAAGCTCAGCAGCCAACCGGCCACCTGAAAGAAGAGCACAACCGGTGGTTAGAGGCGGCACGGCGCACGTCCCGCCGTGATGCGAGCTCTGGCCCTGTCCTGAGAGACAGCTCGTTCCGGGAGCCGGGCGGCCAGACTCCACCGAGCAAGTGCACCCTGGCGCGAGCGCGCTCTGCCAACTTCCCAGGCTCCCGGTCTCCAACTTTAAGTACGGGTCTCCCGGACTCATATGCATTACAAAGGTGCTGGACGCCGGCCAAGGGCTGTTACCTTGCGCTGACATTGGCTTAAACATCACTCCAGGCGCAACTCATCTTGGAGCGATCCCAAAGAGCAGCTTCCCTGAACTTTACTTGCCGCTGCTAGATGGAGGCTGAATTTCACAGCAGGAGGGCGGGGGCTCAGAGGGAACTTCTAAAGGTGGCCCAGGGAAGACCGGGTTTTAAATGAACTGGGAAGATTCATCCAGGGACGGGCTTTCTCTAACGTGCTGCCTTATGCACCCGGTGCCAGGCTCCAATCTATCTCTGTTTGTCTCCCTTACTATTTGATTCACTCTTCTTGTTGGCTGGAAATATGTAGTGTGTACATAGAATGACCCTGGGGAGGACGACTCTGAGATACGGAGATAGAATGGGGTGTGCGGTTGCATATGCAGCCAGCTACAGACAGCTATGTTTAGCAGCTACAGGGATACAATAGGTAGGAGGCATTTGGGGGGTGGGGTGGGGAGGGCTGAGATTCAAGATGTTCGCATAGGAAGAGCTGTATTTGCAATCAGGAGAATGCTGCTGGACCTGAGTTCCCTTTTGCAGATTCTCCCAAAGTGGTCCCTTTCAGCCATGACCTGGTACGATTCTCCCAGCCTGATTTGTATGTTTGGGTTGGACCACAGTATTTGCTCCAATTAGGAATTCTGATGTGAATGATGATTCACAAAAACCTCTGGGTAGGGGCACACGGGTGTCCGTGCCTTCCACCTGTTATGCAACTAAGACTTCAGAAAACTGAATATGAAATGTGACCTTTTCATACAAAATGTAACTTCAGGTCATTAACCACATCTTTGGCAATTATGTTACACTGTTGGTCTAACCAACAAATTTTAAACTGCAATGATACATTTCTGTTCTTTAATCCTACAATTGGACCTTCTCAGTTCACAGTGGGCTAGGATATGCAGAATCAAAAGCCAGATAAAAAAGGAATTGAAAAAAGTTTTGAATTGAATTAAAAGCTAAACACACACACACAGAGAGACACCAAAGACATGGGGAATATATTATGTACCCATAATCTTGAATAGTTTAGACTTTTTAGTAAACTTCCTTTGCCTGATAGATTCTGAAATGACCAATTGATGCAACCATTAATACTTTGCTTTAACTGCTACCCCAAACTCCCAACAGAGTACCTGGAAAAATATTTGTGGCATATATAAAAGCCAAGGTTACTGTTACTAATAGTAATATTTTGGATATTTTTATACTAATAAATGCACATTTTACCTAATTCTTATAAGACAGACAGACCATTTGAGAAACATATGCAGATGTAACTGATTTTATTTGAAGCCAAAACTGAACTTAGCATGAATAACTATAGATTTGTAAGCAAAGAAAGGGTTAAAACCACATTAGGTGAATCACAGATATTTCTCTTTATGGCCAGCAACCATTACTTTCCAAAGCAATTTTTTTTGCAGATGATTTCATTTCCATAAATCACACTTCCAATTTTCAAATGTCTTTTTTAAACACATGCAAAAGCACTTCATAGGGCTCTTAAAAATCTGAACCTGCCAAATTATATATAAATTACACCAAGTATGCTATAAGTCTGAAAGCAAAAGGAGATGCACACACACACACATATACACACCCAAGAAAAAAGAAAGAAAGAAACATGGAAAACAGCAAATCTTCATCTCCCTGCTAGGATACAGACACTGGCCAGAAAGGTAAGTTGCTTTCTCAAAATGCTAAAGCTACAGATAGAGAAATCAAAACAATCCTACCCTGTTGGATCAAGAACGTCTTTCCAGAAAGGTTCCATGGGCTCGTAGAAGTCAAGAGCTGAGACAGTGAGAATGAAAGGAAGAATGTGCTCGCATGTGCGTGTGGTTCCGTGTGTGAGCAAGGCTGAGCGTGTGTGGATGTGTTTGTGTGTGGAATGGCAGGGATTCGGGAAGCAGCCAGTAGGCAGGGCACTTGGCAGCCCCTCCCGGCAGACACAGCAGCTGGGCTGCTGCACAGAGCTGGATGAATGGCAGTGGGGAGTGAGAAGCTTTCTGTCTCCCCGTGGAGAGCAGGGTGGCACAGTCAGAGTCAGCGTTCTTGGGGAGAAGCAAAACTCCAGTCCCCTTTGCTCCTTATCCGTGGAGCCCAGAAAGTGACCCATGCTTTCCGCTGCCATCTGAAGCAAGAGAGAAAACAGGCTTGCTGTAAATCATAGGCTTATGGTTAAAAGAGAATGCCAGTCAAAAGTGTGTGGATATCAAGTTTTAAAAATGTGACATGGGTGGTTTTTCCTGAAGAATATAATTTAACAATAAAAGCCTTCTGGGATACACTTGGATCAGATGCTTTGGCCCCAGCCTCCAGTCTCTGAACGGACATACTAGACACACTATTGCCGTGCCTCCGATTGCACCAGGAAACCAAACTTTGGAATAAATGTTTTGGCATTCTAGGGATGTGTTTCCAGCTGAAATGTAATACTCCTCCACGTCGTTAACCAAACCCACAAATCTTTCCACGAATAGCTCAGCTGACTGCTTTCTGTAAACACATGAAAATATATATATTATTAAAAGCTGAGGTATGAAGATAAGACAAAGGTAGGTACCTTTGTTTTAAACTCATTTTAGTCTTTCTGATTGGACCAGCATTGATCATGGGGAGGGGTCTCTTGTGTCCTGGTGGTGCCCATGTGGATCTACCTGGTCCTCAACTTTTGTCTTGACTCTGGTACTAACACCCAGCAATAAGGTGTTCCCAGTGTGCCCTAGCCCAGGGTCCCAGGACACATGACTCCTAGCGGAGGCTTCGTTGCCAGACATTAGTCATTGCCTTGGGTATTAAATGACTAATCACAATGCCAGGAGTGGCCGGTCCCTGGCCCTGGGACCCTATGCAGTTACAGAGAGATTTATGAGTGGCTCTTGAGACCAGTACAAAGAAAGAAGTAAAAAGTTATATTTAAAAAGTTACAAAAATGTTAATGATGTCATATTGCAAATAAATATTTCGTGCCATGAAAGACCCAATATCTGTGCAATACTGGAGCACAGATCTCCATTTACAATCAGCAATAAGTGAAATAATGAAAAATAAAGACAATTCTCTTATAGGTGACAGTGGGAATCTGACTCCTCTTTTCGGTCAACAGTGGCCACCGATGTCTACGCCAGTCCAAAATAAACAAGAATGTGCAAGGATGGGAGGACAGGGAAGGGAAGGGAAAAGAAGGGAAGGAAAGAGAGAAGAAAAAGAAGGAAGAAAGAGAAGGAATATCTCCAAATATTTTCCTGGAGCATAGGGAGAATAAGAAGCCTGGCTATCTCTTTATAGACCTTTGAGTATTTTGAGACTAATAATCAAAGTTAATCCAGTAAAGGCAGTTTTCTTGCACATTTTCTCTCCATCAGTCTCTTTCCTCTTCTTGGTAAGATTTGTCTTCCAGGCTTGGTGACACTGGCTGGGAAAGGATACTGCACCTTGCCAATTTTCTTCTAGTGCTTCTAGTACCTCACAGTCTGGCTCCCCTCTCTCTCCTCCCCCCGTCTACACTGTCAGGCTGCACATGCTTACCCCCCGCCGTGACACACGGTACTGACAGGTGAAGAAAGGTCAAGTCTACTTCTCTAATTCCACTGCTGAGTGTATCTCCAGACTCACTTTTCTAGCAGTCTCCTGGGCGATGCTAGCTTGTTCACGGTGATTCATCATTCTCCCCCCCACCCCAACATGGTGTCGCTCTCAACACACCCGGCCTATGAACAGCAGCTCTGTCCCTCCAGTTGCCCAGATTACAGTCTGGGAGTCTTCTTTGAGGGTTGTCTTTCTCTTGCCTTCCTTATTCCTGAGTATTCTAGCTTTGCCCTCTCTCCCTTGTCCTTCCTCCTCTATCACCCTCCTTCAGCCCCTCATCACCTTCCCTGTTGTAGGAGCCTCCTTGTAACCTCTGCCTCTTCCCTCCCCCTACTTCTTCCTAGATCCTGCTGCCTTTGACTTCCTCAGTTTTCACTCCTTCAGGATCCATCTTCTCATCACCAACTCCACCCTTCACCCAGATGGTACTTCCCCAGGAGCTCCAGGCCTCTTCTTTTTCCATAACTACATCCTGTCCAGTGTATCTGCTCCACGTGTAGCTTATGCTTCAATCAAACACAAACATGAGACTCCAAGCCCTCAAAACTTTCCTGATGATGTTCTTTCTGCCTACGACCACCACTTTGCTGACTTGTCAGGGGAAAGCGTGTCATGTTTTAAGGCCCAGCCCAAACACCACCACATCTACAACGCTTCCTTATTCCAAAGGCATTTCCTCTGTTCTGAACTCCAATGGAATTTCTCAAGCATTTATTACATTCTTCTTTGAATTTGAGTTATTATTATATTTGTCATCCCCTCATCCTGCTCAGGAGCTCCTTAAGGACAGGGTGTGCATACCGTTATTTGGGGATTCTTTGAGTACTTGGCACTGGGCCTGCTCATATTAGGTCATGGATGATTGGCTAATTCATTAATCCAGCTACTTAAAAGGATAAAATAATATTACATCCATCTGGATAACCATCTCCAAAAGCTAACTTTCCATGTAATGTTCTACCATTTTCAAAAGTGTTTTTGCTAAAAGATTATCTTAGTATCCTCATTCTGACTGAGACCATAAAGTCAAAATTCAATTTCATGCAATCTCGAGGATTAAGCATGCAATTTTTGGCAGCATGATTCACAAGAAAGCTCTGAATTTTTAGTTCATAACCAGATAATACTATGACCAAACATAGTTTCTTCTGTAGCTCCATTAAAAGCTTTTTACATTTACAAAAACATTATCCCTCCAACAGAAACACGAAAGAAAATAAATGTGGAACTGTTTCCAAAATAGCTTATACTACTAGAAATGGTTCTTTCACTCTGAGACATGAAAGTCTAGCTATGTTCAAACTGGTCATTATTTTTATTAGAAATGCGCTGTTTGGGAGCTTGCCTTTGCGCATTTATTTGACACCATCCATTTTCCTCTGAAGTGGAAGAAAAACGAAGACTTTTAAGTTGCTGTGGATTTTTAAAATAGTCAGCCTACTTGTTTTAAGGGCTTTTGATTAGCTCGTAGACTTTTTTCAACTGACGTTTGATTTTGTTTTATGAGGTAAAATTTATATGGGGTGAAGCAAGCGTATCTTCCAGGCACAGTTTGACGAGTTTGGCTAGCTGGATATGCCCACGTAACAATCAGCTCAGTGAAATCATAGAGTATTTCCATCACTTCAAAAAAGTTCCCCTCAAGCCCATTCTCGTTGACCCCTAACCTGTATAGGCAACCACTGTTCTGAGATTTCTGTCACAATGGATGGATGCTGTCTCCTGGCTGAGAATGTGCCCATGACCTATTACAAACTGGAGCACACAGACCCCACGTCCAACCAATGGCACCCCCAGCCAGGTGTTGGGCTTCTGGTTTTGCCAGGACATCAAAGTGTAGAGCCATCCTTCTCTCAGGCAGACCCCTCGCCCTGGAGTAGGTTCCTTTAACCACAGAATTGTACCTTTATAATTAGAACAGGCTTTATACAATCAAGTGTTACATAAACTTGCAAAGATATAAGTTAATGAGAAGCTAAGTGGAATCAGATTCTTTCACAGCCTTTTCTTCCCACCTTTACTCCATAAAAACTTTTTTTTAATGATATATAAGCCAAGAACGAAACCCAAGAACCTTACTTTCACAAAACCTGGGACCTGCCATTTCCTGGCTTCCTACCCAGAACTTGATGGAGATAGTTTGAATTTTTGGATGGCAAGCAAGATGGCTACTCTTTCTTATGAAACAATGAGTGATTCAGATTTATTTAGAATTGAGTAAATTTCATCTTAACGTTTTCTTGGAAAACGTTTTTTAAAATATGTCAGAACTATACTGCAGGCAGCAGAAGACAATTCAGAAAGTACTTTCACTACAAGTGCCATGAGTGATAAAAGAATTCCAATTATTCCAATTATTATTACACCGTGTCCCTCTTCCTCCCTTTATCTGTTGTTTACTTGAGGAATCTCAGTGCCGGCTTCAAGTATTATTTCTCTGTGAAGAGCCATATCCAGATTGTGTCTAAATTCACATGGATTCCAATAGTCCTATCTAATGTTAAGGAGGGCCTTTACACACACACACACACACACACACACACCCCTAGTAATTAACCAAGAACCTTGCCCAATTTCAGAATCAACCCTAGTCAAATGGTAAAGAAAAAAGAAAAAAGAGATTTGTAGTACATTTTGAGCTTCTTACGGCCTTTCTTCCTATTTTGTTACCACACTCATCTGGATAACCAGCTTCCTCCGACTTTCTACCCGACTTTCCCTCCCCACCCAGGGCCTCATGCTAGCCAGAGCTCCTCCCTTCCCCCAACCCCCTCAATTACAATCACGCTGTCTCAAGGAAGTGATATATTGATAAGCATGCCAAGTAATGACTCATTTATTCAAGTCATTCAAAAAAATATTGATTACCTACTATTTACCAGGACTATTTCCAACTGTTCGGGCCATCTTAGTTAGTTCAGGCTGCCATAACAAAATACTGTGGACTGGGTGCTTTCAACAACAGAAGCTGATTTTCTCACAGACCTGGAGGCTGGAAGTCCAAGACCAGAGTGCCTGCAGGGTCAAGTTCTACTGAGGAGTCACTTTCTGGCTTTCAGACAGCTGCCTTCTCCCTGTGTTCTCACACAGTAGGGAATGCTCTCTCTTCTTACAAGGTCTATTGTATTGGATCAGGGCTGTACCCTATGAACTCACTTAACCTTAATTACCTCCTAAAGGCCCAGTCTCCAGATATAGTCACATTGGGGGTTAGGGCTTCAACAGAAGAATTTTGAAGAGACGCAAGTCTCTTCAAAGGCACCCCAAAATAAACAAACCAAATACCTCTGCCCTCAAAGAGCTTACCTCTAAGGGTTTAGTGTTTAGTCCTATGTTAATAGCCCCTCCTACTCAGCCTCTTCTGACAGAAACTCTGCCTCTGTGTGCCCTCAGGTGTCAGCATCCTTCTGCATTTAGCCCCAAACCCTGCTTGTCTCCTCTACGTTTCTTCCTCTGAATGACCTCAACCACTCCCACGGTTCTAAGTTTCATCTGTAAACTGAAGACTTAAAAATAGAAGTATGCAACCAAGATCTTTTCGCTGACCAGGAGATCCACATTTCCAGGACCCACTAGACATTTTTACTTGCATGGTCATTCATTCAGTAAATATTTATTGAGCACCTACTATGCATTAGCCATTTGAAGTTTAACTTGTCCAAAATTAAGTTATTGTTTCCCCAGACCTACTCTTCCCTCTGTTTCCTATCTCAGCAGGTGGCATTGCCATTCATGGAATTGCGCAAGCCAAAAAACTACAGCCTTCAGCCTTGGCCCTCTTTCTCAGTCCCTATATTTGATGTATCACAAATCTTTCTATTCTTTCTGTTTCCTTGATCTCATTTGAGTCTACTTCTTTTTCTCATCATCATTATTATTTTTAGGCCACTATCTTCTCTCCCAAGATGTGCCTCCAGTCTTTTTCTTCCCCTATGTATTCCTCCACACTGCAGGAAGAAAAATCTATCTCAAGATCAAGGAACTTAAGTTATTATTCTCAGTCTCCCACAGTTCCCACCCCTCACCCACAGGTACTGTACTCCTAACATATTGAATTACTTTCAAGTTCCTCAAACCCTCTGGACTCTGAGTCCAAATGTTTACATGTGTGATCCACTCTACCTGATTCACTCATACCTTTTAATCTGATTTCCTCCTACCCATCCTTTCAATCTCCCTTGAGACATCACAGCCACCAGGAATGTTTCCTTGATTTCCTCGTGGGTGCCTATGAGTGCCTATAGCTTCCTAAAAATCCTCAGTTATAGCTCTTATCATGCTGTTGGAATTTCCTGTGTATTTCTCTGTAATCTCCCACTGACCTATAAATTGAAAAGAGGCACATAGGAACTGTGTTTTTCCAAGTCACAAGTTCATTGCTTAGTACAATACGTAATGCATAGTTAGCCTCTAATACATACAATTTGCAGAGTGAATGTTTAAACCCCTATCAGATACCATATTTGCATTGCTAAACTGACTTCCTCGGTAACTCCACACAAAAAGAGTGAATGTAATGGCTAGAATTCAGAACCAGAATTTAGAGGAAAAATTGGAAACAGATTCACTTTTTCTAGAACAACTCAGATTTCTTATCTCATAATGAGCTATTAGAATTGATGGCCCTGTTATGGGTTGCCGAGTCAAATCTTTTCATTGTATTTATAAAGAAACTGAGGTCCAGAAAGGCATAGAAGACTTGCCAAACATCATACTTGCTAAAGGTCTAGTCCAGTTCCACTGGACTAGAATCTGGGTCTCCAAGTATAGGGCACATCGTTCTCTCTACCCCACACCCAGTCTTTCCATGTGGACACTGCATTCTTTCTTCTTTTAGTGTTTACCATGATCAGCATAATCAAATTAAGATATAATCTTGGTGGCTCAGTGAGCTATTTTTAGAGTCTTAAAAATCCTCAAATCTTTGAAAAACACAGGACATTTCCACATTCTCAAATCATTATTTTATTTGATACATTTCTATTTCTAAGAGACTCTAATCTGAAAGACATTAAAGCACATTTCCATTTTGCTATCATACTCATCAAGGAAACTACTCTATGATCAAAAAGTTCTAGCATTCCTAAAAACCATAGCCCTTTAAGAGAACTGGAAAAATTATTCGAACAACATAATAAACACTCAAAGACTCAGAGGAATTTAGTGACAAACTTGGTTGATTTTCAAATAAAGACATTACGTTTAGTGACATTTGCCAGCAGCTTTTTGTACCTTGAATACAAAGAAAAAAATCATTATGCAACCTTTTAAGCCAAATGCTAATAAATGGCTAAATTGTACACATTGTAACTTTTTTCCCTTTTCTCCACTCTGTCCTTCTCAATTTCCTGTTCTTAATACTCTCACCACTTTCTAATCTACTGTCAAAACTGTCTCTTCTCTGAGGTCTTTGCAGGCCAGCCCCAATCAACATGGGTCACCACACTGAGACCTAGAATTCTCTTTTTTTTTTTAATTAAATTTATTGGAATGACAATGGTTAGTAAAATTACATAGGTTTCAAATGTACAATTCTATAATACATCATCTATATATCACATTGTGGTAGAATAGGGTAAAGGGGATCAAATATATGGTGATGGAAGGCGAACTGACTCTGGGTGGTGAACACACAATGAGACCCAGAATTCTGATCAAAACTCACAGCAGGGGGAAAAAAAAAGTGCGGAGGCAGGCAATTTGTTCTGTCTTACAACTCCCTCAGGCTCTGTTTTCAACAGCCCCAGTTACTGACACTTCTTCAACACAACCTCCTCAGGCCTCAATTTCAGTGGGGTAACTAGGGTTCAAGTTGGGTTGGTGGGGAGGCTTATTTCTGCTCCCTCCCAGGCAGTGCAGTATGTTCATGATCATCAATTCTGGAGACTTTTCTTTCAGATTGGTTTGACAACAACCAAATCACCCAAAAACATCCTTTTTCTGGAGTTACTTTCTTAGTAATGTCTCTAAACCTCACCAGAGGCCTAAGGTGAATCCTGTTGGCTGCTAATTGAGCATTTCCATATGCTTTACAGATTCTATTTCATTTAAAAATTTTATGTCATTTATTTTTAAGTGTATAATACAGTTTGTATTTTTAAACTTCAAAAGATATTTCCTGGAAATGTAATGGCTGTGTGCGATGTCAGAGGGATAGTGGATGGGGGAGAGGGGTTGACACAGTGTGAGGGATATAAATGATAAACGTCTGACTATTACTTTGTTTTGTGCACCTGAAAGTAATTTTTTAAAAAAAAAGGTAAAGGGAAAAAAAAAGATATTTCCAAAGCCATACTGAGAAAATCATCTCCCACCTCTCCCTGCCACCCACCAATTTCTTCTCTCTCGAGGCAACAGATGTTACCAGTTTTTAAGTTTTCTTCCAAAGATACTCCATGCATATAGGACTCACTCTCTTCCCTTCCTTTCCCTTCTCTCTCTCTCTCTCTCTCTCTCTCTCTCTCTCTCTCTCTCTCTCTCTCTCTCTCTCTCTCTCTCTCTCTCTCTCCCCCCCACATCCTTTTTTTAAAAAAATAGCAACATGTACCCTGTTTTTTTGCCATGTTTTTTGTTTTCATTAACAATCTATCTTAGATATCTTTCTATTTTGCTACATAAATATCTTCCTCACTTTTTATGACTGCATAGTAGTCCATTGTGTGGAGGAAACATAATTTATTTCATCAGTTCCCCCATTAACAGCAATTAAGTTTCTGCCAATCTTTTGCATTTATCAAGAATGTTACAATTAGTAGCCTTGTACATAAGTCAATTCTAACAGGAGTAAATACCTGCAAGATCATAGCAGATGTTGCCAAAATGCCCTCGATAGTAGCTGTACAGTTTGAATTCCCACACCCTCACAAATATGGTAGGGCTTTAAGCTTGTTGATGTTTCTCAAACTTGTATCTCCATGCACTTTAAATTCAAACTTTCTTACTGTGATCAAGGCTGAGCATGTTTTCATGTTTTAGTTTGAATACCAGCTCTACCAGCTAGAGGCTGGGTTGGACAAGTTAAAGTCTTTGAGATCTATAAAGTCGGGACAATTCCTACCTCAAAGGGTTGTTGCAAAAATTAAAGGCAATGATGTAAGAAATGCACATGTCTCTTGCCAGTTTCCACCATGATTTTTCCAGAAGTACAAGCTAATAATACATTAAAAGTAACAGAAAGTGTGATAAAGGGCAGAGTTCTGGGACCCGCAGGTTTCAGGTGAAATAAAGAGCTGCTGTTGAAGGCTTGTTTACGTCCATTCCAAAGTAACAGTTTGCTTAACACAACATCATTGAAATTTGGTACAAATCGGGACTGTTTCCCTGGGGATACAAAATAACCATGTATAGTGGCTCGTTAGGTGTGGAGTAGAACATTAACACCAGAAGCAAGCTATGTAAACTTGAAAAACAGAAACTCACTTATAACTCCAGTGTGTTTTGGAATGAATTGTTGAAATGCCAGTTTTTACTATTTTACAATGTTTTCAGATCCATTGCAAACCAACTTTCATTGCTCCCACTGAGGCATTGTACAGCACAAGTAAATATCATCAGGTAAACCTCTGTAAATAAGCGGTAGATTATTGACAAAATTGTGGCTGTCGTGTCAAGAAAAGGACTGCAACTTTCATAAAAGTAAAACACATATATTTTGTACCAGACTGTCAAATGTCAGTTATTAAGATGCTTTGATATACAACTGAAATATTTGGGACTCAAACGGCAAATGTGCCTACAGTGTAATTTCAAATCCCCTTTTGTACAAAATTATCAATAAAGTTGAAACTACAGATCAGCCAATTTTCCTTAACCACATCTTTCAGTCTTTCTATTTATGCCATATCAGTAGATATAACCACAGGATTTAGAGATTGTGGGTTTCAATAAAAGACAGGAAAACAAACAATGATTGTGACCTTCAAACACATTTTTAACGGAAAGATGAGGTTTCATTATTTTTTTAATTAAAGTTTATTGGGGTGACAATTGTTAGTAAAGTTACATAGATTTCAGGTGAACAATTCTGTGTTACATCATCTATAAATTCCATTGTGTGTTCACCACCCAGAGTCAGTTCTCCTTCCATCACCATATATTTGATCCCCTTTACCCTCATCTACTACCCTCCTGCCCCCTTACCCTCTGGTAGGGGTTTTATATTTATTTCTAATTTTTCATTTGTACAAAAGAAGCCAAATAGTTGTTTTTATATTAGGAAAAAAACCTATTGTTATATAGTTGTAAGTTTTGTGATTCATAACATAGACATCAAAGGAGGTTTTATACTAAGAGTTCTTTCCACAGTTAAGTACACTCTATTCCGAATTTTTAGAAATCAATTAAGAGACAATTAAATAGCCTGTCATTAAGGGTAACAGCTTATTCCCCTAATATTTTTTAAATGTGTTTTTATATTACAAGCACATGGTTCTAAAGTTAACCACTTAATCAAGTAGATTTAATTCTCCATGGAGAGTGGTAGGCAATCTGCTATTACAGGAGTTATCACTTTGAAATTACACATATTATTTTAGTGTTGTGTTTCTTACTAGCCTTTGAGAACCTTAAGGGCCCCTAGCACACTGTCTGGCACATATTTGGTGTTCAGTAAGTATACTGGAAGAGAATGAATGAATGAATGAATGAATGAATGAATGAATGAAATTACTCCAACTTGTTGTCTAGTAGATAAAAAGTTTTTTCAACATGTTACTATTATTTTGAGGCATACAGAAGTTACTAGGTGTTCACTACTATCAGAAATACAGAACAATATTCATTCCTTAAGAACTACAGAGCAAAAGGACACGTTCTGATCAGCAGATGCCCTGAAATCCACGTTTCCAGTGTCTTAGCCCTGCCCTAACAATTCAAGATACTCTTTATGCTAATTACACTGAGTCTCCTCTGAGCTCCTGAGTCCCAGTTCCATCCACAGTATGGACGTCTCCTCTTCATGACCCCCAGGAATTCTGTAACATGTGGCCCAGTGACCACAGATCCACAGTAAAGAGGTAGGAACAGAGCACATTCAAGACCACCCCGTCCCCAGTACCACACACCCTGCTGCAGGACACCTTAGTTGGAAGTGCTGTCTCCATTCATGACCAGATCTACTCAATCACCACAAACCCCTTGTGATCATTTAATAGCATTTCCTGTTTATATCGTTACTTTTGGGAAATCTCTTGATCTCCAACTTTATACAGTCTTTTATTCATGTCCAGAAATTTCCATCATAAAACCAATTTGCCAAATAATATTACAAACTCCTTGAAGGTAGAGACTAAGTTCAGGAATCAATTCAGGATGACACCATGGAGATTCCCGAAGGTAGAAAGATTGGCCTTCTCATTTCATTCATTTTATTAACTGAATTAAGTGATTTGATGGTCACTAGGTTAAAAAAGCTGAGCCATGGTTATCTAGGCAAGTGAGTGTGTGTGTGTGTGTGTGTGTGTCTGTGTGTGTAAAGAGAATGTTAAAATGGAGCCATTAATCCCAGTGTTGCGTTGAGACCCCTAAATACTAGATTTGATCACAATCCAAAGTGAAGTCCAAGGCCATCACGCAGGATTTGGGGGCGGGGGGAGGAAGATGGCAAAGTAGCAATGGGGATTTCACTTTTCCCTCTCACAAATCAAAGGTATAATAGGATCAGAATTTGAGATATGCGAGGATCCTGGGAGAGTCATTTGCTGTGCATTCCCCTCTACCTCAGGTGGAAGAGTGAGGACATGCCCACACCCATCCCAAGCCCAAGGAAAGACGCCTCAACAAAACTGCCAGAAGACTTGGTAAATGTCTGCTGAGAACTGACAGACACCGTGTCCTCCTGTATCGAATCCACCTGGAAATCTTAAGGATAAGAGATCCTAGCTCACTCCTATGATGGCAAGCAAGAAAAGATGGCTGTGTTGGGATTGGGCTTGTGGAGGCAAAGTATGGAGCGGGTGTGGGAGACAGGTGACCTCAATAGCAAGACATTGCTGATTCCTGAGGCTGATGAGGGACCATCCATAACCAGCCAGAGGATGTGATCTTATCTGTCTGGAGGGATTCACAGGTTGAAGATCCCCTGAGCTGGACACAGAGAGTGTAGCAAAAGAGCCCAGAAATAAACTTCAGAAAGAGAGAAGCACCTGCCAGATCCAGAAAGTATAACACTGGCTAACCACAGTATTTCCTGCCCCTTTGCTCTCCTCCTGACCCATCCATTTCCACCCTGTAGGGATCAGAAATTCAGCTGGTAAGATGAATACAAAGAGGAATACATTTGATTGAAGGAAAAAGAGGCCAGCTGCCCCCTCTCCCACTGCAGGCAGTAAACTTCTTTGAGGCCTGACTTGGGAAAGAGATGAAGATGTGATAATACATGAAATTCATATGATTCGATATTTACATTGGACTGGTTATATCGACTAGTGGCTAGTCCTTTATCACTTGGAAGTTACCAGAAAGTCTTGAGATCTGCTTTGTATTTCATCCGGGGAAACAACTGACCCCATAGGACAAATTTAAAGTCACAGTAAATGCTTGTAATGCAGGGTCTCAGCTCCCACTCCCCGCACAAGAATGCAGGATATGGTGAGGCCAAAAAGGAACACCAATGGAGCTCTAAATAGGGGGTGGGCTGGAGATACAGGAAGCAGGCTCCACACCATGAGCAATCTGCTGTCTCCTTCTCTGCCAACCAACCAACAACCAACCTGCTAGCGTAGCCACAGTAGTTATATTAGTGGCTAATGGCTAACTGGTTACAGCTGATGGCCGACTAGTCACAGCTGACGGCCATCTACTACCCGAGCCAGCACCTTTCCATGGGAGGCCGAGAGCCTGGAATTGCTCTCTGGGACTCTGTCCCCACACTCCACCCCTACAGGGTCTCACCTCACAAACTACACGACAAGCATCTTCCGTGAGGGGCCCTGTGTCAGGAACCCAGCTCACAAGAAAAAGTTTCAGTCCAAGCAATGTCCCAGGGGTAGTCCCTCGATGTCCACCTACTTCCTGGGCACCACCAGGGTTTCTCAGGGTACTGCCAGTCTTTCTGGGCACAGCCAGACTTCCTGGGCACAGCCAGGGTTCTCAGGGTACCACCAGCTTTCTGGGCACAGCCAGGGTTCACAGGATATCGTACTGGAACAATAGTGGCTCACAGCCAAAGTACTTACATATTCTCCACAGTGGCAGGTCGAGATAGAAGAAGTAAACATCCTCCTATACCCCAACAAGGGGTCTTCCTGCACCACAGTCTCACTGGCGGTCGGGCGACACACAAGAAGCAAACATCTGCCAGTTCCACTACATGGTGGTGCATTCCCAAGCAAACAGTCAAGCGGTCCATCAAATCAGGGATGGAAGGCAATTCCCCATAGTCCACAATCATTTGTCAGGGCTGTGTGTTGGCCTCACAATGTGTGCACTCTCCGCAGGGCGAGGGCTCCAAGTCCTCCCCAACCTGGGGGTGAGGATGACCTTGACCTCACCTGCATCTTCCAGCAAGGACTCAGCAAGCATTTCCTCCTGGGACTACAAGTCCCGCATCCGGGCTGCCTCAGCAAGCACTTCCCAGCCCACACGGCCACCATGACCTTCGCTTTCTCCATCCTATGCTGGTTGGAGAACCATCCACATCTTCCCACCCCTCCACAGGCGTCCAGCCCTCCGGCAGCTGCACAGCTTTTTCTATGCTGGTCGGAGAGCCGTCCACGTCTTCTCCTGCTCCAGGAGCCGCTTTTCCTGGTCTTCCTGAGACTGAGTGTCCATACGCACAAATTGCTCCACGACCCCTTGGAGAGCTTTGGCCGGCACCATAACTTGCTCACTGCACCATGTGTCATGCAGGGTCTCTGGTCCCACTCCTGGGCTATTTCATTAAGCGTGTCTTCCGTGTTATGAGGCAATGCAGTGAGGAACATCCAGCCCACACGACTGGCTGTACCCTTTGCCTCCTCCGGCAACCGCTCAGCTAGAACCTGCAGGGCCCTCTCCACGCTGGCCTGAGAGCCATCCATGTCCTCCCACCTCTCCTCAGGGATCCAACTCCTAAGAACAGTGGCTACCAGGTACCACACACTGTGTGGGCCACCTGTCCTCCAGCCCAGAGTCAGACACCATTCCTACCTGGCCGGAATCCCGCTCACAGTGCCAGGTGTCTGAGTGGGTGGTGGCCTTGGTACAAGAGGTTCACAACCCTCGGAGCCTACAGTAGCATCAGATTGCCAAAAAGAAGGCAACGCCTTCTATGGCCAAGAGGGTGGTATGCCATCCGGAGGCTTAAGTCTCCCAGGCAGATCACGCCTGCGGTTCCCAGCGCCGCTCCTC
Source organism: Rhinolophus sinicus (assembly GCF_057876585.1). Taxonomy (NCBI): domain Eukaryota; kingdom Metazoa; phylum Chordata; class Mammalia; order Chiroptera; family Rhinolophidae; genus Rhinolophus; species Rhinolophus sinicus. Next base: position 13,462,097 of record NC_142502.1, read on the forward strand.
ATGGACCTCCTGAAGCTGAGCTTTCACACATAATGGAGCACTGCTCCATTACCCCTTCGGGGATTCTGGCTGGCGCAGTACCCTGCTCGTTGCACCATGTGTCATGCAGGGACTCCGATCCCACTCCCCGCACAAGAACGCAGGACATGGTGAGGCTGAAAAGGAACACCCACGGAGCCATAGATAGAGGACATACCACTATATTCTCGCTGGTGGCTGGGTTGGAGACACAGGAAGCAGGAGCCACATGATCTGCAATCTGCCCTCTGCTTTTCTGCCAACCAACCAATAACCAACCCCCTAGCGTAGTCATGGCAGTTATATTAGTGGCTAATGGCTAACCAGTCACAGCCGATGGCCATCTAATAACCGAGCCAGCATCTTTCCACGTGAAGCCGAGAGCCTGGAAACTGCTCTCTGGGACTCTGTCCCCACAGTCTCCTTTGCCAGTATTTGAGTATATAAAATGGTTGTTTGTTGGTGGTGTTTGAAAACACAAAATTGGGAGAAAAGGGGCCTGTTCTTTCATGGCTACTCTCTAAATCAAGTCCAGAGACGACAAAATGAAGAAAGGGTATATTCAGTTACAAGAGCATCACGCTCTACTCTCCAGCACAGCTCCCTGCCCTGCAGCTCACCTGGAACTGGGTCAAGGGCAAGAAAGGCAGTCAGTCTCTGTCTGCAGGGCAGACAACAGCGTTAGGCACACAGGGTTTGCAAAGAACATCTGACTGTGGAAGTTGGTCCTGGCCCCACAAAAGACAGGAAAATTCTCTGGGGAGGCAGAGCACTACCAGTCCCTCTTCTAGTGGCTGTGATCTGGAGCAGCTTTGTTCTGACTTTAATGTTAAATTCATGTCAATGCCAAGAGTTCTGTGAGTATGCTATGAGGACAAGCCAGGTAGCCATAGGATGTGAGGGCTGGAGAGATCTTGAAGGTCACCTAGTTGGGAAGGTCACAGTCTTTTCCCCACCACCCACTCCCTGAAGGGTGAGGCTCAGAGAAGCTTGAACATTCCTCTGTCTGACCCAGGTTCTCTGCAGTCCCTACTGCACCAAGATTGTCCTCCCAGGTAAGAAAACTTGAGAGTGAAAAGGAGATTAATATAAGAATAACCATGTCTCTTCACAAAGCACACCTACGTCATTTGATAGCAAAGTACTTGAATCATAGCCCCCAAGAAATCTCATTACAGCAGTGTGTTGCCGTAGTACATTTCAGAATGCTTGTCCATTATAGTCTCTTCTTTGCATAGATTGGAAATTGAGGCCCTAAGGGGTTAAGAGGTTTGCAAACCTAGAGTGCAAACCTAGAATCATGGTCTCATTAGCTCATTACAAATGGGTGGAATTTGTGTTTAGTGTCACTTACAAGAAAGTTTAGTCCTTTTCTGCAGCAGCCCTTTACTTTGTCCTAGGATCTTTCAAAGCTTTCCTCTTGAGATTTTTACCTCCTCAACAAAATTCTCAGCCTCTCAGCACATTCTGAGGAAAATCATCACAGTGGGATGTTAGGTGCCTTCGCAGGATTAACTGCATAATAAAAGAGTGTACTCTTAAACTGTGGTTCTCAAAGTATGGTTCCCACGGAAACTGCACAAATATCATCTGGAAATTTGTAGAACTGCAAATTCGAGGTATGACTGGCTCTTTCCCTTCTTTCTTTTCTTTCCATACCTCAGCTCAAATGTCTTCTCTCCCTGACCACGCTGACTCAAGTGCATCCCACGCCTCTTCTCCATTCTAGTCTCTCATGATCTGCCACTGGGTGCTTTCCTATATATAGGACTGTTCTGTCTTTGTCACCATAATGATTAGTTTTACATGTCAACTTGGTTAGGCTGTGGTACCCAGTTATTTAATCCAATACCAATCTAGGTAGTGCTGTGAAGGTATTCTGTAGGTACAGTGACCATCTACCATCAGTTGACTAAGTTATTCTCCGTAATGCAGGTGGGCTTCATCAAATCAGCTGAAGGCCTTAAGGTCAAAAACTGAAGTTTCCCAGAAAAGAACAAAATCTGCCTGAAGGCAACACCATTATTTCTTGCGTGAGTCTCCAGCCTGCCAGTCTGCCCTACAAATTTCACATATGCCACCTACCACACCGGAAGATATGAATGAAAGGCATGGATTTTGGATGAAGGAACTTTCTAAAACGAGAGACTAATGCAGTTGACCCTTGAACAACACAGGGGTTGGGGCACTGACTCCCCAATCACAATAGAAAAGCCGCGTATAATTTTTGACTCCCTGAGAACTTAACTATTAATAGCCTATTGATGACTGGAACCCTTACCAATAGCAAACAGTTGATTAATACATATTTCATATGATACATGTGTTACATACTTTATTCTTACAATAAAGTAAGCTAGAGAAAAGAAACTGTTATTAAGAAAATCATAAGGAAGAGAAAATACAGTGCTGTACTGTATTTATCGATATCATAAGTTTATGTTGTCTGTTTTAGACTATGTGGTTCGTCTGCAAGTTTTTTTCAAGTTGTCAGTTGAAAAATATCTGTGCATCAGTGGACCTACAGAGTTCGAACTTGTGTTGTTCAAGGGTCAACTGTATATGCAAAAGCTTTCCATTGGGGAGAAAAAAAAAAGCTTTCCAATGGGAAAGATAATATGTTAAGGGAACTAAAAAAATTCCTAGCGACTGGAACCCAGTGTTTTAGTTCTTTGTTAGAGTGTTTTTATATGTAAAAATATATCCTCTCCCAAAGCAGGAACAAATTGAGCAACAAAATGAAGTAGCATTGTATATTATAACCCAAAGTAAAAAATAAATATCTCTGAATCTATATTGATATAAATAAATGATTGAATAAATCAACAAATGGGGGAGAATAAACAAATCTCCCAGGCAGAATTCCAAATAATTTATGTGCATATTCCACCCTCAAGAAAAGGGAGCATAACTCCCCACCCCTAAGAGTGGGCTGTATATAGAGATTTCCTTCCAAAGGGTACAGAAAAAAGGTTAAGAGTAACTTTTCAGTGAAGAAACCTGACCAACACTACCGCAGCCATGTGATCAAGGTCAAGATACATAGTCATAAATCACGTTGATAGTGTATAGCCTTGAGGTGATGTAACGAGAATGGCATCTCACCTCTGTGATCTTCCTCCCAAAACACCCATCATCCCATTCTAAGCATTAGAAAAACATCACACAAGTCCCAATTGAGGTACATTCTACAAAATACCTGACCAGTATCCTCAAAACTGTCAAAGTCATCAAAAACAAAAAAAATCTGAGAAACTGTCATGGCCAAGACATAAGAACAAACTGTAATATGGCATTCTGGATACTGGAAGAGAAAGAATACATTAGGTAAAAACTAAAATTGTCACAAAGTATGGACTTTAGTTAATAATAATGTACCCGGATTGGTTCCTTACTTGTAATAAATAGACCATACTAATGTAAGATCTTACTAACAGGGGAAACTGGGTGTGAGATGTATAGGAAATCTCTACTATCTTCACAATTTTTTGGCAAATCTAAAACTATTCTAAAACAAAATACTTATTTAAACACACACATAAAAACATCTATCTTGTATGAAAAATGGCATATAAAATTATTTTCTAAATAGAAACATAAAGAATTGCTTATTATGCTAAGTGAAATAAGTCAGACTGAGAAAAACAAATACCATATTACCTCACTTACATGTGGAATCTAAAGAATAGAATAAATGAACAGACAAAACAGAAATAGACTCATACCAATAGATACAGAGAACAAACTGATGGTTGCTAGAAGGGAGGGGGGTCCAGGAGATGGGTGAGAAAGATGAAGGGATTAGGCAGTACAAATTTGTAGTTACAAAATAATCACGTGGATGTAAAATACAGTATGGGAAATATAGTCAGTAATATTGTAAAAGCTACGTATAGTGTCAGAGGGGTACTAGGCTTAACAGGGGGATCGGTTCATAAATTATATAAATGCCTAACCACTATGCTGTACACGTGAAACTAATATAAAATAATATTGAATGTCAACTATAATTTAAAACTATATATCGTCATGGAATGTATAGGGAATATAGTCAATGATATTGTAATACCTATGTACGGTGTCAGTGGGTAGTAGACTTGGGGTTTTCACTTTGTGAGGGGTGTAAATGTCTCATCACTATGTTGTCTTGTATAGCTGAAACTAATAATAATAGTGATAAAATTGCTAACTCCACTTCCTGTTAGACTACTCTGGAATGGACACATTTTGGTTATTGTCTACACTCGGGACTTTTGAGGCTCCTGCAGTCCCAAGAGGGTTTCCTCTGCTCATCTTCCCTGCATAGACCACTGGCACTTATGAACCTGGTTCCTGGAAACAAATTGCCCATCCTTCTCCAGCCAGCAAAATAACCAGCATCTCCCCAGGAAAGGGAGAGATCAACAAGGGGCAGCCACTGCTTTGTGGGAATCGGCAGAAAGTGTCCTTTTTCCAGGCACATGCAGCCCCATGCAAAAGTGTCTAATTGGGGCAGCAGATTAGGGCTGGATATTAGCCACCATTTGCCCCCTCGACCCAGTATAAGTTGCTGTGCCAGTCATCGCAGTGGCCTTCAGGGACGCAGGATATCATGCAGGCTGCTGCCAGGTGACTTATAAAGGCGGTGCTGGAGGAGTGAGGTCAGTCTGTGCTACAGTAAAGCTCACCAACATAAACCACTAGCTCAGAAAGCTCAAGTGTCATGGAAAATAAGGCTAAGTTTTATTTCAAGTTTCAGGGAGTGGATGCAGGGTATTGGGAGAAGCATAGACAAGGGGGGAATTCAGGTGTAATTAATATTTCAGTTGACTCTGACTTATTCTTAATGTTTTTCCACATTGGGTCAGGACTTAATTGTCCATCTACGCATACATTCCTGTTTAAATGATTAGGTTTCTGAGGAGCATGATAACATCAAGGTAGCTGGATTTCTAGAATAAGAGGCGTGAAGTGGGTGGCTCCGCGTACTTTCAAGTCAGTGTACGCATTGCTGGAAGGAATTATGGAAGTGTTTATCAGGAGTCTTAGACATATTTATACTTTTAAATTATTTATCTTAAGGAACTAGTCTACCATGTTTCCCCGAAAATAAGACCTACCCGGAAAACAAGCCCTAGCATGATTTTTCAGGATGACATCCCCTGAACATAAGCCCTACTGCGTCTTTTGGAGCAAAACTAAATATAAGACCCAGTCTTATTTTCAGGGAAACACGGTAAGATACACGCTAAGACAACAAACAGATTTTCATTGAAGTATCACTAATATCTTGGAAGTAAAAAAAAAAAAGACAAATATTTGTTAATGGGGAAATGGCTAAATAACCCATTATCCATAAATAAATTCCATTATAACATTGAATTATAATATTATTCTGAAAAATTTGTTCAAAAACAGACTCACTATCTTATGTAAAGAAAACAGATTATAGAAATATACATGCTTTGTGTATTTTTATAATCTGTTTTCTTAACTTTATATAAAATAGTGAGTCTATTTTTGAACAAATTATTTTTCAACTATAATTATATATACATATATACATATATATACATACATGGTCACGGGATGTGGAATACAACATAGGAAATATAATAAATTGAATTGTAACAGCTATATATGATGTCAGGGGGTAGAAAAGGGGGGGGCCTATCACTTAGTGAGGGGTTAAATATCTAACTATTACATTGTTTTGTACACCTGAAACTACGAAAAAAAATAAAAAATATATAGACACGCTTGCCTCTTTATAATATTTAATATTTTCTATATTCATATTCCTAAATGAACATAAACTATGTTCATATATAAAAAGAAAGCAACCACTATATTTCTTTCTTTTATTGTTTTCATGTTCCAACCGTAAAGAATGAAGACAAAGATTCAAGTTCCAATTCCAACAGGTTGTTGGTTGACCCCTTGTCAAGGAAACTTTGAAGTCCTCATTTTTAAAATAAAGGGTTTGAACCCAACAATCCAAGTCCTCGAGTTTTCATAATTCCATGATTTGCCTGATATTTTACAAATAAAAAAATCACAGTTAACGTATGACATATTATAGTTAACCAAGAACTTTGCCCATATGTGTCTCATCTTTTAGAATTTCAGTTGTTATTTCTTCAGTACCACTACCTCTACTTCACCCTCTTCTTTTACAAAAGAAATAAGAGTAAACAATAAAATCAGTTATACCAGCTACTCTTAAGAGCTATCCTATTTCCACTAAAAATTTAACATGGAAAATATATCCTATGTATATTCTGCACAGTACATTTTTTATGAATATTTTCTGTGTTTATTAGAAAAATAATTTATTCTGCTCCATTACATAAAACATTAGTCATTCTGACCTGTCTAGTACATAGTTCGGGTGTGTAGTAGTTAGCAAATGTGTTAATAATGGATAAAAACATAAAGAAAGAATGAGAACAGGGGAGAGGCAGGATGTAGGAGAAAGAACATTCTGGAGTGGGACTCGGTACACCAGGGTCCTGGTCTCTGTCCTTAACTCGCTGTGTGCCCTTAGAGAAAGCACTTCGTTTCTCAGAGTCTCAGTTTCCTCATCTATAAAATTAAGGGATTATATTAAAATAGTCTTTAGGAATTCTTCCACATATAAAATTCTACTTCCTAAGATGTTTGAAAAACATGCATAGTTTCAAAGACAAAAAAAAAAAAATGTTGTGTCATTAGTATTTGTATCCTACCACAATGACCAAAATCTGAATATTTAGGAATCACTTATATTTAATAACTATTACATTTTGATGAAAAATCACGTAAAAAAGTGAGACACTGTCTAGCTGGAAATTTCTACTACACTGATTATCTGGACAAAGCAGCAAAAACACTTTCAGGACTACAAAGGGTTGGAGGCTGACCAAGGGTCAGTAGTTTCGTCCCATGATTTTGATACCAAAGCTCAGCTGGAACAGGATGAGTGGACCGACCATTAACAACCAGGAACATCAAACATAAGCCTAACCTTTGTCTGAATTCTGCCCAAGTCTGGGCTTCACCTTTTCGGAAACACAAGGAAAAACTTGAAAGTCCAGTGGCTTTTAATTCCGGCTATACATTAGAATCAAAGGAGGAGCTTTTAAATCATATTCCTGCCCAGACACCACTCTGTACCATGAAATCAGACTCTTTGGGGGAGTTGGCCATAAGCATTTTTTCAGACTAACTCCCCTGAACGAGTCTAATGTGCTGCTGGATTAAATAATGAAATATATGAGAAAAAGGAAGGTATGAGAACTGCCAAAGCAAAAACAAACAAAAAAAAAAAAGAAAGGGAAGACAGACTTCTCTTAGCAACACACAGGTACACGAGGTTCTCCTCACTTTTCCCCACACCACACTGTGCACAAAACACGAAGAAATGGACTTAACCACGAGAACTTGCTTGACACAAAAGGAAGAATTCAAGAACGACTGCTGTTGGTGATTTTCTGAGGAAAGTGGAAACTTCTTTTAAAAATTAGGCCACAAACAAATCCTGTCTTGGGGAGTTGCATGTAAAGATGTGAATTTCCTAGCTCTGCACAATTGATGGTGTGTTTTAAGCACACACCACCCATTTCCTCTGAGTTAATCTTCCAGCCTCTGGTTACCTCCTGTGATTCGTCGTCCTCCCATGCCCGTTCTTATTTAACACCTTTCTAACCACAACCCTTGCTCTTGACACCATCAACATGCAGCATGTGTGTCTAGTGAAATCCTTAATTGCTAGTTTCACCGCTTTTTCCCAATTTCCACAGCCACCACCCTAACCAAGGCCCTTATTTGAGACTGGTAAAAGGAAAAAGAAACCCCAACCTCAGAGTGGGATATGCCGTCCTCTGGTTTCTTCTACTCAAAGCTAGCTTCCACACAAGCCTGGATTAACCTTTCTCAGATGCCATTCTCTGCTTCAAAAAAAACCATTTTGGAACTTTTTGCATCTCACATAAAAGCTGAATACCTACCTGCTAGCCCATCCCATCCACCAACTTCTTACGTCTACAAAATTCCTTTTGCAACCAAGCCAGTCTGTGGCCAATCTTCGGAACAAACATTTTCCCTTGCATCTGCGTAACTGAAAACTCGCTGCAGTGAACATCCACCAGAACTCACAGCTCTATGGTTTGCTTTCACTGCCAAACCATCCTTCTAGTCAGTTCACCGAAGGACTAAGAACAGACAGCCTCTGCTTTGTATCCCTCATAAAGTTGCTGCAAGAACCATTGGTGTTGCCCCCTACAAATCTCTTCCACCCTGAACTGAATTCCCGGGCCTCCTTTTCCTAATATTTCAGTACTGTGGTTTCTGACTGCTTGTGCCAGCCTCTTTCAGCCAGGGCACCTCCTATTTCCCCAAAGTATTCTCCACTCCTCCCCGAGGTGCTCCAGGCATCTAACTAATGATTCCGACTCCTACTGCCAGATCCACTCCGTTCCAGTTTCTTTCCTTGAACTTGGGTTTCCTGTTCCTTCCTGCCTCCAAAGGCCTGAACCTTTCTATTTGCAACAAAATTGCCCATCCCCTTCCCTTATCCTCTTCCCTCAGCCTTTCTTCTAGGATTTTAAGAATTTACACATTTATTCTTATAGTTACTGACTCCCCGACCACAACTCTTGCTGTCCAAATGATAAAAATTCGGCACATCCTCTGGTTAGACCGGATCCTGGGCCTTACTACTCTTGGCCTGCTCAGTCCTGGCGCAATCTGAGACCAAACATGAGCAAGCCTTGAACATCCATCTCCTGCAGGAGGTTTGGTTTCTCTTTGCCCTCAGCAGTAAGCTGTAACCTCCAGGACCACACAAACTTGCTAGTGTCTATCTCCGTCAATGAGCAGCTCTGTTGTTTTGGGTATGTCTGCTCCATGGGGCGGATCGTTTTCCTTTGAACATCTACTTCTTGTCCTGATTCGTCCTTTCACCTCTTCTGACACTTCAGTCCTTGCCCGATGACAGAATTGGCTGCCTAGAGAGTAGTCATGCAGGTAACGTTTTGAAGTTAGACCTTTCGTGAAATCAGAGGGATACATTAGACTAGACATTGGCTCAAGGTCCACCCCAACCTTATTATTCTGTTATTTCCCTTAAAGTATGATGAGGGATAAGTCAATTTAAATGACACTACAATGAAATCAGTGACACACCAAGGGAAAAGCAATTTGAATAAATGTAATTTAATGGTTAACAGTAACTTCATTTAGCCCCAGAGTTTTTGTTTTTGTTTTCTACCCATCTAATCAGCTAATTCTGTTAAAGTACCAATAAAGGTCTAGAAAGGTTTTGGCTTCTTTCAGTTTCACCTGCACATATTTATCATGGATGGACGACACTTTTCCTAAATACAGACTGTCTAAACTGGTCATCTTTAATCACTCTGACCGTTACAGACTCTGCAGGTAGATAGTGGTGGTGAAAAGTATGGCAGCCCTGCCCTCCTAACACTGCACGAAACCAGGCTGGGAATCCACCACAAGGAGCGTACGGTTTTAGATACAGAAGGAAGACTGCCATGCAGTGCCACTACCCATCAATGACTAATCGGTGCCCAGTGATCCAGAAATTGGTATCCATTCTTGGCATAGGATTCCTTGCTAGGGTCAGAAAAGTTCAAACAACACAACTTAACTTCAAACAAAATGTCAAAGTTATTCATTATCTCAGAACCACCATTTGTCCCCCCCCCCCATGCCCCCATTTCATTGTTTTCTGTGAGATGCTATACTTTACCAAATGGCACCATTCAGTGTGACCAAAGGAAGCTTATGAAAGTAGAAAAAAGCAAGTGAGTGGCATTCTCTCTATGTTTGATTGCTAATAAATTTTACCAGCTAGTAAAATGGTTTCAATCCAACATCACTGCAATGTAAACCAAAACTCAAAATCCTTCCAGAAGCCATTTCAGTTCCCTAATGGCAATATTCCTTATCATAGCACTGCTTAATCTAACTTATTCCAACTCTACAAATACCTATTGGACACATACTTTATGTGAAGCATTGTGTACTAATCTGTTTCTCACTCTCATTTTAGAAAACGTTCTCTTTACGAAAGATATTAGGTATGTTTATGTAGTTGAACGCCATCTGACACCATAACATTACTGATAAAACTCCAAAGAAAGCAACTCAACCTTTGAACTTGACCCAGGGATCAATTTTCCAACTAGAACCTCCACAGCCCAATCATTCGCCAACAGAGAAAATGAGAATTTTTAAAGATAATTCTGCTCTTAACTCTACAACAAGCAGGATCTACCCCATAAATCAGTGAAAAAGAGAGACACCAAAGTTTGTACTTGTGTAAAGACTCATAAAGCAAGGCAACAACGCTAGCTTTGCCGAGTCAATGGGCTGCCTGCCAAGGAGGGTACCTGACTCCACCTACAGACTTCCTTTCAACTAGGACAAGGGTAAACGCCCACAGGTGCCTCCCAGCAGCTGCCTTTAAACATACTGAGGTCTGACAATTAAATTCGCAAATTCATCCTAGAAAAAGTACTACACACCTCATTGCTGAATATCACTATGGTCACCTTTGAAGTACTTCCCTTGGGAAGCTATGCACCAACGCCAGGGCCTAGTCCACCCTTCAAAGCAATTTTGGAACTCTTTTTCTGGAATGGCCATCAGAGCTGTCATTGTATTACACTTGATGTCCTGAATGTCATCAAATGTCTTCTTTCAATATTTCCTTTAACTTCAGGTAAAAAAAGAAGTCATTGGGGGCCAGATCAGATGAGTAGGGAGGGTATTCCAATTGTTATTTTTTTACTGGCTAAAAACTCCCCACAGACAGTGCCGCGTGAGCTGGTGCATTGACGTGATACAAGAGCCATGAATTGTTGGTGAAAAGTTCAGGTCATCTAACTTTTTCACGCAGCCTTTTCAGCACTTCCAAATAGTAAACTTGGTTAACTGTTTGTCCAGTTGGAACAAATTCATAACGAATAATCCCTCTGATAACAAAAAAAGGTTAGCAACATCATTGCAACAAATTCGCGAACTTGACTGTCACACATCCTGCACTCAAGCAAATGGAATTAATTGTCAACAGTAGGCTTTCCGCTTCTATAGAGGAATGGGTCAGGATTGTTCCAGAGCATTAGTGTTATCACAGATTCCTTTGCTCAGGCTGCCATAACAAAGTACCACAAACCAGGTGGCTTAAACATCAGAAATTTATTGTCCCCCAGTATTTCTGGGGGCTAGAAGTCCAAGGCTAAGATGTCAGCAGAGTTGACACCTTTTGAGGGCTGTGAGAAGGAATCATTCCCATGCCCCTCTCCTTAACTTTCTGGTGGTTTTCTGGCCATCTTTGGTGTCCCTAGGCTTGTAGAAGCATCACCTCAATCTCTGCCTTCATCTTCACCTGGCAGCCTCCCTATGGGCTTGTCTGTATCCAAATTTCCCCTTTTTATAGGGACATGAGTCATACTGGCTTAGGGCCCATCCTAACAACCTAATTTTAACTTCATTACCTCTATAAAGACCTTATCTTTAGAGACTGAGGGTTAGCGCTTCAACATATCTTTTTTTTTTGGGGGGGGGGCAGGGAATTCAACCTATAACAGAGAGATTTTAAGAACCTGAAAGAAAAGGATATTTAATAATTCAAGAAGCAATAGCTTTGAGGTATAGTCAAATGAAAATGAGGATATTTTAGGTGAGCTGATGAAAGGAAGAGTACTACTAATGCTTTACAATTTGTCCACTTTAAACCACTCAGAGCTTTTATCTTTGTAACCTCCCTGTCAAGCAGTCCTTTAGCATTTACGAATATGTTATTGAGACTGTCCATCTGATAAGAATATAATGTTTATAATCGTTGATTTGCAGATCTGGGTGTTTTAGTTGACAGAACTCAATTTTGAATTGCTTACTAGCATGAAGGTTAGCATGTAGCAATCATCTCTCTCTTAGCTCTTTTGTCTCTCTGGCTTCCTTGCTCTCAAATCCCCTCCAAAGAGGGCATCTAACATAAATCCCCCTGAAAACTAGATAATGTTACTTGGTAAATAGTTGGAGAATCTGCCATGGAATTTGCTAAACCCTGCCTTAAAAATTAAAACCAAAAACGGATGCAAGTCTAGCTTTTTTTTTTTTTTTTTTTTTTTTTTTGCATACCTATGGGCACACAAAATACAACCCACCCTTTGGAATATGATGCAAAAGATACTAGAAAAGTTAATAGCAACTATTTTTTCTGCATAATTTTGTGGTAGAATCAAGAAAGCTCAGAAAGATTTAGATCAGTGCATAATTCCATGGGCCACTCTTCCATGATATTTGGGTGCATGTCACAGTGCCCAGTCCAGGTAGGACCCCCTCTGGCACTTCACTTCCTGTTGTTCCAAATCTCCCTTCCTGCTCCAATTTGATAAATCAACTGTTACAAAAGCATGGTTTCCCATTGACTAGGCCCTGTGTGCTGCCCTGCTGAACAACCGCATTCCTTGATTTACCTTAGAAATCTGCATGTAGCATTTGTTATTAACAAAACCAAAATGAATTTAGGCTGGAGGTGGGAAGGTTGAGGTGTTTGTTTCATTAGAAAAATTTACCCTTCTTTTTTAAAGCAGCCTTCTGAGAAAAGCAGGGGTGTTTTGATTTAGCAAGAGGAAATAATAGTCAAGCAGTGTATCGACAAATTAATTACTTAAACATATTCCATTCCAAGTAATTTCTTACTCCCTGTAGTTTTTTTGTCAGTTGTTTTTGTTTTAGCTGAAAAATAACACTTGCTCAATTTTTTAAAAATGTGAACAGTGCAAAAGTGTATAACGTAAAAAGTATAAGGTAAAAAGTAAAAGTTTCTCCTCACTTTTCCTGATCTCACTTCCCAGAGGTAATCAGTGTTTATAAATATGCAAATATCTACACATACACACTTAAATGCTACTTATACCGTTGTTTATGCAAAAAGTAGAGTTTATTTGATATTTGCACTATAACTTGCTTTTTTCGCTTTACAATATATTATGGACTCCTCATGTAATTATTTCATGTTTCTTTTGAAATAATACAATTTTATTTTTTGATCGACAGTAAAATAGCCACCAAAGGTGTAACTACATTAACACGAACACCTAGACAGCCACAAGAAATTCCAGCTTTCTTTCTTGGGCAGGACTGAATTTTCAACAGGTTATATGGGGAAAAGTGGAAACTTTAGAACAAAGCTGAGCGAACAGTATTTCCTGTGCCGTGGACAAAGGTGGGGGATTTCATTTCTTCCAAGTGCCCAATTTTTCTACTAAGAGAGGATAAACGCTTTCAATTACGTGAATTCCCATCAAGCAGACAACAATAGGCATGGACACGATTCTATAGCTCTTGAGCAATAAAAAGTATATCACAGATGGAGAACAGGACAAAGAGAAACAGCTCTGCCTCCGGAATAAGGTGGAAAGTGAGAATCATTATCTGCAAAATGCTGCAGAAGCACATTAACTGAACATTTTAAGCAAATAAGTTATACACTATTTCTCAGCGATTTACAATACTTCCATAGAAAACTCCAGTCTAATCCATGCTGCTGATGTATCGGGGGTATCTTACTGCCTTAGGTGTTTCCTTTGTATTTCTACTGTGGTTTGTTTTTTTTTTTTCCGTGTTGCCTTTCAAACTTTTTCCCCCTCTATCTGAACACTTTTACTTTCTTCCTTTTTTGCTCTGATACAACTGAAATAGTCAAACTAATCATATCCAGAACTAATTTGAGGTACAGTGATTTCTAGACTCTTCATCTCTCCAACTTTCTTTGGCTTCCCATTGTGACAGAGTCTTTGTTAAAAAAAAAAAAAAGACTCCATCAGATTTATAATAGCAACATTACATACATAACTAATCAATTATAACCAAAACACTTACTGTAAGATTCTTTATATTAATTCTTCTTTGCTTTCTACATATACACCTAATCACATATCACCATCGTCTCATGGAAAGAATGGTCAGTGTTAGGATTCTTCTTCTGAGTTTAATTTTAACCTTTTTTAGTTATATTAATCAATTATTTAATTATAGTTACATTAAATTACATATTACAGTAAAACTATATTTTTGTTATATTTATAATCAATAATATTTAATAACTGGAATGTTGTTATAAAACAGTCAAAATTATGTCTGGCGTTTTAGTGATGATTATATCTTTACTGTTACATAATAAATATTTCTAGAGTATTTTACCCTAATTTAATATATACTGATAATGCAATCTACTCTGAGCAAAATAAAGGTTTTCAATTTTAATTGCATTAACATTCTCAGTTCAGCTCTGAGAAAAATGCAGCAAGTATTGTATAACAGTTTCTTATTTATAAATAAAAAATTAAGAGCACATACTGCTGAAGTGACTTGTCCTGGATCTACTAGAATGTCACCATATAATTTAAATTCACTAACCATCTGAGTTGGTTGTTGAAGCAAAGAATTTCCTTCTTAACTCACCTATTATGTCCCTGTCCCCACACCCTTGTATTTCACAACTGTGAGAAATAAATGTCTGTTGTTTAAGCCACCCAGTCTATGTTACTCTGTTATAGCAGCCTGGCTAATATAACCTGAGTTCTCCCATCCATCTTCAGTGCTTTTCGTTAAAACATTTTCATAGGCCATCATGCCAGCATATCTTCTTAAGATCTTATTAAGATCTTCCTTTTCTATTACGAAGTACAAATTGGTAGCACAAATATGCATAGTGTCAGGTGGGTACTAGCCTAGTCAGAGAGATCACTTCATAAATTATATAAATGTCTAACCACTATGCTATACACCTGAAATTGATATAAAATTATATTGAATGTCAACTGTAATTGAAAAAAATTTTAAAGGTAGGAAAATAGGTGAAGGGAAATAAGAAATTCAAATTTTCAGGTGTGAAATCAAGAAGTCATGGAGATGTAACGTACAGCACAGGTAATATAGTTAATACTATTGTGATAGCCTGGTACGATGTCAGATGGTTGCTGGACTTATCATGGTGATCACTTCTTTAGGTCTATAAATGTTGAACAACTATGGTGTATGCCTGAAACTGATATAATATTGTATGTTAGCTGTATTTTAATAAAAATCTTAAAAAAAAAAGAAGTCTAAAAAGTCTAAAACTAGGGCTTGCTTCAGACTACCTGCAAGCATCCCCAACATTTAACAGAATTCAGACCCATATGTTTTGTTCATGTATTAATTGTACTATATATCTTACATACAATTACCTATTACATAAGTATGTAATCCATATGATTTCCCTAGACTTGATTCATTAAATGACTCAGTGTTATATATATAAAAAAAAAAATCTTTCTTTTCCGTTGCTCAAAGAAGTCTTAAAAATCTCATTTTCTCTGAAGCCTACTGATTGATGAGAATGTTGACGTAAATATCTAATTCCCATCTAACATCTTCACATGGACATTTTACAAGAAATTATTATGGACTGAGTGTTGTGTTCCCTGAAAAATTGTGTGTTGAAGTCCTACTCCCCAATTCGATGGTATTTGGAGGTGAGGGCTTTTGGGAGATAATTAGGATTAGATAATTAGGGCGAGGTCATAAAGATGATGACCTCATGAAGGGATCAGGGCCCTTATAAGAAGAGGAAGCACACAAAGAAAAGGTCATGTGAAGACAAAGAGAGATGGTGGCCGTCTGCAAGCCAGGAAGAGAACCTAATTAAGAACCAAATCTGCAGGGAACTTGATCTTAGACTTCCCAGCCTCCAGAACTGTGAGAAATAAATGTCTGTTGTTTAAGCCACCCAGTCTACGTTACTTTGTTATAGCAGCCTGAACTGACCAAGACACACCTCAAACCTGGTATGTCTCAGACTGAACACATAGTCTACCCTCCGCCTATCCCAACTGAGTTTGTCTTCACTGTTCTCTGTATCACTTTATGCCCCACATTCAATTACTTTCAAACTAGAAATTCACTGTCCATTCAATCAATTATCAAGCCTATTAATTATAGATTCTAAGTGCTCCATCATTTCATTACTCACAATTTCACCTGCCATTGTGACAACCCAATGGCAAAATAAAGATGGTATCTTAACAGTGTGTATTAAGAACTGTGTACTGATAGGGGTCTTATTTGTATAAGTGCTGCTAAATGAATTAACTTGTTGGCGCAGGCTGTTTAGAATTGTCCACTTAAATGATGGGGAAAGTCCACTCCAAACCAAGAGTTTAAGTCTAAGTAACATATCCTGATTTGTCCCTTCTGATAGCACTGAGCCAAATTTCAACTGCCTGTTAGAAAAAATTGTAGTCAAGAAAAAATAAATTATGACATCAGCACCAAAGAAATAAGCTTGTTTTCCATTTCCTATAACAAGATGGAATGTGCTATTTGCATGGCAGTTTTACCAAGGTGCCCAGGTGTAAATTTAAGAAGTCAAAAAACCCTATCTGATACCATTGAAAACAGGGATTTATTTGTCTATCAGATTATAAGCTTTGCAATATCCAAGACCCTGACTTGTGGCCCTTTGCATGACTAGCAGTTAACACCAGGCATAGCATGTAATAACAGCTCAATAAATATTTGCTGAATGTATACACTGCTCATTGTCTCTTGACTTTATAGTAGTAATATTGTGATGTAAAATCCAAAGGGTCAGTAATAGGTCTACATCAAGGTAATAGTTTGAACCACAAATTATTTCTAGCTATAAAATTAAAGGCCATTACAAGACAATGGGCATTGAAAACAGCTTTAAGTTTTCTGTACAAGTTTTTTCAAATTGATGAACTCCATGTAACATGGCAAGTAGTAACCACTGTGTCCAAAACCTTTGTTTTCCTTGCTGTAGACACTGCTGGTGTCAACCCAAATTTCATTTCCTTCCATTTAATGGAATCCTAATTGAAATCATGTAACCCACCACCACCACCACCACCATCTCCAGCTTCAGAAGGAGATCCTGATTAATCCAACCCAATCCATTGATCCAGGAATGAGGACACCGCTTAAACTGAAAGGAACAACTAACATTCCATGCTTTTAGGAACAGTTTTTCTCTGTCCCCTTACTGATATAAACAAGGAAACATTCCAGAGACTGGTAGCAGCAACTTTTTCACCATGTGGTGACCCAGCCTTAGCGTAAAGAAGATACATAGAAAATGACAAAGCAGGAAGTTGGAAAGAACCCAAGAGTTTGATAACATTATTATTAAACTAGTGAACCAACCAACTGTGGATTCCACCCCATATCTAGAATCTCTTGTTATATGAGATAAATTTTCAAATTATCTGAACCAGTTTGAATTTGCTGCTAACATGCATCCTAACTGATAAACCCTTATAAAAGGTAGTTTGTTGAGGAAAGGGCTGATACAGACTTTGGGAGGAATGTGCAAAATACTACCCAGTCTCTAATGTTCCTGAGGGAAGGATTTCCCATTTAAAGATAAATTTGATCTTACTGTTCATTTATCCGGAGAAGACTATCCCTGCAAGAGTAGTAGACAAGGTAGATATGGAAAGAAGGAACATTTATTCATTTTTTCTTATTCAACAAATATTTACTCAACCAGTTCCTGTTCAGGTGTTTTATAAACTCTTTCATTTGATACCCAGAAAAACTCCATGAGGTGGATACTATTAGTCACATTTTTTAAAGTTTTAAATTAGTTCACATAGTACAGTATGGAAACTTTTCAATATTATTCTTAAGATCAACCTGAAAAATAAATTTAAGCATCTCTGTCTGACATAAGATATTCTGCTCAGTCTAGAGACACTGAGAGGAGAATGACTCCAAGGTGGTTACCATCAGGAAACCAAGAGAGGGTGAAGTGTGATGCAGGTTTCTGACAGTGGGTAAAAACGTATCAGAGGAGAAAATGGCTAACTGACCTCTACTCAGCATGTGCAGCTTTCCCCTAATGCACCCCTCTGCTGCCAGCTACTCAAGGACATTTCCACAGCTACCACTCAAGTGGCCATATGTGACTCTCATGCGCACACACTGGAAGATGACAATTTTATAGTTTCTTCATAGAAAGAACAAAGCCAGGGGATAAAAGCACAAGCAACCAGACAAATTAACTTAGATCAGTTGTGTGCCATTAATCCGATTTTAGAAAAGGAAACTGAACTCACAGAGGTTAAACAATGTGACTAAGATCATGGAATCTCTAAGAATCAGGACCAGACCTTGGAACTCTCTACTTGAAAACCCAACAACGCCCCGCAACCCTCTATTGGCTTCCATAATTACATTCAGCAAAAATTGTGTCTAGTACCCAAATCTGGTAAGCTGATGATAAAAATGACATAAATGGTATGTGTACATCACTGTAAACTGGTAAAGACATTTGGAAATAATACAAGATAAATACACACACACACACACACACACACACACACACACACACACCCCACATCTCTATTTATTAATCTATCTAATCTATTTATCTGTGCATATTCTTAGATATACCATTCTTACCATTCCTACTCCTGGGAATTTGTCCTTGGAAAATAGTTCAATATCAGGACAAAGTATGTAGATGCTTTTGTTTTTTTCGGGGGGACGATTATCATCTTTTAAACTGGAGGAAAATTTTTCAAAGTCTAATGATAATGAGCTAGTTGAATAAATTCTGGCACAAAATTTAGGCGTAGACTATTATGTATATATTGCTAGTAATTATTAACACTATGTAGAAATATTGAAAAGGATTTATAATACAATTATAAGTCAAAACAGCAAAATGCAAATCATATGTTTTCTGTTTAAAGCTATAAAACATAAATCCACATGAGCAGACTGGAGGACCGGAGTGGAATCCACACCAAAATAAACATGGAAATAAATAGATAGTGATTAAGATGGTGAAATTCTGTGTTTAAAATGTTTTTCCTTAGTGCTATTTATGGTTAAACTTCTTTTATTCATCTGAGGTCTACTATTCCAAATGGATTTTAAACAATTTGAGAGTCAAATAATTTTCTGGAACTTTTTTAATGTTGCTAGTAACTAGTTGATCATATTTTAGCTTGGAAACCTTATTGACCTCAGCAAAGGGAGCCCTGTAAGGATAGATAGCTCAGTAATTTGTCATCAGTAGAAACGTACACCTTTATAATTCCTGTAGAAATAGCAGGCATACTAAAACACCATCTTTAGCATTTACACCTGAGAGATGAGCCCAAAATCTTTCACTGACATTTATTTTAATATTGTTTTGAACATATAAAGATCTAACCTTAAAAAGGTCAGGGAGGCTTCAAATGAATTTTACTTGCTGTGGGGCCCTGACAAATACATCAGGGTTCTTTGACTTGAGTATATTTGTTTTCTACAAGCGTACAGTACCTGATGTCTAAGGCAAATAATAGTTAGACAGGTTCCAACAAATCTAACATCTGAGGATGTCAATTAAAAGTGGACTGTCTCCCAAAATATGCTATCAGTAGGTTACTTAAATATGACCAAATGATAATTAAAAATTATAGAAATCTTTACTCCACATTAACGTCTTCATTGCCATGATCTAACTGGGGTATGTGTGTGTATGTGTGTGTGTATGTGTCTGTGTGTGTGTGTGTACATGCACACACATGCAGTCAAAGTCAATGCCAGGGACAGTGAGAATCAGAATAAGTTTAATAGTTAATCATCACTTCCAAAGGGTATAAGAAGACTATTATTGTTTCTCCTTGGTAAGAGATGAAAAGGATATTTCCTTAGATTCCCAGAGGCTGCCATTCAATGTTATAAGCTTCTATTAAAATAAGTTTGATCAGATCTTTTCTTCTGTGGTTCAAGAAGTCATGCTTAGGGAGATGTCTTGCAGAAGATTTCCAAGTCGAGATTTCCCAGTGAAGTTTTGGCAAAACCACTGACAATTCAACACTCAAATTTACCTAAATATGTAAGATGATAGCGAGATAAAATGTTCTAGTATCTGCAGGATTGGTAAGCAAAGTACTAGGCAGTATCTATATATCAAAGCGCACCCAATTACTCTCATCAGGAAATGGATCAAAATACGGAGAACTGTGTACTTTTCACATAGCCCAGTACCTCCTAGACTTACACTCTGACGTTAACTAGACTATCAGTGATCAACCCAGCTTGTCACTAGAGAAAGTTCACTGACAAAGAGGAAAGCACAAGGCATACGAAAGTTTGAACCGTCCTCTTTGGTTTTATAAGAGTCAGGCTTAACAATTTTTCTATTTTAAAATAATTTCAGACTTAAAAGTTGCAAAACTAGTACAAAATATTCCCATATATGTTTTACCTAGATTCCCTAATGTTAACAATTATCACACTTTATCATTCTGCCACCTATCTACTTTCATTCTATCATCTATCTATATCTATCTATCTATCTATCTATCTATCTATCTATCTATCTATCTATCATCTACCTATCTATCTACTTTTTTTCTGAGACATTCAGGCGTAAATTGCCAACATTAGTATGTGTGTTTTTTTTAAGTTATTTGCTTTTCCTAACCACAGTACTCTTATCAAAATCAGTAAATTCACACAGATACAATACTGTTTTCTACCCTATACTTTACTCAGATTTTGCCAATTGTGTTACCAACACCCGTGATCACACTTGCATTGAGTTGTCATGTCTCTTTAGCCTCTTTTAATCTGGAATAGCTCATGATCTTGACAGTTTTGAAGAGTTCTAGCCACCTGTTTTTTGTAGCATGTCCCTCAATTTGTATTTTTCTGATGTTTTCTTTTGACTGAATTCAGGTTATGACTTTCTGGCCTAAACACCACAGAAATGTTGTTCCTTCTTTGTGCACCATATCAGGAAGCACAATGTAAATTTATCCCACTCCTGGTGATGTCACCTTTCATCACTTGGATAAGGTGTGTTTGCTAGAATTCTTCCTCTGCATAAAGTTCCTATTTTCTCTTTGCAATTAATAAGTATCTTATGAGGAGGTACTTAGAGACTGTAAAACTATCCTGTTTCTCATCATATTTTCATTTACTAGTTTCAGGATCCATGCTGATTCTTGCCTAAAACAATGATTGCTCCATGCCTTCCACATCTTACCTCTTCCTGGACACAGAGCTGGAATACAGTTCCCAGCCTTCTTTCTTAGAGGAATCATACAACTAGTTCCAGCCCATAAACTATGATTGTAAATGATATGTGCTCCTTTCTGGTTTGGCCCCTGTCAACGTAAGAAACATCCAAACCTGAAGATAATTTTTATAAGTTTATTTGAGCCAAACTGATGACATATGCTGGAGAGCAAGATCTCAAAAGTGCCAGAGAATAATAGTTCTGCAGCTTCTTTTATGCAATTGAAATTAAGGAGGGAAGTAAGGATGATTACATGGAGATGAGAAAAAAGCAAGGCGGATTGGATTATAGGACGGTTAACAAGATTATGTGCTCTTCTTAAGAGTGGTACAGATTTCAAAGGCGTGTTAACCAAAATGCACAGAAACAATGGACAGGGCTTGCTTAAGGCAAAGATAAACTTTTCTCTAAAATGCTGTATGCCTGGGGTGTGACTACCCACCATGACCTGTCCATTTAGGAATGTATGATCAGATCACCCTGTGAGATTACTTTCCATAGAATCCATTTTTTTCCATCCACTCCCCCAAATGTTGCCTAGTATCCCACCAGGATTTTGCTTGTGAGTCAATTGCATGTGTAAGATCTAGTAAAGAATTCCAAGAAGGTTTTGGTAATTGTGGAGCCACTGGGACCTTAGGTCTACATTGTTCAAAGTTCTATGAATTTGGAAGAAGAAAAGCTATCTTTATTTTAGCGTTTCCTTCATTTATGAACATGTGCATGGATTACAATAGTGTTAGCAAAGTGTGGCTTTGTCACCAATAGAAATCACAGATATTTCACATCACATTTATACCTGATGCAGAATCTTGAAATATATTTACCCATCACTAATTGGACATTAACTTTGAATTTTAGTTATTAGATCTGTCACTACATCTTTTTCATGGTTAGAAACATTATGCAATTTTTAAATTAAAAACACTTATTCATAAAGATGTATGTACCCCTATGATCACTGCAGCATTATTCACAATAGTCAAGACATGGAAACAACTGAAGTATCCTTCAACAGATGATTGGATAAAGAAGATGTAGTACATCTGTAAAATGAAATACTTCTCAGACATAAAAAATGATGAAATATTGCCATTTACGACATCATGGATGAATCTTGAGATTACCATACTAAGTGAAATAAGTCAGATGGAAAAGGACAGACCATGACTTCACACATATGTATGATATAAAACAAAAAGCAACAAATAAATAAACAAAACAAACAAATATTATTCTAGAGGATGTCCATAGGTGTCCGCAGACTGCTAAAGGGATCCTCCAAGACATAAAATGAGTTAAGACGAAGGAAGTTGATCCCAGAGTCACCACTTGGTGGGGAGCCAACTGGAAAAGAAGGTAGGGAACATTTGCATTAGAATTTGTGTGAGAGAGATAAATAAGTCACTGAAATTTATGATGCTATTTGTTCAACAATTAACCTATTCTGATTAATAAAGAGAATGAAGTCACAAATTTGGAAATTAATATGTATGGGAAGATAGTTGAAGCCATGGGGTTGGATGTGATAATTGAAGACGGAGAAAAACATAGAAGCCAAGTACTAAACTTTGGGTAATTGTAACTTTTTAGAAGAAGATGAAAAACAGTTGAAGAAGCATATGGAAGAATCATTTGAATGGTAGAAAGAGAACCAAAAATATATAGTGCAAGAGGTTAATAATTGACGCCATATTTTAACTTCTCAGATGTCATCATATAGAATAAACCCCTATATGAAGTATCTGCTAAAAAAGATAATAAACAAAACTATTTCAGTAGGTTTCATTGACAGGTATGGTACATGGCCCTTCTTTATGTCTAAGTTTTCTTATTTGTAAAAACATTCTCAAATTAAAGTGGGAAATGTAAGCAAAGACATGCAAAAGAACCTAGGACAACTTCTGATGTGCACCTGTCACTAGACAAAGTGAACTCTTCTTCTCCCCACACTTTCCCCTCTACTCCACCATTTCACAGAATATGTTCGAGTTTAAGATAAAAAATAAAAAGTACATTAAGAAAACTACAAATTTTTGAGCCAAAATCATAGGTATTAGGCTTATTACACTAGTTAGTTTAAATATTCTGGCGATAAAACTGAAAATGAGCAAGATCATGATTAGCGTTTAAACAGAGCCTTGATATTCTATTTTGGAAATAGAATGAGTTATAATTACAAAAAAGAGAGTCTGTGATTTTAAAATGTCAAGCAGAGAGAATCAAGAAAATGCACCACAGTTTGCTGGGGTTTCGTATCAGAGGGTTCTCATGAGCTCTACAAAGGTTGCCTTGGTTCTTAGGAAACCCCATTTGAATCCCTCCAATTTCTCTTTTTGGTTGTACACCCTTATCTCAAATGCAATGTGGAGGGCAAGAGAGGGGGTGTTTCAAAACGTAAAAGCATGAATTTTCTATAAGTATAGTAGTATATATAACTTTAGCTACATTTCATTGTTAATTTCTTTCAATACTGAATGTGGATGTCTTATGTATAAACGTACTGTGAAAACCTGTATGCATTCTAAAAAATTGTTACAAAGTTGAGTGAAAGATGAAATAACCTTGCCCTAGTATGTAAAACAAAAACCACCTCTCATCTAATTTGAAAAGTTTTATTAAGTGATACGTGAAATAATCAGTTCCAAAGTGTAGCTCTGAGCAAATGAAAGCATTTTGATAAAACTCCTTTAACTGCATCTCTTTCTTCTCTCAGAGTATTTTTCTTACCCCAGATGGAGGAATGTGCAATTTTCTAGATAAGAAGCTAAGAGATTGTTTTCATTCATAATCAATAGCTGTCTATACAGAATTACGATAGAGCTGAAAAGGTTCTAACCTATGCTACCAAAGAATTGATTCTTTCTATGAAAAATGCCAGAATCTGAGAAACAAGTCCTAGCAACTCCTCCCCCTTCCAGTTTCAAGAAGAAAGTGCTGCCATCTACAGGGAGCATATGGCACTAATGCCTACAAAAAAGATGGAGAGTATTGAGATTTAAAGTCATAGTTGGCTAAAAAGAAAAAAAAAAAAACAGTAATCAAATGACAAAGAAGAGCAATAAAAAGAGCCTGCTTTTAAATTCTTATATTAAATATATTCTATTTCTTTGCCGTCCAATAAGTCAGCCACTAACCATATGTGGCTATTAAGCACTTGAAATGTAGCTAGTGTGACTGAGGAATGTTGTTGTTTTTCATTTAATTTTAATTAATTTAATTGATTTAAATTTTAAAACTGACACTTGATTCAGTCATTGGAAAACTCAGGTATATGAATCTACTATATCAACGGTAAATTTTAAGGTATCTACATAGAAAGCAAATATTTCTGATGAAAATTTAGCATCTGAATTGATAGGTGCTGCAAGTGAAAAACATACACAGAATTTCCACAACTTAGTACAAATCAAAAAGAATGCAATATATCACATTAATAATTTTTATATTGATGTTTTGAAATTGTCATATTTTGGATATAGTGTGTTAAATAAAATGTATTAAATTAATTTCATTGGTTTCCTTTTACTTTTTAATGTGGTTACTAGAGAATTTTAAATGATGCATGTGACTCACATTATATTTCCATTATACAGTGCTGTTCTAATTGATTTAAAGGCCAAAAGAGAGACAGAGAGAAGTAAATGCATTCACTGTCTACGGAATTACATGAAGTGCTGTATTTATAAATGTTTTTAGGTCCTATCTGATGCCAAAGTTAATAGTAGTACAGACACTGTAGTACAGACACTGACACTTGTATGAATTAATTTAACACAACTTTTAGACGAAATGATCTAATACCATCTTCAATGATCATTGTTGTGACTGATAAATATCTAAAAATGGTGAAAATTTTAATCTTGATGAATATAACTACATATCATCTCTATTATGGTTAATGAGCTGGTGACAGGAACCACACATTTTTAAAGAAATTCCAGTGAGTCTGGTTCCATATCTTCCATCAATTTCCACCATTATATCTCCAGACTATATATTTCAAGGACTCGACCTCCAGACATCTCCCACTGTCCTTCATTCTCACAAGCACAGTGCACAGACTGCTCTGTGCGACCCCTCCCTTTGTCTCTAACTGCAGAAGCATCCTCCATAGGATGAACACTTCCTTCATTGCAGATGTCTTATTCCAAGACACAAAAATCAGACCTACCTTTCCTTCTTTTCCATATCCCAACTTTAACATATGCTCCTGCTACTCAAAAAAACAAAAACAAAAAACAGGCCCACAATTCAGCTGGCAGACACCCACACAAAGACAGGGTACTCAACAGTCCTGGTTCACCTGGGACTGTTCCCAATTTAGCATTGAAAGTCCCACCTTCCAGGAAACCAGGACAGTTGGTCACCCTACTTACTTGCCAGTCTGACCTGTTGAGAGCAAAATAAGAGAGGCAAACGTCACAATTTGTGCTCCAGCAACACGCCACTGCCGGTGTCTGCTTGAAAACTACTAGCCTCCTTTCCTTTACACTCTCTCCTCCAGACTAAGTCATATTTAATATTGTGTTTTAATTCTTTGTCTGTTTCCCAGCCTCCCATCAGCTGTGAGGTCCTGTGTCATTCATTTTTGTATTCTCATCACAGGTTAGCTGATTCTGTGAATGAATGAAGGTTGATGTGTCTTAGAAAGGCACCTGAACTCCGGAAAATTTCACTGGCCTTTTTTCCAGCTCATATACCCAATTCTGCCATAACAACCAACAACAAACTATTTTCAAACCTGGATGTTTCTGCATTTCTCAGCCTTGGAAAATCTTTTCCTGTTCTTAGCCCGTCCAACACAGAGGATAACAGCATCCTGTCACCAACCCCTAACTGACATCATGCCCACCCCCACCCACTGCAGGAATGGGGGGGGTGGTGGTGGTGTGGGGGCTGGAAAGGTGGGGAGAGAATACAGGCAAAAACAAAAACACATACAAACACCAAAGAAGCAACAACAACCCTCACTTTTATTTTCTACACTGGCTAGTAAATTTTGCTTTGGGGTTTGAAATGGCTCAATATACTTATTTCTTTCCATTTTGGGAGGAAAAGAAGCCTGTCCATGCTGCTAAGAATGCAGTAGGTGGAGAGAAAGTTTAGAAATAATGGAAGAAGTGTACCTAGAAGTTTCTACGTATGGAACAGAGACAAGTGGTGGGTACTATGCAAAAGAATAACAGACACTGTCCTACTGTTCCAAAAGCTACCAAGGTAATCATAAATGTATTTTATAAGTATCAAATAACACATAAGGAAATAAATTGCTTTCAGAAATACAGAGAAAAATTTAAACGTATATTAAACATTTTAACATTAAGGTTTATATATTTATGTTATATATTTTAACTTATCTATTTTAAGTAAAATTTACATATCTTTATATATAAATTACAGTGAAATATGTTCAAAGTGTTTACAAATATTTTAAAACACTAGATTATTAACAGCCCTTTTTGAGTGCTAATTATGTAAAATAACTTTACCTGTATAAATTCTCAAAACCCTATGAAGTAGATTCTACAATTATCCCTATGTTACAGAGAAGACTGGGGCACAGAGAAGTGAGGAAGCTTGTCCAGCGTCATAGAATTTGTAAATGGCATAGCTGGGATTTAAGGAGATTTATCACCCCTTAAAGGTCATAGCAACACCCTGGAAGCAAAGAAAGATGTCCACACTACCCTCCAAAAATCAAATAAATCGGCAAAACTAAAACAGTCTGCAAAGTCCAAGGTAATATGCCAGCATGCGCTATGCTATTTCTCCACAAGCTACACAACATGTGCCCCAAAAGATGCCCCCAAAATAAGTACACACCTTAGTAAAGAAATACTGATTTCTCAGGGAATAAACCCATGATGAAAGAGTAGATTTTCTTCTTCATTTAAGTTAGACAAATGTCTTCTATATGCTAATTGAAATAACAACCGTTTTGTTTAAACTAAAGATTCTCAAAGTGTGGTCTCCAGATCAGCTGCCTCAGCTTCACCTGGGAATTGTTAGAAATACATATGATTGGACCCCATCTTAGGTCTAACTCAGAAACCCTAAGGTGGGACCCAGACATCAGTGTTTGTGCCATGCAGACGATTCTGATACGCATTCAAGTTTGAGAACCACTGATCTAGTTCAATTCTTTTATTTAGAGATAACTGAAATCCATATTTAAATAATTTGCTCAAGGTCACGTGACTCAGTGGGAGCGCTGGAAATGTAATACTAATAATAATAACTAACATTTATTGAAGACTTATTGCTCTAGGTGTACATTTTTTTATCATTAGCTTCAGGTGTACAAAACAATAATAGTTATACATTTACACCCCTCACAAAGTGACAACCCCCCTCCCTCAATCTACCGTCTCTCCAACATTGCACGTAGCTTCCACAGTTCCACTGACCCCATTCCCTGCACTGCACTCCACATCCTGTGAATATATATATATATTAAACCACAGTTGTAGGTGTACTGTTTTGCATTGACTAATTCGTGTAATCACTGCAACAAACCTAAAAGGATATGTTTGATCATTATCCTATTTTACAGATGAGGAAACTTGGACAAAGAAATCGCTCCAGATCACAGAGCTGAAGCACAGACAAAAGACAGTCTAAAGTGTATGCCTGTTTTCATTTCCATTTATGACAGCTTTTAGTACTTAAGAATTGTTATTTTTTTAAATTATTTAATACATACCAAAAATATATAAAGTATATATAACGATAAAAAAAGAAAATTAAAATGAATACCTGAGTAACCACTACCCAGATATTGCTAATTAATTCTTTATATATTTTTCACCATCTCTGTGTTAAATAATTAGCTGTGGGGAAATGGTATAGGGCCAGATATTAAGAAATGTTTGAATACCACAGGCCCAGCCACTGTTCCTCAGAATAGAACAGCATGTGAGTGGAGCAGGATGTGTACGTATCTTCTACAAAGTAACACTGTTAACCGTAAATCTGTGAGATATATAATGAAATATAATAATATACAAAATAAATTTATACATAAATATTTTCCAGTGGAATATACTAGCAGAAACTCAATCATAAAAAAGACGTTGTATCTTTGAAGAGGTTATAAATTGAAGTTGAATGGATCTATTGATATTTTCTGAACATCTTATCATAATAACCATGTTTACAAACTTGTCTAGCACTTTTCAAAGAGCTGACAGTTCCACAAAGAGCTTTCGTTTAGTTCTCACAGGCTAGGGGATAGGTATGTCCAGACAGTTTACTGTCATGGGGGGGTGCAAAGACAGGAAAGAGATTCACCAACTAGCCTAGAAGGACTCCAGGAGAGCTCCTTGCAAGAGAGTATTGGGACATCAGGCTAGAGAAATAGTAAGAAGCCTATCCGGGAATTCCACGTTTACCATGATATTAATAGACCCCTTAATATATCCATATGTCTACCGGCATGTCAACATTGCTGCTCTAAGATTTTTCTCTGAACAGAGACCCACATAATCTTCATTAAATGTTTTCTCACAACCCATATTTCTTCATGGAAAGCACGTGACTTATAACTCCTTGGGATTATGAACCTGTTTCTAAAGCAAGGAAAAAAGATGTACTTTAATTCACCACCCTTACTAATATCTCAATTCTACACATGGCATAAAAGACTTACTTTGATTTTTGGAGAAATATCATCAATAAAATACAAACTGCATAGCACTTCAGTTGTTGCCCCTCTAGTTAAACCAATCTTGATATTCTAGCTGCCTTCTCATAAACAGAGAAATCATTCCATTGTTTTCCTGCCATAAATAGTTCCCCCTCTCCTCAAAGCTGGGATATTTTGTAAAAACAATAAAAATATGCCTGAACATTTCTGATTAAATGCTGTAAGAGCATAGAACAGATAACTTTTTGTTGGTGATCTGCTTTGATATTCAGGTAATAATAACTGTTTGGGTGTATTTCTAGCTACCCACTCATTTTAGTAGTGACCCATCCTACTGGTATACCTACCACACAGTGGGTAAAAAAAAATTAAATTAAATTAAATAGCAGAATCCAGTTGTTGAAAACAGTGACCACATTGATTAGGACAAAACAGAACGTAACCAGACATAATAGTTTAGTAATAGCTGAGGGCTTTATGAAGGCACACTCCACCTGGAATTTAGTTCTTTCAGTCCAAAGCCAGAGAAGCTGAAATTCCCATTGTCACAGGTGAGCTCAGGGGCAGATATTGCTGGGTAGACAGAAAGTGCTTGAAAGAGTTGCACCCCCATGATTTGCAAGGAACTGAACAGGAGTTGTAAAAAGAAATAGCTAGGACTATACACCAAGGACTATACACTAAAGTCTGATCTTCAGCAATTGCCAACAAATTGAATTCTGCCTGTGATTAGTAGAGTAGCCCATACAAAAGGAAAAACTTATCTGAGGTTGATGAAATTCAAAAGGAGATTGATTGAAGATGTAGAAGCTGGGCAATTAAAAGAAGAGGACCCAGATTTAAAATACGGCAGGCAATTTTCCCACAGCCACCCGGGGCTAAAACATTCACCACCGCTTAATGAAGAACTAGAATTAACACAAGGACCGTGATGTTATCTGACCTGTATATTAATTGTAGTTAAGTGTGGTGTGTGTGTCTGTGTGTCTGTGTATGTCTGTGTGTGTGTGTGGTATGTGTAACCACTTATTTATGTATTTATTTATAAAATCTTAACAAGTGGCACCTTGCAGGAGGGACATTTTCTTTTCTTAGAAAAATAACTCAACGACACATTGAGTTGTTTGGAGTTTTTATTCGTTTTAGTTTTTGTTTTAAACTCAAGCAAGACAAGGAAGTAGAGAGTAAAACAAAGGATTCTGCACAAGACAACAATGACAAAAACAGTACTATAAAGATTGGGATTGCTCTCAAGATGGAAATAAGGAGAAGAGTTGAGAATACACGGAATGTTGAGGCTGAGATGGGTGATGGATTTTTAAGAAAACAGATATTCAATATTCTATTTCCAGGTTTTCGTTTGTTGTGTCTTTCGTCTTCAGTAGAATCTGCCAGTAACTACAAGGTCTTGTGTGGGTGGCCTTTCACTGAAATCAAAGAAAGGGAAGAAATTTCACCTCTGATGAAACACGGACGTGATCTGCATGAGGGTAAAACAACCCACATGGAATTAATTCAGGAAGGAAGGGCTGAGGGCCAAAGATAGCCTGAAAGAAGCAAGTCTCCTGGGATAGGAAAATTGGTCATCACAAATTAAGGGTTGTGCCAATCTTACCTAAATTTTACGTGGTTTGTGATCCCTGCTAACAGCTTCTTCACACATATGTATGTATGCTTCATTTAAAGCATTTAGTAAACTGTACATAGCTTAATAGACAGGGTAGATTTAGACACATTTGATTCAGCTTTTACTGACTTTATAGCTTCCTGATTTCCACCAACTTTTTCCGGTTCTGATAAAGTTCCCAGAAGGACCCAATATTCTGATGATCAGAGGAGTGAAGCTGCACTTCACTATGAATGACCCCTGAGCAAGGGCTGTTCCTACTTGCGTATGTCACCTGATTTACATTATCACAAACATTTGCTAAGTGGAATCACAACATTGTGCCATGTTTATCGAAAATGAAAATGCGTCCCAAGATTTCCATTGTCTAGATATCAGCCACCAGGTAGTGTTCTGAAGTGCAAAGCTCCATGGCATGGTAGGGTTGGGCATGCCAAGGAAATATAGCTTAAATTCTGTGGGCATTTAAAGACAGTTAAAAGGACTCTAGTTTATAAACATGGTTTTTCTGTTAAAATTTTGTTGTCTTATGCAATGGAAATCACAGAAAAATTCTGGTTTGGTTTTGAGCTCTATAGACCATATAGGTCTTGATGAGTTTGGGTTTTTTTGGTTTGCTCTTTGGCGTTACTCCAAAGTTTATAATAATTTCTATTTTTCTACATGATCAAAAAAATACAGAAAGGCTACTCTGAGAAATAACTTGATGTTATTTCCTCATTTCAAAAAATAACCTCTTTGTGATTTAACGATAACAATAGCTGAGAGATGAGGTGAGGCAGCTTTTGATACCCAACTCTACCAGCAAATCAGTGTAAGAGCTTGGGTGAGTCACTGCCCAGCTTCACTTTTCCTCATCTGTAAAATAAAGGTTGGTCTAGGTGTTCTCTAAAGTTCCCTGGAGCTCAAACATGCTGTCATTTTATGATTCTAAATGTATCATTATTACTGTTTCTGTTGAAGTCTTATGGAACAATTTATGAAGAACAAATCAGTTGAAAATCACTAAATAAATGCATAATAAAGAACTAACGAGATAAGTATATTTTAAGCTCTGCTGATGAAAAGAGGCCCCCTGTGGCATCTATAAAAATATCAGTAGTTTGCTTCTTAGCATCTATTTTGTTACCTCTACTTTTTAAAAAAATCTGTAACTAACAAAATTGCACCAAAATTTCTGCTAAATTCCTATCGTGCAGGTGTCTCCAAAGAACGCTAAATAGCCAAACATGAACCCACAAAGAATTCATATGGCATGAACATTGAACTTCAAGATTCCCAGCAATTTTGGAGATTGTGCAAAGCTTTATATTCCGAAGGTTTTATAAGCTATTTTATAGTTTATAAACTACCTTGTTTTGGAATACAAATCAAGGTAAATACCACTCTACATCAAGCCCTAGAAATGGCCTCTGTGTTTGGAAGCATACTTTAATAGGTTCCTCAAGGTCAGACCATTCATTGCCTTATTACAGGAAACGGATGAAGTCATTACTGGCTCTCCATTTGTCTAGAAAAAACTCCCTGCTTTCTCAGTTTAACACACCACACTCCACTATCCCAATCTCTCTCTCTCTCTCTCTCTCTCTCTCTCTCTCTCTCTCTCTCTCTCTCTCTCTCCCCCTCTCTCTTTCTCTCTCTTTGGGGGGGGGGGGCTCCTTGGTTGTGACACCTGTTCTCAGAGCAATGTTTTTATCTTAGTTGTAGACGGACAGGAAGAAACACATGGCAGAAGCACAAACAAATAAAGCAGCCAAGTGAGAACTTCTCCTTGAGGGGAAACAACAGCTTAGAGTTCTTAGTCAGAGTGAATCCACATGAGCTCACTCTGTTAGAGAGCAGTAATTTGAGTGCCATTCTAGGGGCAGGATCCAAGGTTCTAGACCAGCTCCATCCCCATCTGCTCTGACAGTAACACGTTTCCTCCAGACTCTCAGGGTCTTACTTTCAGCCATTTGGGGTGCAATGAAGGAAGATGAGAAGGAAGGCAAGAGACAAGAGAGATGGAAACTTTTAATATGCCCCTAAAAGCCTCTTTATAGAGATGAGTAATAAAAAGATTGAGGCCAGCAAACATATTCAGCCTTTCCACATTTTCTCTAAACAGTTATAAAACTAAGAGTCTTCTAAGGTCAGAGTTAAAGTAATACAGCCTTGTTTTTGTATTTTAAATGGTTTTTAATGGAATGCTAAAATAGCCTCAATACTAGTAAAAGGTGCGCTCAAGAAGAGTTTTGATTTGACTCAGGAGGGGACAACGGGACCCACAAAGCAGGGAGGTTAGATCATTTTGGTTTAAACTCCCACCTTACCGCCAAGTATGGCTGTCTGCAACTCCTCCCCCCCACCACACACATTTTGCTCCTCATCCAATCAAGAAATGATCATATAATTTATTTTGACCAATCATAACTTATTACTCTCAATTCATTTAAAAAAACATTAATTGAATGCCTACTATGTGCCAGACACTATTCTAAGTACTGCGATGCAGCAATGGACAAAACAAAGAACCCTGCCCTCACATAACTTATATTCTAGTGTATGGAGACAGGAAGATAAATAAGTAAAATACACAGTTGGTTAGAAGGTAATAAAGAGAGAAAACAAAGCAAGGAAACGAGTGCAGTATATGCAGCAAGGAGGGGGAAGAGGAGGGGTTGCAATTTTAAATAAAATGGTCAGGGAAGCCCTCACCCCTGGTGAAATTTGAATAAAGACTTCAAGAAAGTGAAGGGACAAGCTCCATATTTGAAAAAAGAGCAAATGTGAAAGTTCTGGAACAGAGGCATGTCCAATACATTCAAGGGACAGTAAGGATGCCAGTGTGCCTGAAGCAGAATGAGTAAAACTTAGCAATAAGTAGAGAGGTAAGAATAGATGGGAAACAAATGTGGCTTTTACTCAGTGAAAGGGGAGGTGTTGGGGAGGTTTTAGACAGTCATGACATTACATGACTTCCATTTTAAAGGCTAGAGCTGACTGCTTATGAGAGGGAAAGGCAGAACCAGGAAAATCAGTTAGAAGACTGACACAGCACTCCAGGCAGAAAATGGTAGCTGGGCCCAGGGTAATGGGGATGGCAGAGGTAGAAAGTGGTTACATTCCAGATATATTTTTACCCTAAAGCCAAGAGGATACTCTAGCATTTAGGAAGGTAATACGGATGAAAGGAGTTAAGAATTACTCCGTGGTATTTAGCATGAGAGTTGGAAGGAAGGATTTGCCATGAATCAAGACAGGACATGCTGTAAGATGAGCATGCTAAGGGGGGAGACTGAGAATTTGTATTCAGACAGGTTAAGTTTGAGAAACCTCTTCGACATCCAAGTGGAGATGTCAAGCAAGCAGTTGGATGGACAACTCTAGAGTTTAAGGGGAGAAAGAGTGGTAGATGGTATCTATAGCAAGGACACCAGATGTGATTGAGACAAAGAGAAGTCCACGGATGGGAACCTGGAAGCTTCCATCTAGGATCAAAAAAGACTAAGAATGAAGGGCCAATAAAGAATGAGGAAAACCAGGAGAGTGAAGTATGTTGGAAGTGAAGGGAGGTCTCAAGATGAAAGGAGTGATCAATTGGGTCAAATGTGGCTGACAGGTCTAATAAAATAAGGACTGACAACTAACATTGTGTTTAGCAATTATCCCAAGTAAGGTCAATGAGGATTGTCTGCTGCTGCAATATGGCTACTAGCCTGAGCAAAAGAAATCAATCAGGTTTTTGGCTAAATAATTAAATCTCGGGAGAAAAACCTTATCATCTTCAGTTATCCTTTGTTTTATAAATATTACTTTAGAAAGCGAGAGAGTTTTATTTTCTTTCCAATGACAGTTAAATTTAATGGTAGCACTTCTTAGGAAGGTTTAATTGCATGTGAGGTACGGAAAATTTTTGCTTTCGAGACTTAGGAAATTACAGATGATATTCTTTCCTTTTTTTTCTTTCTTTCTTTCTTTTTATCATTCTTTTTTTTTTAACTTTTATTTATTTTAAGTGTGTTTTTCCAGGACCCATCAGCTCCAAGTCAAGCAGTTGTTTCAATCTAGTTGTAGAGGGCACAGCTCACATTGGCCCATGTGGGGATTGAACCAGCAACCTTGTTGTTAAGAGCACCGAGCTCTAACCAACTGAGCTAACCAGCTGCCCCAATGATACTCTTTCTTAAAAATAAACTTTCGTTCCTTTTCCAAATCATACCTGGAATGCAAAAAATGTACATTTCCATTGACTGTCTTGATTTGAGATTTTGTTTTCCATTTTTTTCTCCTTGCTGCTACTTCTGAAGGCTTTCTGTGTTTGTGTGAGCAGCTCAAATCTCTCCCTTTCCCCCCTCCTTGTAATCTGACTGACTACTCTCCAGTTCCTCACTCTGCACTATCACAATCAGTTGGATCTTGAACCTCATAAAATTCTACTTACTCCCAAAGCAGCAGACTTAATGTCACTGACAGAACATGACAGTTTCTAAGTACAAGCCAGCAAGAAGAGAGGCAGGCAAGGGCCGAGACAGGGACGAGAAAAGAAGCTGGAGGAGAGGGCCGCACCGACCGCGTGCTTCCATTATTTTCCACAAAAACAAGTTAAACCATAAACTACAGGATTTAGAAATTCCCTGTTGATAAAGTACAGCCAAACTTTTACCTAAATAATTGCATATGTTTAATAAATAAACACTATGGCAATATCTATGCACCTTAAAGGATGATATTGGCTGAGGACCAATCCATTAAAATTCAGTCAAATAACCAATTTTACAAATAACTTCCTATATGCAGGATTTTTCCCAACTCGTTTGTGTATATAGAAATTGCCTAATTCTCAACAGTTGGCAGTACAAACCAAAATAATGACAGTTTGTGGAATCTTCTAACCGTATCACAATCCTAACTGTAAAGCACATGAATAGGTGAAGGTGTCAAATAATTAATGAGTATGTGAAAAGCTGCACTTTTAACATTTTTCTTATTAATTGCTATGAATCTCAGAGTATGATAAGGAAATCAAACTTACCATATGTTCTACATTAGATTTTATTATTTTGGTGTACTTAGCACTTTGATAAGAATTATGACTAAGAATAAAGGAAAGGCACACCCTCCAGTTGCAATGAATTAATTATTT
Organism: Rhinolophus sinicus; assembly: GCF_057876585.1. Classification (NCBI taxonomy): domain Eukaryota; kingdom Metazoa; phylum Chordata; class Mammalia; order Chiroptera; family Rhinolophidae; genus Rhinolophus; species Rhinolophus sinicus. The sequence goes on from NC_142502.1 coordinate 13,497,588, forward strand.
TATTAGTCTATTAGTCTTACTAAAAACTACTAGCTCCAGAAATTGCTTAACTCAATAGAGATCTGTATCCTATAACATCCATTAAAAGAAAAAGAAAAAAACAAAACAGTAAAGCAGAAGGAAGAAACATTATACTGCCCAGAACGCTCTGACCTATGTTCTGAATGTAAACAAACATTTTCAGGAAAAGGGTATCAAATGTTCGAGGGGGAAAAAAATGCTGAAAACACTTTAAAATAAGTACTAGGTGTTGAAAATAACATTTTAATAACATACTGTAGTCCTTACCATTACAGTGAATCTGGCACCTTAAAAAGAAGTTGAACTTTTTTCTTCTGTGTCTTTGCAATTTGGAACAGCTATTTTTTTTTTTTTATCCCCATGAAAAAAGTTTTGCAGAAAATCATGGAAACATACATGGGGAACCTGTGGCAATATTATAAATTTCTAAGTAAATAACTGCAGTATTAATATAAAATTCAAAATTTGGAAATAAACTGTGAGAAAACAGTATTTGAAAATAATACAATTTTTTAAATATCACTGACTGCACATTTCCCTCTATATCTAAATCAGTATTAATACATTTCAAAGTACTTCCATTTGTCATTGCTGATTTTTCTTTACCAGAAAATATTTTTAAGATTTTTGTTATTAAGAGAAAAAAATACTACACTAAGATTCAGCCCCAAAAGAGGCTGAATTCCTAGTAACTTGCAGATGCATGGTACTTACTGCTAATTGGACACAGCTGCTGTAGCGAATCTGGTAGCTGCTAAAAGCTACCATAGCTGTAGGACTGTCTCGCCAACACACAGGGCACACATAACCGTACACCTCTCCTCTACCGAAGCACACATCTGCGAAATGTGCCTACCAAAGCGCAAGGCCAACTTCTCCTCTTAAGTGCATAAAGACAGAAGTCTTAAAAGACTCCCACAAGGTCACTGTAAGAAAAGTCACACCTCCTAACGTGTATTAAATATTCTCATTAAATGAATGGACAAACAAAACCGAAACAGACCCACAGATACAGAGAACATTGATGGTTGCCCGAAGGGAGGGGATCTGAAGTGGGTGAAAAAAGGGGAAGAGATTAAGAAGTACAAATTGGTTGTTACAAAGTAGTCATGGGGATGTAAGGTTTAGCCTAAGGAATATAGTCATAATATTTTAATAACTATGTATGGTGTCAGATGGGTACTAGATTCATTGGGGTGATGGATGGGAGTGGTGTTGGGGAGCAGGGTGAAAGGGTTAAGAAGTACAAATAGGTAAGTATAAAACAGTCATGGGGATGTATAATAAATAAAGCATATGATAGTGTAATAGCTACAAGTTTTGACAATTAAGTTCACGAACTCATCCTAGAAAAAGTGCTACACACCTCATTGCTGAATATCACTATAGTCACCTGCAAAGTACTCCCCTTGAGAAGCTATGCACCAACACCAGCGCCTAGTTCACCCTTCAAAGCAATTTTGGAACTCTTTTTCTGGAATGGCCATCAGAGCTGTTGTCGTATTACACTTGATGTCCTGAATGTCATCAAAACGTCTTCCTTTCAAAATTTCCTTTATCTTCAGGTAAAAAGAAGTTATTGGGGGCCAGATCAGGTGAGTAGGGAGGGTGTTCCAATACAGTTACTTGTTTACTGGCTAAAAACTCCCTCACAGACAGTGCTGTGTGAGCTGGTGCATTGTCGTGATGCAAGAGCCTTGAATTGTTGGCGAAAAGTTCAGGTCGTCTATCCTTTTCACGCAGCCTTTTCAGCACTTCCAAATAGTAAACTTGGTTAACTGTTTGTCCAGTTGGTACAAATTCATAATGAATAATCCCTCTGATATCAAAAAAGGTTAGCAACAGTGCTGAAACAAGTTCGGAAACTTAATTGTCAGACTTCATATGTACAGTGCCCGGTGAGTAATAGACTAGTCAGGGAGGTCACTTCTTAAACTATATAAATGTCTAACCCCATGCTGTACACCTGAAATTAATATAAAGTAATGCTGAATGTCAACTGTAATTGAAAAATTAAAAGGGAGGGGGAGATGGAAGGGAATGAGTAGTCCAAATGTCCAGGTATAAAACAAATATGTCATGCGGATGTAAGGTACAGCATAGGGAATATAGTCAATAATATTGTGATAGTGTGGTGCAGTGTCAGATGGTTGCTGGACCTATCATGGTGATCACTTTTTTAGGTGTATAAATGTTGATTAACTACGGTGTACACCTGAAACTGGTAAAATGTATGTTAACCATATTTTTAATAAAAACCCTAGTATATATTCTTGTTCAAATATTATTTCAGTTCAGTGCCTTCCTATTATAATACATTGTTTCAAGCCCCATACCATGTAGAGTGGGCTACAAAATGATTGCTATTAGCACACTTTTAATTGTCTTCTCTCCACGGTGTCATACCAACTGGCTGGTGCACTATAGTTTTGGAAAAGATTGTGAACCAAGTTATATCTGTGTCTCATATCATCATTTGTGTTTATGTAGGATGTTTGCCCTGAGAAAACTAAAACTACTTTGTTTAAATTGGATCACATTTTACCACTTAAGTAAAACTTACCAGGTAAGTTTCCTGGTTTGAATATTAACTCTTTCCATTTTTTTTCCTCTAAATTTACAGCTTCAGTACATGTTACCAATACTCGCCACCAGTAATTTCACAAAATATTCAAGGTCTGACAAAAAAAAAAAAAAAAAAAAAAAAAAGAGTTCTCTGTGCATTCCTGTTCCGATTCATAGTCCAAGACTTTTTGTGTCGTATCATCTGGCATCAGACATAGTCTATGGGTGTAAGTTGGGTTATTGGAAGGGAATGATTGAGAACAAGTGAAGAGAAGGAAATCCAGAAGTAGTGACTTTAAAATAATCAAATTTTAACTCTCAAGGAATGAATGTCCTGGCTGAACAATTATGGACCAAGTATATTTAAATATTACACAAATCAGCAGGAGCTTCCTCCTGCTTCATAGCTGGGACTGTGTAGATCACTCATGACCCACAGGAAATCCCAGTGGAGAGCCTTTCCCTAAAGAAATTAATATTACCCACCCGGCAAACTCATCCAGGGTCATGTGGCAAAGTCAGGGTCAACCAAAGATAGAGCCCACTGAGGCTGACACCGATCAGATTATCATGCTTCCGTAAAGATCTAAATTATCTACCAAACACTGTTTTACGTGGTTGAAGACTGGTGCTGAGACCGTGTACACTATTTACACTGCAGTTCCTCGAGACTGTCTGTTTGTACTGCATTTCATATAAAAGCAATTTTTTTTTTCTCTACTTGAAGTAGTTTTCCAGGCTTCTCCTTAAATAAATCTTGGGCTCCTGGAACAAAGTTTATAGAGGTAGGATGAGCAGTCTGAACTCTGGCCTTTGCTTTCTAGTTGACAGAAGGTGTGTGTGTGTGTGTGTGTGTGTGTGTGTGTGTGTGTGTGTGTGTGTGTTTTAATCATAAAGTTAGAACTGATTTCCAGAACAAAGCTGACCTGTGTGGCAATGCCTTCGCAAATCCCATATCTTCAGAAATTACATAGTTGATGCCAAAATAAAAAACCCTGTCTGAGTCTTGTTTTCGGGTTCGTATTCCAAAAGAAGAGAGTTCTACTTCAAGGAAATTAGAGGACTCTTTCTCACTCTAAAGGAAAACCACTTCGGAATGCTTGGTAACATTGGATCTGGTCACTTCAAGTTTTTCATTGGAAACCTGGTAAATGGTCTTCATCAGATACTTTCTTCTGCTGGTTCTAAAACAAGGCTACAAAATATCCCTTTCACAACACCTCTAAGTAGGGCAGTCCCACCTAGAAGACTAATGGCTCCTTGCTCATCAGTGTTATTAGAGAACATTGACCCAAATCTGGGAAGTAGGGAGGGTAGAAACCAAAGAGCATGTTGCCTCCTCGCCCAGTGTCCCATGAATATACTCTGTGAACTATTCACCACCAACTCTCCATCAAAGTCCAAACTGCCACTGCTTAGAGCTATTAAACAGCCATATCAGGAACAGTTACATGGGTAATTCTTGCTTTCTGGAAAACTTTTGCTATAGGAAAAAAATATGCTCATGAAGAAAATTGTAATTCCTCATAAATGTAAATATAAAGAACCACAGCTGTGTTTTCCATGGAGTGTTTTAACTGTATACAACCCATGACTCTACACCAAAAAAAAAAAATTAAGGCATGAACAACTGCTCCAAAAGTAGGTCTTAATTGATATAACAGAATATCACATGTATCTTATGGGTCTTCCCTTGAGGACACCACTTCGTACTCATCTCTCCCTCTCATTTCTTTTATATTCTCGTTCCTTTTATAGTTAAGCATCCATGCCAGACAATCACTATTTTACATAAATTATATTCCATAGCAGTTATTAGATGGTCATGTGTCTCCTATCTATTACCTCACCTTAAGATTTTATACAGGGTGGCCCGTTGGCTCAGTGGTTGGAGCGCAGTGCTCGTAACACCAAGGTCGCCAGTTCGATTCCCACATGGGCCAGTGAGCTGCGCCCTCCACAACTAGAGTGAAAACAACGACTTGACATGGAATTGATGGGTCCTGGAAAAGCACACTATTCCCCAATATTCCCCAATAAAAAAAATTTTTTTAAAGATTTTATACAGAGTAATCTTGTTCATTAGTCGCTTAAGGTCTCTGTGACTTGTTTCTCAGTGAGACTGTTAGCTCTGTGTTGACAGGGATCTGTTTAGCCATTGCTTTTCCCACAGTGTTAACAACATCCCCTTGGCACAGACAGCTGCCCTTCTAACTTGCTCCCCTTCCTCCAGAGAAATATGGATGTGCGTGGTCACCACCAGAGTTTCTTTTTCCAGCTTCATTTTATTTTGCCTTATGACTAGACGTGGCTTGCCTGTGGATTTTGAGAAGGGACGTGTACAACTTCCACATTTCTTCCTTTAAAAGAAATGGCTTACTCTCCATGTCCACTCTTTCCCCTTTTCCACAAGCCTTTTTTGTCTCTTCCCAAAAGCAATCTCCCAAACGTTTGGAGGTGTTTATTTTTTTCAGTAGCTTAGCCTATGGCCTCAAAATACACACAGATGGCAGTACACGCCTCTATTTCATGTCCATTGTGCTTATCAGTTTATATGTGTGTCTCCCTTACTAACTATATATAACTTGTGAGAAACAGTTTCTTATTTACCCTTCCGTTCTCTGGCACTTCAAGTCTGCCTGGCATATAGTAACTGCTAAATAAATGTTAGGTAAACAATAAATGCAGCCATAAACTTTTTCATTTAGCATAGGGTTATACTAATTATTAAAGCAAATTTGAGAGACAATCTCTATGCCTGAATTTATTTCCAAAATTGGAAAGCTTCAACTCTGTTATCTGGAGTTCAGTGCATTTGGAAAATTGAACCTCGAGCTTTATAATAACATAGATTTGATTGCTTCGTTATAGGTCAAATTCACTTTCACTGACCTATGTTTCACCTATCACATCGGCCCCGATGAGGAAGTCCGGTAACATACAATGTTCTGTCGGAGAGACAGTGGGCTAACAGGCACTTCCCTTCCCTATTGCTGGAGGCACAAAGCAGCAGGATTTATTTTCCTTTTCTCGCGACTGCCTTCACAGACATACTCAAAGACCAGTGCCCAAGGTTGTTCACAGGAACACTACTTGTAATCCAACCATCCTGGAAACAACCAAAAATCCTTCATATCACTATTGATATGAATTATGGTCTGCCCTCACAAAGGAAAATTGCTGCGAGTAAGAAGAAGACAGATAAACATGTCCTTCAATAGAAATTGCCCTAAGACATATCATTAAGTGGGAAAGAATAATACAAAAGAGTACACTCCTGGAAGTATTTTTAATGTTGTATCTAAGGATATGCAGTATGTGCATGGATAATTTTGGAGGACTACAAAAAAAATTATAATTGCTGTGAGGCAGTCTGGGCCTGGGCAGTGCTTGCTGTACTGTTCAAATTCTAGTTTTATTCAATATGCTACAGTTTTCAGTTAAAAATGTAGTTTTGTCACTTCATACCCATTGTGATGGCTAAAATTAAGAAAAAAACAGCAAGTGTTGGCAAGGACATGGAGAAATTGAAAGCTTCATACACTGCTGGTGGGAATATAAAATTGTGCAACAATTTGGAAGTTCCTCAAAATGCTAACCATAGATTTACCATATGACTCGCCGATTCCATCCCTAGGTACATACCCAAGGTACATACCAAAAACGTACATCCACACAAAAACTTGAACACAAACGTTCAGAGCCAAAAAATGGAAACCCAAATGTCCATCAACTGATGAATAGAAAAACAAAGTGTCATATATCCATACAATGGAATGTTATTTGGGAATAAAAAGAATGAAGTACTGATACAAGCTATGACTTTTATGACCCGTTAAAACATTATGCTAAGCGAAATAAGCCAAACACAAAAGACTAGATACTGTATTGTTCCCCTTATTAAAAATGTCCAGAATAGGACTCTATAGAGACAGAAAAGAGTTGAGAATGTTCTAAAAGTAGATTGCAGTAATGGTTGCATAACTCTGTGAATATACCAAAAAACCTCTGAACTATACACTTTAAGTGGGTGAATTTTATGTTATGTGAAATATATCTCAATAAAGCTGTAAGAAAATAGTTTCAAAAGTACTATTACATAGGGGCGGCCAGATAGCCTGGCTCAGTTGGTTGGAGCACGAGCTTTGAACAACAGGGTTGCCAGTTCAATTCCCACCATGGGATGGTGAGCTCGACCTCGCAACTAAAGATTGAAAACAGAGACTGGACTTGGAGCTGAGCTGTGCCCTCCACAACTAGGTTGAAGGACAACTACCTGGAGAAACACACTGTCCCCCAATATTCCCCAATAAATTTTTTTTTTAAAAGGTACTATTCCGTACATTATTTCATTCGGTCTTTATACCCACCTGAGAAATGATGGCTGTGAAGAACAAATGAGATAATGCATGTGACAAAACACAGAAAAGAAAAACAATGATTAGTTTAAAATTAAAGAAAGTCTATAATCATGAATATATCTAGGTATTTACCTCTCAGAAAGATTTCTGTAGTAAAAGGAAAATTTTACTAGGGGTTTGCCTCCCACGACCCATCTGCCTATTCAATGACTCATTCATTAAAGACTCTTATAGTCATCCAGACTATGTTTGTGAATCACTCACTGAATCACTGATGCTCCCTGTGCATTCACAATCTAAGAGCTTTTGGTGTACAAAATGTTCCCTCCATCATTCTTTCAATTTATGTTCTACTAATTGACTGAAAGGAAAGGGGGTTTTAGATCTTTGGTTAGTCCACATTTTAAAACCATTTAGTAAAAGAAAAAAAATCTATGTTTTGCAAATGACAACACTGATGTCTTGAAATAATACAAGGAATGTAGAACAACCTAAGAACTCATGGCTGATGCTAAAATCTATAATAAAATGTCATACAGTACTTCTTCCATATGAGGCATTGTGCTAGCAAGTTACAGATACTAATTCATTTAAATGCCGCAACAACTTCTTATTAACTGTAGTTTACAGACGAGGAGCAGAGGCTCTAAGTAGCTTGCCCAGTGTCACACAGTGAGTAAGGGGCAGAGATTGGACTGGCACCATACACTCTGACTCCAGAATCCCTGCTCTTGACCTATTCTACCCACTCCTTATTTAAATCTCAGTTTGATATGTGAAAGAGCTGCAACATATTATGTTTTCTCCAATAATATTTTGAGTAAAGTAAAACTTAAAATCAAATTCATACAGTCATCGTAATGTGTACCTTTCATCACCGTAGTCTTCCTCAATCAGATTCATTTATATTGCATATAGCACTTCAGTCTCAATGACCATATCAAAGTAATCACAGTCATGCTATCTGTTAGCTAGAGGGCTTTGGGAAATATCTCTTCTCAGTATTTTGATGGAAAAAAAAGTTTGAAGTATTAAAGGTTTAACTTTTGTGTCAAAATACATGGGGCTTGTTATAAAACACAAAGAATACCCTGAACCTTTTAAGAAAATAAGAGCAATCTATTATAGTGGCTACAAGAATAATTTAAAGCAAGTGTCCTCTTCATGGCCTATGTCTATATAAATGATATAATCACAAATTTAAAAAGATTAAAAAAAAACACTTAAATCAATCAAATATTGAGTCTATATACTTCTCAAAAGAAAATGAGGAGAAAGGGACCTACTGTTCCTTTTTCATTGAGAGGACATATTTTTTTCCCTAAATTAAGTAATATTTTCCTGGAGTAATATAGAAAAAGCCAATAGCCTAGCAATGACAACAGTAATTGATCCAGTTACATTTTAAGATCCTCGAGTTTGATTAACTTTAGCACTTTCACTGTGTGAAAAAGAAAGCATAGGCTTGTAGAATTCACATAGTAATTTGTTCATGGTTATCCTAATGGGGTATGTCTAAAAAGAGGCAAAATATACAGATAGAAATGTTCAGAAAACAATGAAAAGCCTAAATCGTTACATAGGGGCCATTGGCTAAGAATCACTTGATTATTCAGTGAATTTAGGAAGATGTGAAAAGTGAGCCTAGAGAATGCAGAGGGAAATAAATACAGCTTGTTACAAAGTTCCACCAAAGAAATAGAAAGCCATTTTCTGTGATACTCATCTTGGGGTACGCAATTCTTACAAACGTACAAAGATGAGAAGTGTGGTTTAATACTTTCCTCTCTGGAACATATCTTTCAAAGGGATAAAGATACTGGAAGTACACAGATAACACTAGAGACAAAAACCTAGTTTATGTTCTCATTAGGGAAAATCAACTCAAAAATTAATGACTCTCCTTAAGCACTGTTGGTTGGCGAGATTCTAAAATGGCGCAAATGCTACAGAAAACCATATGGCAGTTCTTCAAAAACATGTTTTTAAATTTAAATAGAACTAAATTAAAATAGAACTATCATACGATCTAGCAATACCACTTCCGCATATAAACACATATCCAAAAGAATCAAAAGCAGGGTCTCACAGAGATATTCACACACTTAGTTCATAGTGTCACTATTCACAATAAGCAAGAGGTAGAACCAACCCAAATGTCCACAGACAGATGAATGGTGCATTTATGCACCATTCAATTATCATCTTATCTCCTTTTTTGTATTCCTAACAGTCTGTGAGGTCTGAAGGAAAGACCATATATTTTGTTGTATCTATAACACTTCGCTCATTCATTTATTTATTCATTCACTCAAAAATATTAATTGAATATCTACTTCAGCCCTATTCTAGGTATAATGAACATCAATGTACAAAATATACACTTTTACTAAATAAATGATTGGTGAATTTGATTATAATGATTCCATTAAACTTAATTTAACACATAATAGCAAACATTTCACTATCACTTATTATGTGGCAGGAACTGTTCTAAGCATCATTATTATCATCTCCAAGTTGCAAATGAGAAAACTGAGGCACAGAGAAGTTAAGCAATTTGCCCAAGACTACATAGTCAAGAACTAGCAGGGACAAAATATGAACAGAAGGCTCCTTCCAGAGTCGGTGCTCATAACCACCTGTTGTATTTGCTCAGTACGAATACTCTGCTAAGCTTAAGGGAAATGATAGTAATAATACTCTCCACGTCTCCTGTGTGAGTTCACAGGTTAGCAGGACAGAGACATCGCTATCATATGAAATGATAAGTGCTCTAACAGAGAGATGAGCATAGGAGCACAGAGGACGATTCAATTAATTTTATTTTTAAAATATGAAGGTTTTATAGTGAGAAACATTTCAGGTAAGCCTTGATAAAGGAGCCAGGAGGAGAAGGAAGAAGAAGAAGAGGAAAGAAACAGGAAGAGAAAAGGAAGAAAGGGAGGAGACAATCATGATACTGGAGAGATTACCGCTGGGCACAGAGGAGAGAAAATTGACATTGTTGTGGATGCTAGGGAACAGCAGTGAGTGCCAGGCACACCTCTCGTGCCCCCATCAGAAATGGAGCCGTTTCCTGCCTGTGAAGTAGGCAGGCTAGCCAGGAGCCAGACACAACCACAGCAGTAGCCCCTTCTCTGCTGACAGCCAGGGAAGTCACAGGTGGTCATCCCAAGTAGAGAGGAAGAGAGGTTGCTGTTTAAGCATCAGTGGTCTTCCAGACACACTCACCCACTCACCTGAAGAACAGAACATCAGCCCCAGTCATTTTTAAAGAAAAGTCTCGTCTTTAAGGAGAAGAGGTAGAAATGCTAAACAAATGACTAAAAAGAAATTTTCAGAGCGAACCAAATTCTGCATGATTGGGCATCAGGTGAAAAGAACGAGTAATACAGACATAGATATGCACATGTCAGAAACAAGTTCTGGTAAATATGTTTGCTTAGTTTAAAAATATAGAGAGATTAAAAAAAAAATACTGATAAAATATAGCAAAGAAAACTCCAAGAAAATGTGAAGAATGTTCCTGGAGAATCAGGGAGAAGTTCAAGACAGAAGTGAAGTCCAAAGTGACAGCTTTTAGAGGTGAGAGCCCATTTTGTCACCTATGGGATAAGGCCGTGGATTAAGGACCTGAGATCCAACTCGAATACACAAGCTGTTCATAAGCGGCAGAAAATGGAAAGATCTTAGAGAACAGTTGTTTCAACACATGTAGGGAAATACAAGTGGTATTATAGCGATAAATCTCATCTGACCTGTTAAATCTTCAACAGAACAAGCAAAAACAGTGTCCAGGTCCACATTTTCAGGAGTGCAGCACTTTTCACACTGTAAATTCTCAATAAATATTTGTGGATGGCTAATGGACCGAAAAGGATGGAGTGAAGGATGAAGGGAAAGGAGAAAGGAATGGAAGAGACAACAAATGAGGACTACATAGCAGATGATTGTGGGTAAACCGCTAAGAGATGAAACGGAAATGTAGGAAGGAAAGGACTTTTGCCTCAAAGAAATTGAAGTATGACACCTATAAATTTAGACAGAAGTTCAAAATCAACTCAGAAGATGAAAAACATGGGGAAATAAAATAATTTAATCTACAGCATCGCCATACTTTGGAAATGGGATTAGAGGGTTTGGAGTTAGAGCCTGTAGGATGTCTTGTCATTTGAGAGTAAAGAGGAGTGGCTTAGAGAAAAACGTGTCATGGAGGGGTGTTACACACAGCACTGTGAAGACTTTGATAATCTCAACTCTGATGACAACAGCTGTTTTTCACGTTCTTTGACAATATGCAATCAAAGCGGACTTGGAATCCTTTCATGTTCATGAGAAGAAAGGAAAACCATCTACACTGAAGATAAACAGAGCATATTTTGTGCAAGTAAAATTCCTCTAGAAAGAAAGCCCCACCGTGGTGTTATACCATTATCTTAAGTATCTGGAATAATAAAATTTGATTGGCCTCAACAATACGACTGCAAGATAGAATAATATCGACAGCCACTACAATCATATGCCAGCAAATTTGTTACATGCTTTTCTTGCCTTAGTTCACTTAGCCCTCACAACATCTCTATGAGATAGGTTATTGTAAAGGTTAAATCTAACAATTACCAAGATTAAGAAACTTGACCCTGAATGACTTGATCACTTAATAGTCAGGCCAAGACAGTCCTACTCAGTGAAGCCTCATCTCATGAATAAGATAAAGCATGAAATATTAGAAGGAACTCAGGATAGAGAAATGTCTACCAATAGCCCATTTTCCATGATTTGAAAATGGCGGCAAGTGTCCTGCTACCTTCAGACACTAGGAAAAACCTGCTGAATGCAGAAGCAATGTTAATATTCCAAGCTAACAGTGGTAGGAATGGAGGTAAACAAGGTTTCAACATTGTCCCAATACATTGTTTAGTGGACATTTAGCCATCAACTACTTCCAAGTCAATATAAAGTTAACCAGCTATTTCATCTGGATCAACTCGAATGCAAAATTAAGCCCACTTGGACCACAGACAATGAATTTCAGCTTCTGCCCATTAGAAATGATTTTATAAGTGAGGCATTTATAAAATGGAACTAACCCATAAGAGACAAAAGTCTTCCAACTATAAGTTTTCATGGACTCGTTCTAATTTATGATGCTGCTTTCATGGAATTTGTGAAATTGGAGGATTATCACTTGGGAAGTATTTTTGAAAAAAACAAATTCTGACAAAAATGTTATGTTGAAAACAATTGCCTCTCATATGCATTATGATGGATACTATCCAAAAAAAAAAAAAAAAAAAAATACCAATTGTTGGCGAGGTTGTAGAGAATTTGGAACCTTTAATTACCCCTGGTGGGATTGTGAAATAGTGCAACTGCTATAGAAAACATTTCCTCCAAAAATTAAAAATAGAATTACTTTTATGCTCTAGTAACCCCACTTTGGGTATACATCCGAAAGAACTGAAAACAGGGTCTCAAAGAGATATTGGCACATCTTTCTTCATAGCAGCACTACTCACAATAGCCAATGATGGAAGCAACCCAAATATCTATCAACACGGAAATGGATAAACACAATATGGTACATACACAATGGAATATTGTGCAGCCTTAAAAAGGAAGAAAATCCTGTCACATGTTACAACATGGATGAACCTTGAAGGCATTATGCTAAGTGAAATAAGCCAGTCACAAAAGGACAAATGCTGTATGATTCCACTTATATAAAGTATCTAAAGTAGTCAAAGTCATAGAAACAGAAAGTAGAATCGTGGTTGCCAGGGACTGGGTGGGGGTGGGAAATGGTGAGTTGTTGTTTAATGGCTATTGAGTGTCAGTTTTGTGAGATAAAAAAGTTCTGGAGAGGTGTTGCAATGTGAACTTTGTGAACAATGTGAACTTAAAACTAGTGAACTGTACCTTTAAAAACAGTTAAGATGGCAAACACACATTACCATAAGGTAGTACTTGCATACTATTTGGGGTTTTTTTTCTTTGCAACATTGTTTTACAGATTTTAAATAATACATCTAAAATATGGATTGCTTAAGGAGAATTTAAAACAAATAAATTATTTAAAAAACAATTGAATGACTGCATATAGAAAAGGATCTCTTTTGTGTTTATTAAGAAGCCCGAACTAGACAAAAGATACAAGGATTTATGCTAAAGCTTTATTCAGTAAAGGGCTTTATAAAAATCGGAGCTGGCCGAGGGAATGGGTTTGTTAGGTGGTAAGCTCCTGGTCACTGATTCATTCAAACAAAGGAAGACCTGTATCTAACAAGGTTGCTATAGGAGCTCAGGAAATTTTTCCTCCATTAACTCTAAGGTTTTTCTAGTACAAACTCTATGATTCTATGTCAAAAGAATACAAGTAAACAAAGAGACAATACGGCGGCCGGTTGGCTCAGTGGTTAGAGCACAGTGCTCATAACACCAAGGTCGTCGGTTTGATTCCCACATGGGCCAGTGAGCTGCGCCCTCCACAACTGATTGAAAACAATGACTTGACATGGAACTGATGGGTCCTGGAAAAACACACTGTTCCCCAATATTCCCCAATAAAAATAATAATAATAACAATAGCAGAGACAATGGTAGCATTTGATCATCCAGAAAAATCATTCACAAACCAAACCAAAATGATTGACAGATTTGATTACATAAAAAGACTTCTCTATATCCACACCAAAACAAAAACAAAAACTCACCATCACAAAATAAAATTAAAAGGCCAACAATGAAATGTGAAATAAAATTTACATCATTTAATTCAAATGGCCTGGTAATCTTATTACAAAATAAAATTTTACACATCAGCAACAATAAAAAAATTTAAAACCACAATTTAAAAGGCTCAGAAAACATTGACAGCAGTTACAAAAGAAGAAATGCCCATAGCCAATAAACAAATATTAATATTTGCAACCATTTCCTTATAATACAATAAATATTATAGAGACATTAGAAATAGTAAAAATAGTTCTTTGTTTACTGATATTGAATAATCTCCAAGATATCTTGTTAAGTGAAAAAGTAAGGGGCAAAACAGTATGTATAGCATGCTTCTGTTTGTGGGGGGAAAAATAAGCACATATTCACATACACGCACTTTTGCTGGTATTTGCATGATTATTTTAGGAATGCTACTGAAGAAAATGGTAACAGTGGTTGCCTCCTTGAGAGAGTTACTGGGAAGCGGGTGTTGGAGGTATGTAAACTTTTCACTGCATAATATTTTGTTTCTTTAACATTTTGAACCATGAACACGTATTCAAGGAACTAATTTTTGTACTTCTTATAAATCAAACAATGCACATTGTAATGAGAATCTTTTTTTTCTTCTTTTTTTAATGACAAGAATAGGAAGAATAATAACCCAGAGGCACCCAATGTCCAGGCAAATAGACACTCTAGTACACCGCTCGCATTTAGTTCACCTGAGACAATCTTTCTGGAGGACAACTGGCAAGATGAATAAAGGGACTTAAAATGGCATATTCTTTGCCTCGGCCAAAATCACTTAGAAGGGATTCTAGGAATTTATCTTAAGGAAGTAACCAAACATGTGTCTAAAAATAATGTGCAATGACATTTGTTGCAGATTTGGAAATAACATAGGTATATTTTAATAAGAAATTTAATTATCTACTTCCATATACAATGGAGCATTATGGAGCCAAAAAATTACGGTGAAGAAGAATGAATTTTGACATGGGAAAGGGCTAGGGAGGGCTACAAAACAGTATATGCAAAAAAACTACCATTTTTGTTTTTTTAAGTTTATATGCACATAAAAAGTCAGAAAGTACAGGTAGCTAAGTTTTTCTTCCCGAAACTTTATTGCGACATAGTTAACATATAACATAGTATAAGTTGAATGGATACCAAATGATGGTTTCATACACATGTCTAGCTACCATAAGTTTTGTTTCCTTTTAGCAGATATCTCTGAATGGTGGAGAAACAGGCAGTTTTTTCTCTTTTCCCCCCATGTTTTTGAAGTTCTCTGCATAAAATGGAGGGACTCCCATTAAACTGCATTAAACAACTGGACTCAATTGTTAGGAGAATGGACTCAGAAGCCAGACTCTGGGATTCCGATGCTACACTACTACTTGCTACCCCGAGACTGTGTGAGTTATATAACCTCTCTGTGCCTCAGTGGCTGTGCTTTGCTTTCCTATCTATAAATTGGGGATAATAATAGTCCCTAGCGCAAAATGGGTTAATAGTTCCTAGCGAGTTCAATGGGTTAATAGAAGCACACTGCTTAGAACAGTACCTGGAACATAATAAGTATTTAATATTGTTGTTGTTACCTTTAGAATTACGTAGTAGGGAAATCTTGCGAAACCTCAAGTTCATGATCTATTATACATTTCTACTTTTACTCTATTACGTGTTGCAAAGAATAAAAAAGCAAATGCATGAGATTTGGGAAACAATGAAAAAAATAATTAAGCAGAAAATTCTTATAATAGAATGGACTACTATTAATTTGGCCATCCACATTAAAAAGGTTAAAGAGTCCATCTGTTATTCATACCCTTATGCAAAATCAAACAAACAAACAATAAACAAGAAAACTGATTAAAAAAAAACCCACCTCCCCATTGAGGCGAGGTATCTGAATGTTATCTCCTCAGAGAGGGCCATTATATTTGGACACTGGATCATAGATTCACAAGCAAGGTACGTTTTGTATTAAATTAGTAGACGAACAGTCTTAACAAAAAAATGTTCTAGAGCTATTCCGGGAGTGACAAAAAACAGCACAAAACTTTTATTAACCTGTGGGAGACTGGTGATCAAGGTTGATCCTACCTAAATGAGAAACCTGTTGCTAGGTTTCCAAAGCCTCAAAAATCTACAGGACAACAGGAGACTGATGAAGTAGGCTTGGCAAAAAGAATTACAGACCATGAGGATCACAACAACATATTATGCTAAGAAATCTAGTCCAGGACTATGGAAAAAAACCTGTTAGGTCGGTTCTATGAGCTACAACTTAGCTCCAAAATAACACAATCGTGAAAGATAGGATTCTTATCTACTGAATGGCCAAAGGATCTCATTGGTCAGCTCACAGTCTGCTTTATAAACATTTT
The DNA here is from genome assembly GCF_057876585.1 of Rhinolophus sinicus. Classification (NCBI taxonomy): domain Eukaryota; kingdom Metazoa; phylum Chordata; class Mammalia; order Chiroptera; family Rhinolophidae; genus Rhinolophus; species Rhinolophus sinicus. The sequence continues at coordinate 13,513,651 of NC_142502.1, forward strand.
ATTTTAGTCAATTTTTGTTAAATCATCCAGTGGCCCATTAGGACCTAGACCTCATTTCAGTTTATATTTTCTTTTGTCTTTTAGAATTTGGATTTGTCCCTATATAGAAATAAAGAAGGCTGTCAAAAAATTCAGCAAGAAGCCCTTAATTATCTCCCCCAGGTTGTGTAGCTCCCTCCCCAGGCAGGGCAGGAGTGACGGACTGGGTCAGAGGCCAGGGGATCAGGTGGAATTGTGTCAGCTAGAAGCTGGGCAATTCTTTTGAAGTTCTCATAAATTAACCTTGTCACAGCAGCTGAGGTTGTCACAACTTGGCATTTGAAGCCATTGCAATGCATAGTCTCCAAAGACAGCTCAGGGGGAAATGCCCTTAAGTGACCCTTAGAGTCATAGCTGACACTTTGGTCTTGGCAAATCAAAGAAGATGGAACTTGACTTTGGATTATGCCTACTTCTTTTTCTGTATCACCCTTGTACATGATAACCCTCTCATCCACTCCCAGGCCTCTTTCATGGCCAACAGGCTGTCCAAGGCAGCCCAGAGAAATGCTTTGTTGTTTAAATACCAATTTGCCTTTCTTAAAGTACTCCTATGATCCAAAATAACTTCTCAAAGCCTACAAACAATTCAAATTCCCCTTTCTGCACTGGTACGAACTGAGGTATTACAAACAAATCAACCTGATTCAAGATCTTCATACTAAGTAGGAAACTAAGTGAACCATTTCACCGTTTTTAAAATGAGAGGGATAACTCAATGATCCTAACTAATGTGTACCCTGTTTCCCCGAAAACAAGACCTAGCCAGACCATCAGCTCTAATGCATCTTTTGAAGCAAAAATTAATATAAAACATGACATTATATTATATTATACTATATTATATTATATCATATGATATGTTATATTATATCATATCGTATCATATCATATCATATCATATTATATTATATTAGACTAAACTAATATATTATATTATATTAGTTTACTTATATTATAGTAAACTAATACCAGGTGTTGTATTAATTTTTGTTCCAAAAGACGCATTAGAGCTGATGGTCCAGGTAGGTCTGATTTTCAGGGAAACACGGTAACCAACAGAATGTGTGGAAAAAAATAATTGTGTAGAGTGGAGGCATCCAGTGGAGGACAGAAGTACCACTGTGACTCCAAGAAAACCAGGATGAACAACCTGGCCCATCCCTTCCGGGAGACAGCTGCACATGGTCTGGGCATTCTAGAATCTAGCACAAGAAAGGAAGAAATCCTAACACCTGGGGAAGCACAACTTGTCATGTCATTGCTTTTTCCTCACCTACTCAGTTCCTTTTTTCTTAATTAATTGAGCATGTAGTGTACAATGGATAAGGGAAAGGATTCTGGAACCTAGAACTCCCATTCTACTACTGCATAAACGCAAGTTCTTTTCAAATATAAAATGGGGATAATTTGAAACTCATGAGATCATTGTGAGAATTAAATGTAATTTATGTGCAGTGTCCCTAACATGGTAGATGCTAGATGATGACAATGACAACAATAATTAACAATGAGTTATAGGGCACCTGCTATGTGTGCCCCAGGTGCCAGAAATGGCTCATGTTCCTCATTACAAATAGCACACAATTAAAAGGAGATAGATATGCTGCTGACTAATTATCCTACATGATGGGGCCATGATTTGATCTGGGTTCAAGGTGCAGGATAGTGAAGTGGCCAATAACATGGGGTCTTGAGTTAGACTGCCTGGATCCAAACCCTGGCTCTGCTACTTGCTAACCATGTGGTCTTGGACAAGTTGTCTACACCTTCGTGCCGCAGTTTCCACAACTATAAAATGGGGGTATGCATAGGACCTATCTCATTGGGTTGTTGTGAAGAGTGAAAGAATCAGTATGTACACAGTACCTAGAAGAGTGCACACTCCATAGTAAGTGCTCTGTACGTGATTGGTACCTGCTATTTTGATCTGGGCTTTTTACAGGTCCAAGGAGATGAGAACTCCAGGATGAAGGAACAAGAGAAACAAAGGGCAGTGATTCTGGGAGGGAGGAGAGAGACCGGAGCACAGGCTTTGTGGCCGGGTAGCCCTGGGAGAGGCGGCTGGAGAGGTTAGACTCACAAGGTCAAAAACCGTTAGTTCTCTTCTTCAAAAGGTCACCATCCCTAGTCATGGCTCATACTATCCATCATGGGTCATGGTTAGAGTAGCCACAGTCTGCAAAATTGTATCTGATGCCAGTAAAAAAGGCCGTTTGCCCCCAAATATGTCCCCTACTAACTTTTATGAGAACCCAAAAGTCTGTTTTCGTCACTGAAGTTAATTTTCTAGGGTAAGGTATTATATACAAAACAAAAAAATCTTAAAATTCAATAGGTCAACTGAAAAGATAACCAAATTGAATTAACACCCACTAGCTTAGAAGCATCAGTTATATACATCCCATGGAATCATATACACACACACACAAATCCATGGAACCATATTTACCCATATACAAATCCTGAAAATAAAAAGTACTTTTATTTTTATAAGAGAGCTTGCCATGATTTCCTGCTCATAACCCGAACTTCAACTAGCAAACACGAAGAAGTTCTTAGTTCTTTGGAATTATATTGGCAAGGTTATGAACTCACTCTTTACCTTTCTGACAAAAGGGATCACATACAGTATGTGACAACAAGATATCAGTTACCTTTTTATTTCAGTTTAATGACTCATACTTTTTTTTACAATGTAAATTAACTGCCTGATGAGACGAATACCTTATGAACTTGAGCCGGCTATTAATAGTGGCAATTTTATAACTGAAATAAAAATGTTATCCGGAAGAGGAAAAGAGGCATAGATTTCTAAAACTCTATTATGACTAGTTACCAATTATAACTTGAAGAAACTTGCATTTTCAGATTTTATCTTTCAAAAAAAAAGAATTATGAAAAGACTTCAGAGTAAACAGCAGACAGTTAATCAGAGTGATCTAATGTACGGGGTAGAAAGGGCAATTCTGGGCCCATCTCTCATTGCTCATAATTCCACATTCCCGGTCTGTTTCTTGTCTTCTGTTTCACAGCGGGCCCACTTCATTATGACTAGCAATGTCTTTCTCTGATTATTTTGAAAACAGCCTTCTCCACTGATGTTGATGCCTGGTACAATGCACCAAGACATAACAGTAGATTTAACCTCTAGCTTATGCTTGCAACTGTATATTGGAAGTGGTGATGCAGACCACTTTTACTTGTTGTCTCCCTGATGAGGGAAGGAAGGCAATTATGAAGATTATTAGAAACAAAAGGCCTTGCAACTCAGTCTCCCTTTGATCACATGGCCATTATTCTATGGGGTCGGGATAAAATTTAATCAGTGTCCTATCATCATAAGCCATGGCTGAGGCACTGAGCTGGTGTAAACTCTCAGAGACTTTATAGATTTTTTTTACAAACATTTATGGGGGGCAGGGGGCAGCACTGACATGAAACAGCAGAGACCTCATGTGTGTGACGCTGTGCTAGGCCTCCATGGACACTGCAGGCAGCGTCCCCTTTCCACATGGCTCTAGGTGCCAGGCAAGCCCAATCCTTCCAAGGATTTAAATTTAAAAACAATTTTTAAAATGTATCTACACCCACATTTCTGTGTGCTGATCAATTTCCCTGGAGCAGAGGAAGAGGGCACAAAGAACCAGTGTGCCCCTCACCCTTGCACAACACACAGGCACCTTTCTAGAGAAAAAAGATGAGCAAAATTTCTTTTTATGATTACTTTTCTATAAAGAGCCTCCTAACTGCATTTTGGCTAGACAGAAAAAATTGAATCTCTTTAATTTAGTGACCTATTAAAAATTGTGTAAAAGTGGTCTCAGAGCTAAAAGGAAAAATTAGGATGAACATTTCACCAGAGAAGTACTGGGAACGTCTTCCGTGCTACACGTTATGTTTGGAACCATCGTGTCGTCACTTGCCCGTGAAACACAGGGCGCCTAGTTCCTCTGGCTGAGGTCAAGTCATTCAATAGGAGAGATTGTTTCCTCATAATCTACTGGACAAGGGTAAGCTCCAAATTGGAAGTGATTAATTGTGCAGACTCATATTTGTTTGTTAATGATTCGTGCAGCAAGGCCAAAGCTAGATCACAAAAGGAAAGAAATTCTAAAAAGGAAGTAGTGATGAAGTTAAATGAGACAGATGAGACAGGTGTTGGCCGTGGGACCTGAAAAAGCTGGAACTGGAGCCCGCTGAGGAGACCTTGAGGGCTGATCGGCTGTGGGAAATGGAAGGCTGGACCAGACAGGAAGAAGATGGTCAGAGGGTAGGACCTAGGAATGAGCCAGACCAGGCCAACAGGGTGAGGTAGGGAGTTCCCATCAAGAGTGATGGGCAAGCAGAGTCTGAGCTGGGGGATGGGCAAGCAGGCAGGATGCAGGGTAGATCTAGCAGAGGGACAGCTCTAGGGGTTTAAGGCAGCAGGAAGAGAAGCCGGAGCGACAGGGTTGAGGACCAGGACGTCTGGCCCTGACCGTCAGAAAAAGAACAGGGGCAAGGCAGGAGCCCAGTGTCTGGGGCCTCAGAAATTCATGGATTGGTGTGCACAACAGGAAGAGAAACCCAGGAACTGGACCAGGGGGAGAAGCAGAGCCTCATAGCAGAAACCAAGAAGGAAGTAGTTACTAGGCCTATGGTACAGTTCCGGCAGGGGCAGCAACAAGGATGCTAAGTCACAGGAAGAATGATCCCCAATTCTCTTAAGCCTCCCTTTACCACTTTCCACTGATAACTCTGGAACCTTGGGCAAGTTACTTAACCTCTCTGAGCCTCAGTTTTCCCATCTGTAAATAAGCTAATAGGACAGGACTTATTTCATAAGCTTGCTGAGAGGTTTAAATAAGATAATGAGTGCAAATCATTTTAATGTGATGTCTTGCACATGACGGGGCTCAACAAATACTATTTATTTTCCTTGATGCTTTCACTTTATTCCTATACTAAACTCTAAGTTTTTTAAAGATAGGTCTAAGCCTTACTAATTCCCCTGTGTATCTTGCCTGTAGTTCCTGCCATAATGTCCATGGTAAATTGACTGACAATGAATGAAAAGCAAAAGGATGGTACAGTGGTTGTAGAATATAAAAGTGTCCGTCTGTCATGGCAGACCTAGTAAGATCTCATGTTGGTTGGGGGAAATTGAACAAATGAATGCTTTCATCTACATGCCTTTTTAGCATTGTTTTTTCTGGAACAAACCCCGTATTTCAGTTCTGAGTTTTTGTGGCACAAACTACGTCTATGTTCGTTCAAATATAGTAGAACTCCAGAGTGAGGAAACATGTTTGTTATTTTCCTACGGGGTTTTGGAGACAGGCTCAGACTATCCCAGAGCACAAGCAGTCATTTCTTAGTGGCCAGTGGGGTGAGGAAAGGAATGGGGACAAAGGTTTTAAAAAGGAGGCAGAACAAAACTTTAGAGATAGAGGGTGGATATGTCCCTTATCTCGATTATGGCGATGATTTCATGGGTATATAAATATGTCCAAACTTACCAAATTGTACACCTTAAATATACACAGCTTCCTGTGTGTCAATTTTACCTCAATAAAGATGTCCAAAAAATGTAAAGGTGTGTGTCAATTATACTTCAATAAAGATATCAAGAAATTTAGAGGTTAGAGGTCATCAAAGAGTTCAGATATCATAGATGAGTTTCAAAAATTATTCAAGGTTTTGGATCAGGCCAAAATCTCAAACAACCAACTCAGTGTCTTCAGTTAATGAAAATCTTTCTGATAAATTAAAAGATTTATCAATGTTCAGTTGAACTTCCCTTCTATAGGATATCAGAGTGGATTTTTTTTTCTAATAACAATAATACTAGCTGAAGTTAAATCACTTACTACAGTCTAAAGTGATCTGTGCCCTTGAATGTGTTATATGATTTAATCCTCGATATAAATCTATGAGGTAGAGAGAACATTATCCTCATTTACAGAAAAGCCAATAAGATAGAAGGTCACACACCAAGTAAGAGCAGAACTGGCATTTCAAACTAGGCATCTGAGTCCAGAGTTCATGCTCTTAGTCACAGAGCTCTATTGTCCCTTGATTTGGCTTTGGGGAAAATCTTCCTGTCCTATTGGAGACTGTCAGTCAAGAGGCTCTGTCTTCCATCCTGGGTCCTTTTTTTCTAAGTCTGATTCATCAACTTGTCCTTTGACAAAAGATAATGCATCACAATTCAAGTTGGATGTGGTTCAGATATGAAAAGTTCCTTTCAAAGTCAGCTAATATAATTCCTCACATTAACAATAAGGGATTAATATTCATATGATCATCTCAGTAGATACAGAAAAAATTTTTGATAAAATCACATTAATTAATAATATATTATTAATAATAACAGAACACTACAGCATGAGAGATAATAAAAGGCTACAGTTGGAGAGAAAAGAAAACATTCTACCAACACCTACTGGAAAGCAAAAGAAAGACCTCTTCTTATCAACCTGTTGCAGAACCCACTTCTGTAGATGCATAGAAAGAAAAATAATAATCCATTAATTGCCATGAATAACCAAGGTAACAAGGCAGCTCAGAAAGAAAATGAAAAGTTTCCAGAAAATGAACTTAAAGACATGGAAATAGGTGACTTAAATGACAGAGAATTCAAGATTGCATTTCTTAAAAACTCAACAAGATGCAAGAAAACACAGACAGGCAGTTTAATGAACTCAGAAACACAATCAAAGAACAAAGTGAACACTTTACCAAAGAGATTGAAATTTTAAAAAAAGAACCAAATAGAATTTTTAGAGATTAAAAATTCAATAAAAGAAATGAAGAATGAAATAACCAGCTTAGGTAATAGATTGACCAGATGGAGATAGAAATCTGGAAATAACACAGATGGAAGAAGAGAGAGAACTGAGAGTTAGAAGAAATGAAAGTACTCCACAAGAACTTTCTGACTCCATCAGAAAGAGCAATGTAAGAAAAATGGGCATACCAGAAGAAGAAACGGAGGAGGGAACAGAGAGTATATTCAAACAAATAGTCAACAAGAACTTCCCAAACTTGTGGAAAGAACTGGATCCTCAAATCCAAGAAGCAAATAGAACACCTAATTACCTCAATCCCAACAGGCCTTCTCCAAGGCACATTGTACTGAAGCTGTCAAAAATTAACGATAAAGAAAGAATCCTCAAGGCAGCCAGGGAAAAGAAGACGGTAACCTACAAAGGAAAGCCCATTAGGTTATCATCAGATTTTTCAGAAGAAACTCTACAAGCCAGGAGGGAGTAGAATCAAATATTCAAACTATTGAAAGAGAGAAATTATGAGCCAAGAATAATATATCCAGCAAAGATATCCTTTAGATATGAAGGAGGAATAAAGACCTTTCCAGACACACAGAAGCTAACGGAATTTTCTAAAACATGACCTGCACTACAAGAAATACTGATAGAGGCTATTTGACTTGAAACAAAAAAGCAAAAGAAAACAAAACCATGAGCAATATTACGAACAGACAGAAGCAGGAAAGGGCAACCTCTACATCAAATAGGACACTATACACTTAAACATCACATACAGGGTAAAAAGGAAGAAAACAAAACACTTTATAAAAGAGGAAAAAGACAATTTGCTACTGCAGTACAGAAATTAACTCACAGCTTAAATAAGGATAATTTGTGACAACAAAAACACAAAAGGGGGAGAGTAAAGTTCTGAACCGGCACAAGGGAATGGAGAGAGTAAGCGTGCTGAAGAAAATGGAATACTCTAAATATGAAACTTTCTTTTACATAAACTTAATGGTAACCACTAAAAAAAAAAAATCCAGAACTGAAATATATAACATAAAAAAAGAATAGAGGGAAAAATCATAGAATATGACCACACTGAAATAATAGACAGCAACAAAAAGGCAAAGAAACAATGGAGACACCATCCTACCAGAAAACTCATATATCGATAATCACCATAAGTTATATGGACTGAACTCACCAATAAAAAGACACAGAGTAGCAGATTGGATCAAAAAACTAAACCCAACCATATGCAGCCTCCAAGAGACACATCTCAGCTACAAGGACAAATATAGACTCAAAGTGAAAGGATGGAAACTGACACACCAAGCATATGGTATTCAGAGAAAATCAGGTGTAGCCATACTGATATCAGATGAAACAGACTTCGGGATAAAAAAGGTAACAAGAGACAAAGATGGACATTTCATAATGATAAAGGGGATTATACAACAAGAAGAAATAACAGTCATCAATATTTATGACCCCAATCAGGGAGCGCCAAAATATACAAAACAACTACTAACAGAACTAAAGGGAGAAATTGACCAAAACACAGTTATAGTAGGGACCTAAATGCATCATTAACAGCTAGGATAGATCATTCAAACAGAAAACAAAGAAATATCAGCCCTAAATGACACATTAGATGAAATGGACATAATTGACATTAATAGAGCATTTCACCCTAGAACATCAGACTATGCATTCTTTTCTAGTGTAAATGGAACATTCTCAAGGATAGACCATATATTGGGACATAAAACTAGCCTCAGCAAATTTCAGAAGATTTAAATCATACCAAGCGTGTTCTCTGATCACAAGGCTTTGAAATTGCATATCAACTGCAAAAAGAAAGCAGGAAAAAACCACAAATATGTGGAGATAAAACAACATACTTTTTAAAGAATGGCCGGGTCAAAGAAGAAATAAGAGGAGAGATCAAAAGATACATAGAAAAAAATGACAATGAAAATACATCCTACCAAAATTATTGGGATGCAGTGAAAGCAGTTTTAAGAGGGAAATTGATATCATTACAGGCGTATCTCAAGAAACAAGAAAACTCCCAGATAAATAACCTCACATTACACCTTAAAGAACTGAAAAGAGAAGAACAAATGAAATCCAAAGTAAGCAGAAGGAAGGAAATAATAAAAATCAGAGCAGAACTAAATGAAATAGAGAACAAAAAGACAATAGAAAAAATGAATGCAACAAAAAGCTGGTTCTTTGAAAACATTAATAAAATCGACAAATCCTTGGCTAGACTCACTAAGATAAAAAGAGAAAAGACAAAAAATAATAATAATAATAAATTACAACAGTAAGTCAATTGATTAAATTTTATATTAATTTATAATTTAAAAATAGCTGTTAGCCAGCTAGTTAGGATTAACTACTTTAAACTGATTATTCAAAAAGTATCTACAAGAAAAATGTAGCGCAAACATCATTCCTTATGGTGAAATGTTAAAAGCTGTTCTCCTGAGATCAGAAATGAGACACGAATGCTCACCGTCACCTTCTATTCACATTGTGTTAGGGGATCCAAGTCAGTGCAACAAGGCAAGAAAAAAAAGAGTAAAATTATAAAGCCAGGAAGAAGAAATCAAAATGACATTATTCATGCATGGCATGATTGTACATTTGGAAATTTTTAAAGCATCTATAGACAAAATTATTATAATTAATAAGTTAACTTAGCAAGTTGGCTGGATACAAGGACAATAAACAAAAATTTATTGTGTTTCTCTGCAGCATCAACAGTTAGCAATTAACTTTTTTAAAAAATATTTAAAAAATATCTTTTACAGTAATACAAAAGTATTAACTATCTACAAACAAATGTAAGAAAAGATGTGCAACTCTTCCTCATAGAAAACTATTCGAACTATAAAAAATTAAAGAGAACCTCTGTAAGGCTTAAATAAACAGAGTGATATGTCATGTTTATGAGCTCAAAGACCTAATATTATAAATTGTTTTGCTGCCTACGTGAGCCAGAGGTGGTTTCATGTCCTTACAATCCAAGTACCCTGACTGGGCTAGGGTTTTTTGGATTAAACGTGCCCCTCCCCACCATACACCTGATTTCCTTGCTCTCTGTCCATCAAATATGCCCTGTGGTTTTCCACCTATTTATTTTTATTCCTCTCTTCTCCCCCTGCCTAAATTAACTCCTTCAACACAAACCTATCTTTTTATAAGTTCTTTCCTATACAACTCAATTTAGTTCATTTCTCTTACCTTGAATTCTGTAATAATTTTACATGTAATTAGTCTTAATAATGTTTGAAAATTCTTATATCATCTGTTATGTAGATATTTGTTATTTAAAGTTTCATAACTCATCTCCCCTACCAAGAGGACAAATATACATACAGATCTTATGTTTCTTTGCTTCACCCTTGCATAATGCCTTTCACATAGTAAATGCTTGATACATGTGTACAAATGTGATTTGATTTATATGCAATATGTTGCCACAATTACTAAATAAGAATTAGACAACACATTGGTTCCAACACAAGTAGAGGCAATAGCCCAAGATCTTAGAAATCTAAGATTTATATGGCTTTTCCCTACTAATTAGAAAAGTATGACACACAATAATCTTGGGAGCCTTACCCATTCCCAAGAATTTACCCAGAAAACTAAGATTTAGAGACTTTACCCACAAACTAGAGTCCCAAATCAAAGAACATAGCCATAAGGTTTCCTGGAAAAGCAAACGAAAAAACTTAAGACTCTTTTAAATAAATTCTGTGTTCTTGGTGTTTTACAATGCCAGAGGGACACAATTAACTATATCACCCCCACATGACCTCAAAACACATGATTAGTGGTTCAGCAAACACAAAAGCTAAAGCTCCAATCAACAAACACTACCTAAGAGTAGACCAATTACCCTGAAATATGTGTGTGTGTGAGTGTGTATACACACACACATATATATATGGATTGAATGAGTTGTCATGGAGAAGAGTCTGCAATTCCTGAATCAGTGGCCAGAGGTCGGAGAATTGTAATAAATCTATGACAGAAGGCCCTCCATGGGCTCACACACAAAATCAAAGATCTTACCCTTCTAAATCCTTCACTCTGAATATGAACTATGAATCAAAATTCATAGAACGACAGCAAAAGTGTTCCCTAATTACATTTGCTGACACTACAGGATAAAATACTTAAATCCAAAACTTAGCTCTTCAAACAATCAAATAAAGCATATTTCCTAGGCTGCCAGAGATTCGTAGAAGATGAATTATGAAAACATCTATAAATTTGTTCCAGGTGTTACTACCTGTAATAACTGCATTTAAATCTGAAAATGCAAAACAGCAGGGACGGAAATAAGGATGGACCCAAAGCAAGAAAGATAGAAGACGTTCTTCACTCTATATTGTTCTCCCAATAGAACGAGAGAGAGAGAGAGAGAGAGAGAGAGAGAGAGAGAGAGAGAGAGAGAGAGAGAGAGAAGAGGGAGAGAGTTTGGGTGCTTGTTGTGTTACCAATGTCATCTGGTGATACTTGATTGTGCAGTCATATTTCTGTGTATGCATCTCTGGAGTAATCACATGGGGACTAAGTTATTTCATTGGGGGACCATTAAATGTCAGTCTGAGTGTCCTTTCTCTTGGACTGGTTAGTTTCGTCAGAGACAACGCCTCCAAACTCCTGTCTGGGTGATACAAGCCTTGCTGTCAGTATTGACGTGGGGAGAGCTGGGGGTCTCCCATGCAGCATGACAGCCTTCATTTCATCTCTCCATTTTCAGGAAAACATTATCTCTCTTTACTCAACGGTAGAGAATTTGGAATCCAGAGAGTGTTTGTGGCTCTGATGGCTCCTCTCAACCTGTTCTCCTGTTTTCAGCCTCATCTCAACTCTAGCCTTGGGAAGCACCAGTTGCCTCCAAACCCCGAGGCTTTCTGGGGTCCCATAGTTTGGTGGACTTGCTTTTCACTGGTTGCCCCTACCCCTCAGGCTTCAGTTTCACCTGAACTGACCTGCTAAGCTGGTTACCAGTCACCCATCAGCTTTCTACATTCTAGCATTTCATATGTCACTCCATATGAAATGCTGTTGTCGCCTCTCTCATCATCTTCCTTCTTAAGGATTTTATGTCATTTTTTTCATTCCTTTGTTGTCATTTTAGTAGTGTTTTCAAACAAATGCCTTTTCTAAGTTTAGCCAGAAGCACTTGATTATTTATGCAATCTAAAGGGCTTCTTTCTAATCAGTTCCATAGGCCCAGCCGCCAGCTCCTTCCTAATCCATAGATCAAAACTATATGACACTGGGGAGATTAGCTTTTGAAAGAACTGCACAGTTCTTCATCACTGAGAGCCTGAAACTATCTAACCTTTAACAGTTTGTATATGTTGTTTCTACATAAGTATGACCCACAGCCACATTTTTATGAACTTTCCAGGGGTAAAGGCTTATAATAAATGTTATAAAATATAGTTAACTAAAAAGTGCTCATGTTTTACTTCCCAAACCTCCTGTACATCACACTATAAAGTGACAACTTGCTGAGATAACGAATGAGTTTTAAACAAGATTTTGGCTCAGCGGCTTTATACAATGATGAATGCTATTAATATTTAGGATTGATCATGACGGTTTCATCCAAAGACACTAATTTAGGGAAGTCTAGGTTTTCATTTCAGTATGAGAAAACTCCGAAGTTGCTCAAGTCCAGAAACATGAGGATTTATAAACCCTTAGGCACATTCAGTGCCAGAAGTACTATTGGCAGAGCATCTACACTGGGTTCACTTGAGCCCAAAGGATCGCTTCCTTTGAAAGCTCTTCACTCTCCGCTGTGTTGGTTTCCATTTCCTCACTTTCTCTTTTCTACCAAAGGCGCCAGCTTTCTCACCACAGACAGAGCTTTGGGTGGCTTTTCCGCCTCCTTCTTCTATCTTCATTCCTGTCTCCTTGTCCCTGCCTCCTCCCTATGCCCGGCCTTCGCCGTGTAACCCTCCCTATACATGAGGTGTTGTCAATGAGAATCCAGTCACTTGCCTGCTAGAGGAGCTCTAATGCCCATCTGTCGCCTACACAGAGAAGCCAAGCCATCTTAGCAGGCAGGTCTGTCCTTGTGTCCACATCAGAGAACACGTACCTACTCCCCATCAAGCCTTCTCCCCTCCTGCCCCTCCTTGTCCCCTGAACACATGGTACTCACCCCAAAGCTACCCATCCGTTGCTCAGGGGCTGTTATCATCCACTCAGATACATCTCTCTCTGCCTCAGTTATTCCCACCTATTCCCCAAGGTCCTGGTTATAATCTATCTCCCTAAAAAGACTCTCCCACTGCCTCCAGGGTGGGCGAATCTTTTAGGAAATGAACGTATCACTGCCTTTTGGAAAGCAAATCATGCTTTGCCTGGTAGTACTCAACTGGTTTCCATGTCTGCGATTATTTCAAACAAAATGGAACATCCTTTGCCCATACAGCTAGCTCCCTGAGAACCTACTACTATGCCATGTACGTTTATTTGACAAATATTGGTTGGATGGGTAAATTGCCTTCGAACATGAGTGAATTCCGGTTCACATGGATATGCCAAAAGCCTATACTTGTACCTCTAAACCAATGAGTCTGCTAAATGAGGCTCTATGAAGAAGAGGCCGGGTCCTCGTGTTCCCAGCAGCTCGCACAGCAACTTGCTCTCCCAGCACTGGGCATGATGTCTAGGGCTGAGCAGACACTCAATGCATAGATGTTAAACTAATGAATGAGTGAAAAAGCCTTTAGCATCGTCCTTTCCAAACCTTCCAGTCCCGTCCTTCCCAAGGAGCTGCTGGGTCTGTCCTGATTTTGCTACCCAAACTTTCATACTTTAAAACATATCAGCAGATATACTTAAATGGCCCCATCCTCTCCTGCCTCTCCCCAGGAATCTCCCTCCTTCCATTATCCACTCCATCAAACTTCGTATTCCAGCCAGAGTGCTCTTTCCAGACTCATATCTGATTTTTGGTATATTGGTTTCGGTAGGAGATATCGCAAGCCCCTGAGTGATGGGCTGACTCCCAGTCTCTCCACAGAAGCCGGCACTCCAGCCACAATGAACCACTTGCAACTCCCCAGTCATGCCAAGCCCTTGCTTGTTACCCAAACATGTCTCTTGTTGCCTCTTTCCTGAACATTCACATTCAGTCTGTTACCCTAGTCCTCCTGATAGGTATCTACGCCCTCTTCTTTCCTGTTACCAACCGCTATGTTTTGGTCCTTACATTGTCTTTGAAAGCTACCAATGAGTCATGTAACGAGTTGAGTCACATTTCTAAGCGATCACAAATCCTAAGGCCAATACCTCTGCCCCTCAAACATAAAAGAGAAATACATAAATATACTCACTGGTAACTTGTATGTATTTCTATCTCATTTGCTCTGGGGGAACTTTGCTTTAATTTTCTGTGGCTCCCTTATAATTTTTTTTCTCTATTGCTGAATGAAAAAAGGAAGAGACGTTTATAAAACAAAATTTACCTAAAGCTCTGGGCAAAGGTCTGCTTGCCAGTCAAGTATTCACATGAACGTGAGTTTTATAGATAGTGTGGAAACAAATTTGAGAAAGTTTCCATTTAAATTTATCCAAAGCATTACCCTGTGAGCTGAAAAGCAGTTGCCTGCCCCCAGCTCCCCTTGACCCCTCTGATCTTCTCTCCCTCACTGGGCTCCAAGCACACTGGCCGCCTGTGAGGAAAGCTTCAGCCTCAACGCTGAGCACTGTCTCTTCCCTCTGCCTGGAAAGCTCTTCCCTGGATATCCACTGTCTCACTTCCTCACTTCATTTGTGTCTCTGCTCAAATGCTCCCTTCTAGAGAAGCTTTCCCTGACTGTTCTGTTTTACCCACCCTCCACACCAACACAGCCCATCCCCTTGTCTTTACCAGACCGCTTACCACCTTCTGACATCTACACCTACTTGTTAAGCTTGTTATTTATCACCTGTCGCCCTCCACCACAAGACATGAGCTCCATGAAAGCAAGACTTTTGTCTATCATTCTCACTGCTGGTGCTGAGCATCCAGAACACTACCTCCACATAGTAGGAGGTCAACATTTTTGAATGAAGGGAGGAAGGAATACTATAAATTGGATTGTATCTAGGATTGAAGATAAAGGCAAGACTTGATGAAAGGGAGGTGACAGAAGAGGAATGAAGAACTAGCAAGACTGGGGTTCTTTATTTCCTTCCCATCCTCTTCATGATTCAGGCTGCTTGTGTATCCCCCAAGATGGGGAGGAAGGAAAGCAGGACTAAAATAAGAAAGAAGAAAGGGGTGAAATGGTAAGATAAGAAAGAGAAGAGGCAGGACTGCAAAGGGCATTCATTGGAAAAGAAATGAAGTTTAAACCTTCAAACAAAACAGTGAACTGATTTTCCTCTCCTTAGCTCTTCTTTTCTCCTGCTGAAATTGAAACTAACTAAAAGATATTTTTGAGTTCCAATAAAGATGCTTGATTTCAACAGATACAGTAATTGTTAGCAAATAACAAGGGCTTCTTGGGGGGCACCATAACCGATCTTTCAGTCCTTCAGATAGTAAAACCACTCCATCACCTCCACGTTTAGCCCACTGACAAAGACAGATGGGAATTTTTTCTCCCAGTCCTTGTATAATTTTTCTCACTAGTATAATATGTTAGCAATAGGTAAAAACGCAGAATTCTTATCATGTTTTTAAAATGAGAAACCTAAGAATACTCATTTCTTCAGTCACCATAAATAATCCAATATTTTTTAGCTACTGTACCAATACTCCTTACGCACTGAGTGCTAGTCTCTGTGCTAGGTGCGGACGCACAAAGATAAGATGTGACTCAACTGTAATTCAATACAGTGTTCCTCATCTTTTCTATAAATAGATGAACCTCATGCTCCTCTCCAGACAGAACCCTCTGAAGAGAACTGGCTTCATTAGGACAACTTCTTATTACTAATTCATAGAAGAGAAGGTGTACCTTTTGCACACTCTGACCAACCAATAAGATATTTTTCTTACATTTCATTTTCTCATTTAATATTTTGAAAACAACAGCTTTTTAGTTTGTTTTCTAAATAAAAAATGTGACACTTGGTTATAATGTCTTATAACATTCATTCATTCATCAAATATTCAGAGTGCTTCTAAATACTAGGGCCTATGGTTAAAAGGGTGATTAATGAAGAAAATGGCTTTCTTAAATTGCATGTAAAACTGTAACAAAGAACCTCTGCCCAGGCCACACCACCTTTCCTCCTTGAGAATCACTGATCTACAGAGATAACAGTAGAATTCCGTGTGAAAATATTGTATATATAATTTCCAAAGACACTATTATTCCCACTCTATTTTAAAACTAAATTGCACTAACTTTTTTTACCATTATAAAAATAATGCATGATCAATATGCAAAAGTTGGAAAATGCAGAAAAGTGGAAGCAGCAAAAATTATTCATAATCCTATCACCACGGTCAGCTATGTTAATGGTTTCAGTGTGTTTTTTTCCTAGTTTTATTCCTCTCACTGGATTACTTTTACTCTAAAAGAAAACATAAGAAGAAAGACATGAGACTAATATGAAGAAGATTAATGCTATGGGAGAACCTAACACAAGGTCTAAACAAACGTAAAGACCACAAAACTGTCAAACCACCAAAGATTAGAATATACATTTGAGTTAATTACAACCATAAACCCAATATGCTTTGCTCTTATTTGTTTATTTTTTAATAAAATTCTTTTAAAATTTACATGGAAGTCTAACTGCTGAAGACTAGGCCAAAATTAATGAATAATAATAATTAGTGGAGAGCATCAACTTGCTAGACATTAAAATATGCTACACAGCTATTATTCTCAAAGAAACGTGTCCCAGGCCTGGCAATAGATAAATAGATCAATGGCCTAGAGAAAATAATTGAAAAACAGATACTAGTATACTCGTATGTGGAAATTCAATTTACTAGAGACGTGACAGTTTATTGAACATGTGATGCTTAAACAATTGGCTATCCATCTGAAAGAAAATATAGTTAGACCATCTACCTTTATATAAAAATAAATTCCTGATGGAAAAAATATACTAAAATATTACAAATAAAAAAAACAGAAATTAGAATTTAATTTAGAAGAAAATAGATGGAAAGACCTTTTAAAGTAAGACAGGAAATCCAGATTTTATAAAGGAAAAGAGAGATAGATAGATGTGATACCATAAGATTATTTTTTAAATTTTGTGGCAGAAAATTAGAGAAATAAAATCAAAGAATAAACTATTAATGGGGAAAAATAAAACAACTAATATGACCAAAAATTTATATTTTTCAAAGAGCTTTTACCAATTAATAAGAAAAAAGCAACTACATGGGGGGAAATGGGCCAAGGAAACATATAAGTAATTGACAGATAAGGAAACCTAAAAGAAAAACAAGAATAATATGGACAGTGACTCAACCTCATTAGAAGTCAAGAAAATTAAATTAATGCTTACTCATTAGACTAGCAAAAATTACACTGTGGAAAATTAGAAGAGCAGTGGAGATGTAGAGAAAAATAATATTCTCAAATATCACTAGTTGGAAATGTGATTTACATAATATTTTTAGGAAATAATATGGAAAAACCAATTAAAATTTAAAAATACAGACACCCTGTGAACCAGTGATTCTGAAAATTAGACCATAAAAATAAAGCCACCAATGGGTAGAATATGTGTCTATGAATATTTGTAGTGACAGCCCTTTTTTATATGTTGAAAACTTTTCATGACAGAATGCCTCTTGACAGCAGAATACTTGAATAAATCTTAGCAAATTTATACCTCGTACAAGTATTGGAAAAAACAAGATAGACCTCTCTTTCTCAGCATTTCCAACACACATTTCAAAGTGAGAAAACCAAGATATAGAATAACACACACACACACACACACACACACACACACACACTGCACAGATAGCCTAATCCCACATTTTAAGACAACAAAGGTCCATTCTCCTGTATATCAGTGATGTGCTTGTATAGGGGTGTGTACGCATGAAGACAGGAGTAGAGGAACATGATTCACTGGAACACGTACAGGAACAAGCTGCATTCATTGGTCTCTCTAGAGGGGTTCAGGCAAAGCAAAAAGAAAGAAAGAAGGATAAAAGAAAGACTGAAGCATAATAGAAAATATGCATGGCACAATAACAAAAGAGAATATAGAAAATAAAATTCTATCCATTATAGTAAGGAATCATCAATTCTAGAATAAATTCCTGGACAAGGACCAGACGTGACATGGCCAAATGAAATAATTATTTGATTCCCAGATAGGATTCTGGACAATTTTTGCTTGGATCTTTAAAGAGAGTTTCTGCAAAATAATAATGTTTTAAAAGAAAATAAGGGAGATCTGGCAATACCCCATCTCAACCTTAAAAGTAGCTTTGCTCTTTGATACTGTCTTTCCACTTTTAGGAATTATTTATAGGGAAATAAACAGAGATGTGGACAACAAATCTTGTTTAAAAAAAAATACCTAAGCAATTAAATAAATTCTAATGTTAAATAAATTCTATAAGATACAACATAATTTCAATTTACAAAATACATACCTGTGTGTATGTGTGTGTACATATACGTATGCATGTATATTATGTATATGTGTTGTACATATACATTACACCACATATATATACTACAGTGTAATGTTAATGAAAACCCAACATACAACACAAATGGAAATTGTGTTGTTTCTTGGCTTTTTGTTAACCAAAATATTGTGGGAATTTTTCATTTTAACATATATCTGTTAAATATATATATTTATATTTATATTTATATTTATATTTATATTATTTATATATATAGCAAAAGACTAAACGAAAATATACTAAAATACTATTGGTGATTATCTATGGCTGGTGAGCATGTAGGTGATTTCTATTTACATCCTTATTCTTTTTTCTTTTCAAATCTTGTTAAAATTGATATGCATTCTACAATATGCAAACACAAGAACCATTTCTAAATGGAAGTAGAAGGAAGGTAATGAATTGATTTAAAAATGAAAAATGTACTTCTAGACCATGTAGTGTTCCAAAGCATAATCGTCCCTCAATGCTCTTGCAGCATTAGAAAGTAGTGCCAAGGTGCTCACCAACATTAACCCGTGTCTACAGCATCTAGATAAAAGTTGAAGCATAGAGCACCCTTGATTAACAAACTGCCCCACCCCACCCCAAGTATCATATAAACCCTAAACACTGACAAATCCTCAAGTTTTAAGGATGAATCCCTCAGGTAAGCAACTCTCAGAGAGGCTAGTCAGAAAGCTTTCCTATGAAAATCAGCCAAGCTTTTTCAATGTATATATATATATACACATATATGTGTGTGTGTGTATAATATATATGTATGTGTATGTATATATACATATATATACACATATACATATATTACCTCTACTGAACAACATTCATAATTTATTTCTTCAGATCTCCAGTCAGAGACTTCGATAGTTTGGTCTGAGGTCTCAACATTGGAAACACTTCCTCCATTTTCCCTTTAGGTTCTCCTCGTGGGTAGAAAGGGTTTCTGCTGAAGCACAAGGCAAGGGCACTGGTGTAGAAGACAAACAAGCCTGCAGTGAAGGGAGCTGGTGAAGTCTCATGGCACAGCAGGAACAACCCATAAGCTTTGTACTTGTCCCAGAAAATCTTCCCTGAGAGGACTCGACAGGACAGCAAGATAAACATCAACCCTCTGAGGCATGTTTGTCCCCTTCCACCCATCCCTGGGAAGGACTCTTGCTTGCTAGTTGACCCAACCAGGATTCCCACTACATCTTATTCCCATGGCCCAGTGGGACTGAAGAAAGATCAACAGAAACATGGGTGGATTTATTTATTTTTTTTTAACACACTGGCCAATTTCCCGTTGCCAAAGTAATTGGAAGAAATGTGCTCTGAGTGCTTCAGCTGAGTAAAAATCACAAAACTATTTTGAAAATTTTTTCAATACTCAACTAGTAATAAAATATTAGTTACAGTCTCATGGGTAATAACATATTAGTACTTATACAGGTGCCAAAACAACGGCTGAATGTTGTAACAGGAAGAAAATGTAGACAGGGATACGTGCATACATGTCCTCAGCTGATTCTGGCTTCTGGTGTCTGGCTCCCTTTGACATCATGGAACCCAAACTTCCAGATGACTAATATTTTCACTTCTTATGAGAATCTAGTGTTGTTGTATACATATACCTTCAGACTAGATAGAAAATTCTCATCCATCTTATTTGCTACTATGTGTCAGGTCAACAATATGAGTAGAAAATTACTATAATTAGCAGTGTGGTATTGTCATGTGGAAAGGCCAAAATAAATTGAATGAACAAAACTGAATCTTTTAGACTCAACCAACTATAAACAAAGTGTGTATCAGGGCTGCTGTTAGCACATATCCAGATAGATAAATTAATAAAAGAAGTCCCTTCTCTTGGTATAGAAGAAGTTCCCTCCTGGCATAAAGGCAGAAATTATAATAAACAATCCTGGAATATATTTACTGGGTTGCAATTTACTTACTGACAAGATTAAAGCCACAAGATAGAGTCAAAACTGGGAGAAATCACAGCAAATAGGTACCAGTAAGAATGGAAATACAGCAGAGAATAATTTGACCCAAATGGAGAGTAAAGAGAACATAATGGGAGCTTATTTGTTCATGGAAATGAACACATATTGTTATATTGTATTCGGTTCTTGGTTTTTCATGTGTGATTTACCAATTTTGTGGATTATCCTTCCCTCTGCCAATCTTTATGAGTCATCTCTTGCCACCTTTAGTTCATATGTGTCCAGGGACTCCAAAATAATGCTTACCATTAATCTATGTCAAATGTAATTAGCAAAACAAACCTGAAGGTATAGCTACGGTTTACTGGTCATCACACCAGAATTATTACCCCTTCACCTCTCTAGCTTGGGATCAAATCTGGTGACATAGTTTCACTAGTGGGAGAGAAGTCAGAATGGGAATTGAACTTGATAAATGACGATACTGGTCAGTTAACCTTGGCCTGTTGTCTTTTTGCTAAGCAAAATTGATCTAGATGTAATCAGTCTACTCTATTAAGGGTCATTTACAATCAGAAAAATGTACTCATATGATGAAGAAAAATAGAAAAGGCACTGTCCACATGTTGTAAATTCTTACTTAGCCTCAGAGTTCTTGTCTTGAGTGGATGAGTTCTAAACAGTAAAAAGGAAATCAGTTCTAAAAGGATGAGTTCTAAACAATAAAAAGAAAAGAAAATGTGGATAGAAATATTTTACAGTGGCTACGGAGTTCCTCGTTTCAGTGGCTTATAAGCTTCTCAAGGGAAGAGACTTTTTCTCTTTATATTGCTTCTGCATTTCCTTCAGCATCTAAGCCCATTGCCTGCAAACATAACACGCAAACCCATATATACAGTAGCTAAGATCTTAGGAAACTGTTCTAAGTTCAAAGCTTGTTATCTCATTTATGAATTGGATGGTCTTCAGCAAATGACTTGATTTCTCTAAACCTTGGTTTGCTTCCCTAGAAAGTGGGTATAATGATACCCACACCTACTGAGGCTGTAATGACTAAATAAGCTATCCTCTGCATGGCGCAAAGCACCACGGCCAGCAGAAAATGCGATCGATAAATGTAGAAGTCATATTACTGCCATTACATTAATTACTTGACTGAATTGACTCCAGGGACTAGCAAAGTAGATCATAAAAGAAACAGGGCTTTAAAGAATTAACTTTTCTACCTTGAGAGTTGGATCTTAAAAAAAAAAGAAAGAATGGTTAAGGAACAACCCAACATGTGGATACTATACTAACCTACTAACATGTATTTTATGTATTTTTGTTCTTTAGCCCTTAGATTCTTCTTACATAAAACCAACATTTAATATTAATAGAGCCAAATATCTTTGGGAGTGGACAAACACTGCTATTATGTGCTGTTAATAAATGGAAAGGCCATAAAAATGGAGGAATAGGGTGCTGGTGTTATAACCTAAGTGACACCGTTACTGCGATAGATGCACAAAGAGTTCCATGGCATCTAAAATCCCTAAGGTTTTGTTGTAGACTTCCTTCAAAGTCCCAGCAACAGCACATTCTTAGGCCTTTCTGAAATAATCAACTTCAGGTATAAGACCACTAGGGGACTGACAAGTACATAGAAACACAAAAAGTAAGAAAGGGAGGAACATATGGGAAAACTCCAAGTGATTTGCGTTCATTTTACTTTCTTCAGTCCCAGTTGGGTAGAAGACTCATTTATTTATTAAATACCTTTTCCTTCCTTTCTCTTTCTTCATTGTCTTTCTCCTTACTCTGCAAACTAACTGTCTGCATTGAGCTGGCAAATAGCCATGGGCACTGTCTGTCTCCTTGGAAGTGAAGGGGTTACATCAGTTCACCCCGTTCACAGTTCTGTGATTCCCGTGAGAGTTCATTCATTCCTAGCTGCTCAGACTCTTAACAGAAGGATTAGAATGATAGCTGTTTAAGATTCCAGCGCCAGAGTTTTTGCAGATGTTTCTAAACAGCATACAGTCAGCCATGCCCTTGCAGAAGGGGCTCTGTGGTCCAAGGGTCCAAGTGCCCAGGAACAGCTGTGGACTTCTACCTCCAGAAGACCAGCCCCACCAGTCCCACTGCACTTTTGAGGATAGTGGCAGAGTCTGTAACTGGTGACGTTATTTAATATTTTGGTAGTCACTAAGTAAGGTCTTTGCCTAGAAACCTTCATTTCCTATACAGCATGGTAGACAAGGCCCAACTAAAATTGTCCTGAAATATTTCACTGAAACAGGCCAGCTCTACCCCTGAGGAAGTTACCACGCTGAGTAGTACACGAGGTCTGACAATAAGATTCGCGAACTTGTTACAACGATATTGCTAAACTTTTGTGATATCAGAGGGATTATTCATTATGAATTTGTATCAACTAGACAAGCAGTAAACCAAGTTTACTATTTGGAAGTGCTGAAAAGACTACATGAAAAAGTTAGAGGGAAAAATGACCTGAACTTTTTGCCAACAATTCATGGCTCTTGCATCACAACAATGCACCAGCTCACACGGCACTGTCTGTGAGGGAGATTTTAGCCAGGAAACAAATAACTGTATTGGAACATCCTCCCTACTCACCTGTTCTTGTCCCCATAGACTTCTTTCTTTACCTGAAGATAAAGGAAATATTGAAAGGAAAACATTTTGATGATATTCAGGACATCAAGGGTAATACGACGATAGCTCTGATGGCCATTCCAGAAAAAGAGTTCCAAAATCGCTTTGAAGGGTGGACTAGGTGCTGGCGTCAGTGCATAGCTTCCCAAGGGGAGTACTTCGAAGGTGACCGTAGTGATATTCAGCAATGAGGTATGTGGCACTTTTTCTAGGATGAGTTCACGAACTTAATTGTCAGACATCGTATGCCAGTTTGGTCCTCAGTGAAATCAGGCTTAGTCCACTGGCATCTCTAGCTGGTGGGCAGACAGACCTGTATCTCACACACCAGCCTTCCCTTGCAATTTGGGCAGGTTACATAAAAATAAACCTATGGTTTTACTCAGTTTACTCAGATTTACTGTGCTTTTGAACATTTTGATGGGTAGCTTGGTATTTACAAATCAGAAGTGCTTTTAATCTTTTATATCACATGCCTGGTACTGGATTTGCAAACTGCTAAATAAATGCACAGCCTCTCAAGTTGGCTTCTAGGTGATGGTGACATCTTATACTTTCCTTGTAATATATGCATGGCTTCTTAAGAGGTTTGCTAACTAGTTTAGAAATCTTCTATGGAGGAAATGAGAAACGGACTTGAAGGTCCATAAGTTATTTTCTCTTTTAAATTTTAAATAAAAAATGATGGATTACTTGGTGATCACAAATACAAGTGAAATGGCTACCTGTCCACCTAATAGGCTGTTTTTTTCTTATGAAACTTCCACTTGTCACTTTGAATAATTGCATTCAATAGAAATGCTCCTCAAAGATTGTGAGTGTAAGAATCGCATCTCTGTTTCAAGGTAGGTAACTAAATATACAACGTCTATATTCTGAAGGTTCAATTTTGGGGTTCAACTAAACACACACTCACATTGGTTTCTTATTAGCACCATACAACTGGCAAGAAAAGAAGGAGGTTTTTGAAATTCAAATCAGGAAATATTTTCACTTGCTAGCAGCTATACTATAACTCTCAGGAGGGAATGAATGACATAAAAGAGATTTTCAAAGAAAAAAAAAAGTTTGGGTTTTTTGTATGTAGAGTGTTCTGTTAAGTATTGTAGATAAATTCATTAACCTCCCTGATAACATGTAAGATGACTTCGACCACACAACACATGGAGGGGACTATGAGAATGGTGGTAGCTTGTAGACTGTATCCTTCACTTCAACTCAACTCATGGTGTGTTCATCAGGTACTACTAGGTGTACTGCTAAGCCCCTGGCAATACAGGCTTGCCAATCACAGAAATTAAATGAAAAATTATCCTCCACGTCAAATGGCCAAATTAGATCTTATGTATTCATAGCAGCATTCAGGAGAGAAAAAGAGGAAACTAATATGTTCATACATACGTCAGTGGTGATTCCAAGTTCAGATTACTATCTACATCCTTTCTCAAAAAGAGCTGTGCTAAGATTTGATACGACAATCCTGCACAAAATGCAGAAGTTTTTGTGCTTAAGTCTTTCTAGTTTTCATCTTCATTTTGTTTTTAGGAGGGAGCAAAATAATGTTCGGAGTAGTTTCTAAGATTTCCTTAATTAAAGCTGATTTGATTCCTCACTTAAATAAAACAAGATAGTTAAAGATCAAAGTGGTCTCCCTTAGCAATAGGCACTGAAGAATCCATTTCACTTGTCTGTTCAGCTCAAATTCCTCGATGGTATTATTTTACAAAGATAAGTAGGACATAAGCTATTTACCATTCATTGACACCATTAGCAAGCATTTCTGCAGAATGCATGGGCCACCATCCACTGTATCAATTCAGGTCCACAGGATGACTTCCATTCCTGTAGATCAGTTTTGCCATTAGAGCAAGAAGTCCTGGCCCACCATGTCTCCAAACACGTGCTCAACAGCAGAGGTGCACCAGCTCGGCTGTGCAGTAGAGGCCTACTATGGAACTTCAGACATTGCTATACGCTGGGAAAAGCAGTCAGTTCACGGAGCAGCTGAGGAACTTGGCAATGCCACTTAATACACTCCTTTACCCTATTACTTTTGAGACAACTTTCTAAATCCTTACTTGCATGTATAATTCTTCTTAAATTTTCAGTTCACCATAAGACATTCCAATAGACTCCCTTGGAGTGTTTCAAAAATACTCCATGGGCAATTGTCACTGTGGTTTTTAAACATCAGCCTGAGATATTGTAAAAGGTCCTGGATTATTTTCTTTTGTTTGTAAAATGCTATCTTACGGCTTCAGATATACAAGATGATACAATGATAGAGTGAAAAAATACTTGTTGAACTTGTTAACTTTGCTTTTCCATCTGATATAGTAGTATGACTGTTTTTTCTTAATTCCAAGCAGCAGTGAACCTAATTTAGGAACTTTTTCTCAATTAAATAAAAACAACAAATGGAAAGTTTAACATTGAATTACAGAGTCTTCAGAATTAGCAGGTACAGAATGACAGATTTATAGGGGCCAATGGACTGATACTTGTATTTCAGGTCTAGGAAACATCTGCTCAGAGAAAGTAGTTTATGGTTTCCATATCAAACAGAAGAAGAAAAAATACCACATAAATTGTGACTTTGGTAGTTTTTTTTTTTTTTTAATCAAAATGTAATACAAATCCTATTCTAGTGAGCTTGTATACTTCATGGATCATATTCTACTAAAATCAAGGTAATACGGAAATTGCCACATGAGGAAATGATAAAGGGAAAAAAGAATCAGAGCTTTCAATGGAAAATTCATAAGCATATGCTGTGGAGCATAACAAGGCTGATAAAATAAAACATTCAATTAATCTATGAAAGAAAATTTTTTTCTCTGTGTGAGTCTACAGATTATATGGGCTTCTTCAATCACTGATCTAAAACAGTGAAATCCAATCCCTGCAAAACTTAGAAGCAGACATGTCACAGATAGTAATACAGATATGGAGAAATTTTGCACAAACATGCAACAACCTTGGTAATGAACTCATCTTTTTTACCTCAGTCTTTTAGGCTCATTCTGAATAATCATGTGAAGCAAGGAATTGGCTGTTATCCAGTTAATTTAGACTATGGACACTGACCAAATTGTTTGACATCTTACCCTCATCCCTTCTATTTTCAGTCCACATTTTCCCTCCATGGTGACTTTCTGGTTATGTATTATCTGGTTTTGGCTGTCTCTACTACCCACTTCAGATAATTTCTCAACTCTCCACTTGGCTTCTTGCTGGATAGGCTTGACCTAAGAAAATGGATGAAGAAAGAGCCAACATTTTCCTTTGATCTCTTGGAACTCAGAATTCCATTATATAATCTACCATAAATCCTAGCAGTAGAGATTGACATCACCTTCCAAAGTTGCCATACTATGAAACTCCTGGGTGATTCATTGTGGATTCTGACATTTCTTCATTAACATGAACTCAATACTTCAGTTTGTCTGTGATAAGACTTTTTTTTTTCAGTTGCCTTCTTGATATTTTTAAGGGTTGCCTTGATTGATTTTTTTTCTTCTGCAATCTAAGCTTCACATGCCAAATGTTCTAACTGGCTAACTGCCTCTAAGGTTTAAGCTCACAGATGTTTCCTTGTGGCCACAGCAAACACTACTCCTCTAAGAATAAGTCTGATAAATAAAATTGGCAATAAATTTAGAACTAAAGAGCTGGATAAGAAAATCAAGTGCTGCCTCTGTTAGCTACACTTTTGTAAATCTACAAACTTGTCTAATGTACTCAATTCTCAAATATCGGTGGTAGTGGATTCTAGGAATTGCATCAACAAATTAAAGCCTCAAACAATCCAAAACCTCTTTCTGTTTAACAGTATAAATCCCTTTCCCTACTGAACATATTACCATGGCTGCTAACAAGTAGAAAATTGGCACATGTAAATTTTGCTTGTATTCCAAGTGCAGAGGGAGGAATCAAATGGATAGAATCCAGATGGTGAGAAGGAAGTAAAGCAAGGGCCATGCATAGTCTAAATATGAATAATCTGTGAACTGCTCTGAATGACTGTTACTCAGCTACATTAATATTGCTTATGCAATGCGAATGCCGTAGTAAGCAGGAGACATTTGCTTTCTACTTTTTCCTTTCCTAGAAAACACTCTTCTATGAAACTTTTCCTTCACAAATTAGATTTGAAGTACCTTGATTTGTGAAGCCTAGATGACCTGGAGGAATAGACCAGCAAACCAACATGAGCAACGTTCCTCATGCTGAATATTATGATGTCACCCTCTCTGTGTACTTCTGTGTTTAAAATACAAAGCCCAGGCATTGTCCACCATGAAACATTCTCAGGAGTATAGCATCATCATTTGAGATTTATTGTAACTGAAATTAAATTACTTAGTGTGCTTGGCCTTTCCCCCAAACCCCACCCCCAATAAGTCTTTGCTTATTCTTTTCTTTCTTTCTTTTTTTTTTTCAATTGGCAACCTTTGATTTCTCCTTAGAAGAGAAGGAAAACATTAGGAAAAGAGAAAGCACAATTTGACTTCTTCCCTCTATCTTCAAGTCACTGGATTCAGTGCCCCCATTCCCATAAGCATAAAGCACTTTAGGCAGCTGCAAGAGATATCAGTGTCTTCTTTTGCCAACTAGAGTCATAAATCAATAGAAAGATGCCATGTCTGTCTTTCATTCCCAGCATAGATACCTGTGGGTTTGATTGTGCTTATATCAGTATCTCAACTCACTCTTCTTCTCAATGGAGATTGCTAAAAGCAAGACCTATAGAATCATATAATGGTATGGCCAAAGGGACCATAGAGCCCCTGAGTCCAAAGCTTTCATTCAGTTGGTGAAGAAAATGGGGCTTCAGATTTGTTTGAGGAAAGCCACAGGCGTAACACTTCTTGATTTCAAAATATATCATGAAGCTACAGTAATCAAAACAGTATGGTACTGGCATAAAGACAGATATGCAGGGCGGTGATAGAACATAGAGTCCTAAATAAATCCACACATATATAGTCAATTGATCTTCAACAAAGTTCCCAAGAAAACATAATGTGTAACGTATGGTATTTTCCACCAATAATGTTGGAAAACCTGGATAGCCACATATAAAAGAATGATGTTAGACATAACCTATCTTACACAGTACTCAAAAATAAGTGCTAAATGGATGAGAGACTTAAGTGTAAGGCCTGAAACTGTAAACTCCTAGAAGAAAAGCTTCATGACATTAGGTTTGGCAATAATTTCATGGATATGACAGCAAAAGCGCAGGCTACTAAAACAAAATAAGTAAGTGGAACTACATGTACAGTCTGTACAACAAAGGAAAGAATTAGCAGAGTGAAAAGACAACCTACACAATAACAGAAAATACTTGCAAACCCTATATCTGATAAGGGGATTATCTCCAAAATACATAAGAAATTCATACAACTCAATAACAGAAAGACTGATAATGCAATTTAAACATGGTCTAAAGACTTGAATAGACATTTCTCCACAGAAGACATACAAAGAACCAACAGGTATATGAAAAAATGCTCATCATAACTAATCATCAGAGAAATGCAAAATAAGACTACAATGAGATATCACCCACACTTGTCTGGATGGCTATTATCAAAAACACAAAAGACAAGTGTTGGTGAGGGTGTGGAGAAACTGGAACCCTTGCACACTCTTCATGGGAATGCAAAATGGTGTAGCTGATATGGAAAAGAGTATAAAGTTTCTTCAAAAAATTAAAAAGAAAACTACCAGATAATACAGCTATCCCACTTCTCGGCATACATCCAAAAGAATTGAAATCAAGATCTGGAAGAGATATTAGCACTCCCATGTTTATTGCAGCACTATTCAAAATAGTTTGTTTTATGTGAAAACAACCTGTGTTCATCAAGAGATGAATGGATAAAGAAAATGTGGTAAATACATACAATGGAATAGTATGGAGCCTTAAAAAGAAGCCAATTCTGCAATACGTGACCACATGGATGGACCATGGAGGACATTATACTAAATGAAATAAGCCAGTCACAGAAACACAAGTGCTGCATGATTCCACTTAAATGAGGTATCAAAAATAATCAAATTAATAAAATCAAAGACTGGCATGGGTGGTTACCAGGGTCTGGGGAGGTGAAAAAATGGAAGTTATTAATCAATAGACAAAAAGTTTCAACGAAGTAAGATGAAGAAGCTCTACTTATCTAGAGATCGACTGTAGAACACTGTACACATAGTCAACAATAATGTATTAGACATTTAAATTTGTTAAAACGATAGATCTCATGTTAAGTGTTCTTACCACAATATTTTTTTTAAAAAGACTTGTTCAGTATCCAAACAAAGTATCTATTTAATAAATATAAACTAATTATTTTAGTCTAACAGCAATATGCACTATTTTCTTCTGAATCTATATCTTGTCCAAATTAAATAATTTTACTACAAAAATTTTCCAAGTAAATAGCATTTTACACGTAGATGACGTGTGTTACTTCTCACATCAGTTAGTCTTCATTGTACCACTAGCAGAATCTTTGATGGGAGTTTTGGTAGTTATAACGCCCACTTTACAGATGGGAAAACAGCGTACTGAGGTGTTGTTTATTAAGTTGTTTATTAAGTTTACTCAGCACATCAGTGGCAAAGTAATATCGTTTTGACTCCCAACCTACTTCTTTCTCTACTAATCATTTTTGAACAAAATTTTCCTTACAACCCTAAACAATCATGATTAAGAAAAGCAAATCCTAAATGATTTATTAGATTGTATTACAACTCACTTGAACTATTCCAACCACCTCCAAATTGATATACTCACTCTTCATCTGAACACTTCAATCTACACAGTATTTTCCTAAGGTTAAGTTTTTATTTCATTCCAACCCTACTCTAAAATCTTTAATGCCTACACTAGCAAGTCGAAAAAGATAACATTTAAGTCTCCGTTCTTGAATTATCTCATACCACCTCATACCTCCTCTTCTCACCTATGCTCCTGTCAGGCTGGCTAATGATTCCCCAAAACCTTCTCCCCATGCCTTTGTTTATGCTCTTCCCTTTCCTTATATCTTCCTGTGTAAACATTACCCATCTTGAAGGTCATGGGCAAATGTCACTTCCTATGTGAAACCATCCCTAACCATCTCCATCATCTCTGTGAACCCCTCTCTACCCTAACCCCTCCAACATTCCCCCTTAATTAGAACCAATTCCCCCTCTTTATGCTTTGACACCATGATACTTATCACTCTCCCAGGACTCATCACATCCTACTCTATCATCACATCACATTATGTGATATTATGGTCTACAGCACATATTATCATCACTCTGTAATCATCTTAGGTCATATTATGTGCCTTACTGACCATAACTGATAGTGAACATCTTAGGATCAAGGAACAAGTCAGGCTCTATCAACCATCACAATTATGTCCCAAATCCCCAGTGTATCCAGTCACAGATACCACCTCCCAAGGTACTGGAGTACTAGCCTGAACAAACCCCATCTCTGCGCTTAAGGCCCTTTCAGTCTGGCAGGCGGCAGAGACTCTGGGACAGACCTTAATAAACCACAGCAGGGCCCTTGTAATATTACTCATTCCTTAAATAAAATCGGGAAAAGAATTTAACAGTGTGTGTCAAGTTGAACTATACTGGATTCTGAGTAACCCTAATCTCTAAACATCCTTTAGTAAAACCCAATGCAAGTAAGATTTTCAAAATTCCACATAAAAAAGAAATTTATATCTTTGCCACATAGTTTTAAAGTGAACTATACTAAAATGGGTTACTATCTATGGTGTGATGGTCGTTATTAAATACCTTTCTGAAGCTGGTTTTAAGAAAATTAACCCTGACAAATGATTGGCTATAGTAAATAGAAATGAGAGTACAAAAGACAAATGTTTTCTATGAGATGAACTCAAAATTTCTTGTGGGTTTCTTAGTGTGTAGAAATTCAGAAAGGCAGTACCTCAACGAGGCCATGGCTATGAACAGCAGAGGGAGGAAGGGTCACAGAATTGCAGATTACCCATGTGCAAAAGGGCTCTGAGAGTGTCTTCAGAACCAACCTAGGGGAAGAGGTATATGTTTGGAGAGCTCAGCTGGCCATTTCATAAGAGAACAGTTAGATGGGAACACAAGGGGAAAAAATACCAAACTCCCAATGGCAATCTACTACTCCACCAAAAGGCAGGAACCTAGAACAGGAAGCATGGTTACATAGACTAAGCAAATCTTAACACTTTTTCAACTTCCTCAGGATTGTTATTTTGTTGTGGCCCATCTCGTTCCCTTTGTGACTGGCAGTGCCCACCAGCCCATTGCCTGCATGTTGTCTTCAAGGCTGCAAGAAAGGGGAGCTGGAAGACCGTGCCCCACTTGTATCCATTCTTAGAAGGAAACCCCAAAGAATCGAGAGTTGGAAATTCAAACAGGAGAGTGAAGGCAGATTAAGCTCCTGACGGCTGGGATTAGGAAAACAAAGTTCCAGGTGGGCAGCCGGGAAGAATCCTGTGGGGGTCCTTTTATAACAGAAAGGCTAGGGCAGCTCCTAGCCACTTGTCTTCTCAAAGAAGTCAAAGAGCCTCCTGAAGAAGGCAGGGAGACCCAGGGAGAGGATTACTCAGAGTGGTGACAGGCCAGCTCTCCATCTCCCGTCATCCAGGAAAACCCAGCCCGTCGGGTCTGCCATACTCACATTCCAGCTCGGCCACACGCCTGACAGGCCTCACCTTCCCTCCATACCTCCACCACTGCACATACCCTCAGTCCTTTAAAACATAAAACAACCCACCTCTCATACCCATTTCGTAGCACCATACCAGGGCTACTCTCACTTACTGGTGACAAGACTTTACATGTAATTAAGTAATAATTTAGACCTTCCATATTAAAATTTGTATTTTATAAAACCGAACTTTTTACAAAGCTCTTTTACATACATTACTTAATTTCATCTTCATCAATAGCCATCAACCTTCTGTAAGTCAGATATCATTATTCCCTTTTACAGGTGAAGATACTGAGGTTTAGAGAGGTTATATTATCTCTTATTGGCCTTATCTGCTCAGCTTGCTTCTCTAAGGCAAGGATCATATTGATCAAAAACTTTAGAAATTAGTATTGTATCAACAGCTGAGGGCACGAGCTTTGGAAATTGCTAAGCTTATACTTGAGTCTTAGGAATGCCACTTAGAAAGTGGTCTAACATTGAACATATTACCTAATGTTTCCAAGTCTTAGTTTCCTCACTTGTAAAACTAGAATGATGATATTGTTTACCAGCTGAGATTACTAAAAGGATTTAATGTGATAATGTCTATAAAAAATGTCTATTGCACTAAGTCAGAGCTCCCTAAATGTTAGGTACTGATATAATTTTATTACTACCACCTCATGAGCACTAAATACTCATTACAGACTGGATGAGGGAGAGAGGTCTTTAGCTTCATGTTGAATTAAAAGTTAGCATACAACCCTATACTTGTATGTGCATAAATTCATACCTTGCCCAACAACCAAACAAAACATTTCTTTTGATGTAAAACAAACAAACAAACGTGAAGCATTTGTAATACGTTTTTGACATACTGGTCACAGCAAGAATCTGCCATTTTCTTTGCTACTGTTCTCATCACAAAGGAATATCACTACTCTTATAGCCACAGAGGAGATGACTAATGGAGGAAAGGACGTTGGAGACTTCGGCACTTTCTCTTCCAACACTTTATGCTCATTTACAAAAGCAGCAATGTGTCAGCATGTTCAGCTGGATGGATTTATTGCCTTTTCTAATTCAGGTCAAGTTCCCAGCTATGGTCAGATGGACATAAACTCCTAGCAGCTACGGTGCTGGCCATAGTTCTGGTCATTTATTCAGCCAGCATCTATTACCAGGCACAGAGCTATAATTGGAAGAAACATGAATTTGTCATATTGAGTTCCTAACACTTGAAGACTGCAAGTAGTTTAATGAATGGTTTAATCTTATTTATTCCACACAATTAAAACCGGCAGCTATTCATAATTGCCTGCTTTGCTGATGAAACATTTGAAGCCAGAGTTGAAACTGCACAGTTAGAAGGTGGTGGGAGCTTTTACCTAGCCGTCGTCTGTGGATTTGAATTAAGCCACTTAATGTCTGAGACCTCACCAAACAATGACTGCTATGGAAGAGTTGAACAGAAATGTAAACTTTCTAGCAAAATACGTGTAGGAGTGAGTAGATAGTGCAAGCCCTGATAAAGGTGAATGAGCAGGACCACGTCTCAACCAACATCGATGAAATTTGTGCCATGAATACTGTGCTCAAAGCTGGGTCACTGTCATTCTTGTCAGTTTTCTTTGTAGCCAGTCGGTAACCGTGAAGCAAAACTGTTCTCTGTGCAAAGCAAACTGAAGCCCAACCCCTGGGCCCTGAGACCCAGAAGTTGCTTTGACCAATGGGGCTAAATGAATATGGACAAATACTCAGAGAATCCACGGATAATAATATAAATGTGTTCAGCAGGCACCCAGTGTGAACATTTCTATTTTATAGAGTTTTAGAGTGAATATTGGGAGGAAGGTAGAGGGTTCCTAGCTCTAAATCCCAAACTGAATGAAAGATACAGAGTTAATTGAAAGACTGTTTCAATTAACTCTTTAGCTTTGTTCTTGCTGCAAGTTTAAGACACATGAGTTTATCCCTTTCCTTGACTGTCACAAGCAATAAACCAAAACAAATATCTCCAAGGGGCTAGAAAAATATCCTGCTAGTAAATACGACCTTTACATTCATATTCAACATTTTGCTTTTCTTTTCTACATATCACATCTCTGATATGTACATTGCTTTTGTTCATAATTTCTTTGACAATCTAACAACCACTATAGTATTGTGTCTAACCTCTGGAATATTATTCCCACGCCCGCCAAGGCCTGGTGGGCAGTCTTCAGAGGCTATTAACAAAATCGCAACAAACATTTGCATTTAAGAAATAGGAAAGAATTTTATAGAGTAGAAATTGGCTCTGAACCCTAGGTCTCAGAAGTTCCCATCCAATTTCTTTTTTTTTTTTTTCCGGCTCTCTGGGTTTTAAGATAAAATTGAAATATTTCTACTTCATATTCATAAGTTCACTCTCAACATTAACATATATTATATGCTAATATAATATAGATATACACATATATATGTATGTGCATATCTATATGGATACAGACATACACACATTCAAAACGTGATTTTCCTAGCAACCTCGTGCTTGGAGTTGCTCTGCAAGCTTATTAGATCTGGCCTATAAATCAAATAGAAACCTGGCTCCTTTAAACAGGAATCAGTGCCATGACCCCAAGTCTTGATAAAACCCAACCCCTTGGCTTTATGGGCATGTCTGACAGAACAAAAAATGGTTACCCTCTTGACAAAGCATGAAACTTAACAACTTAACACACATTTTCTGAAGCGTGTGGCATCCCTCTAACCAAAATGAAAGTATCCTGCCCTTGCCTTTTGTGACTGCCACATCATGTCTCAAGGATCACACTGCTCTATATGGGGAAGGCACTCACATACACACCATCCTGGCTGCAAAAAGTGACCAATCGTTTTTTCACAGAGGGGCAAACGGAGGCAGCAGGACTGAAAAGAACTTGCCTAAAATCACAGGGCAATTGAGAAACAGGGTGTCTCACTTTTGTATTGCTAGATTGCGTAGCTTTTCAGAAAACTTGACTGCTTTCAGGAAACAAATAAGAGCTTATTCATATGGCTTAGTTCCAACTCACATAAATTATGGCACCAAAGATTAAGAAAACAGGTAGTGTGTTCAGGCTAGCCCGCCATCAGTCCAATTAATAACTTTCAAATTCCGACACATTTCAACAATGCAGTTTCTCACAGCTAGAGCTGGATCCAATAAATACACATTATCTGGGGCGGGCAGACAGCCTTGTCAGTGCTGTGCTAAGGATAGTCATGTTGCCCTCTGAATCAGCTGACTATTATTCCAAAAGTGAATTTCCACTGTACCAAGTTTAGACTTAACATTTTAATGTCGTAGCCATACTTGTCAGCAACTTTGCAAAATATCCCTGGAGCGTTAAGAGAAAAAGGAACATCCTTTCACATGAGAGGGAAACTCTAAAGTTACCTCATGCTTGTAAATAGTAGCACAGATAGCAAAAAGGAAAAATAAATAAATTGAAAGAGAAGAAACAGGAGTACCTACTTGAAGAGAAGAATGTCACTCAAAGACTGTCTTCTTATGCTATAGAATGAGCAAGAGAAAGGACAGTAACCTTTCGAGCCCATTAAGAAGCTTCTGAGCATGGAGCCTGCATTTTCAGTTTTGGTGCAATCGGCTCTGAGGCAGGAGACAGGAGGCTGTTATGACCATGAAATTAGGAAATGCAGTAACTCAAAACTAAAGAACTAGCACCACCATTTGACTAGGAGTGGAAAATCTCCTGAACAAAGTAGAGGAGGGGGTGGCCTTCCTTTCTCCACACCAGGCCTGATTCTAACTTTCTGAGCACTTTGATCAAGGCAGATGTTTAACAAGGGGTAAGGAGTCTGTTTAATCTGCCTGAACTATTTTTCCGTAATCCAGCTGATTTTCTCTTTACTACTAATAAAGCTTGAAGTCTAGACGGGCATGTCGAGTAGGATAAAATAAATAAAGCATTCACTCAGCACATAAATTTTGTTAATCCAAAATTAGTCACAGCTAAGAGCAGGAGGGAGGACGTGTCTTCTGTGAGCATTTTCGTAACATTCTCGTTCAGCCATTGACTCAACAACCTGTATTTCTCGTCACTGATTAATTAGGTTCTTGACTTCAGTAACCTGCAGAGGTTTAGCTTCTCTCTGACGCGTAAGCCATTCCTTCTATCAGACGATATTTCCATAAACTGTCTGGCATTTCCTGCAGCCATTTCAGAGTTTGTGGGTGTTTTATTTTGTTTACCCTGAGATAAACATTCAGAAGTAGAAAACAGGCTAAAAAGTAAAATTGAAATTTCTTAAAATAATATTGAAATATTAATACCTTATAAAGTCTGAAGTGGTTTATGTAGTATGTGTTGTAAAGGATTTTTTTTTAATGTATTAGATTTTTTCTACTCTACAAATCATAGGAAAGGCTAGTTTTCCAGAGGTAAGAATGGTAGAGGAGAAGGTAAAGGGGGACGTTTCTCTGGCTGCTGGGTCCTAGAATCTCCAAGTTCAGGTTTACATCTGTAGGGCAAGAGGTAAATCTCAAAATCGGCTTAGGAAAAAAAAAATCAAACATCTCAAAATCAACACTTTAAAACATTTTGAAATAAAAATATCTTAACTGTCTTCAGTCTTCTCTGTATCAGTGAGTTTACACATAAAATAATTTGAATATATGAATTTGTCTGAGATTAATTTCCACAGGATACATAGAGCAGGACACATTTTAGCTAATAGATAAAGTATTTGATTTTAAATTAAGAAACATGAAATTTCAACAAGATTCACTTACTAAAAGAATAATCACACTCTGGGTGGTGAATACACAATGGGATTTATAGAGGATGTATTACAGAATTGTACACCTGAAATCTATGTAATTTTACTAACAATTGTCACCCCAATAAACTTTAATTTAAAAAAAAATCACGTATACTAATGTATTATGGGGTCTTATTACATTATTATTTTTATTATGATTTCTGACAAAAGATAAATTCTTCAATAAAATGTTTTGAATAGTTTAAATATTTTGAAAGCAAAATATTTTTTTCTAAATTAATTAAATCCTTCAATTTATTTTTTATTTTTTTTTTTTTTTGCCAGAATGGATGAACTGCACTTTTCAAACAGCACTTAGCTACCTGTTAAAATCAGTTGTACACATCAATACAGAGGAGAAAATTACTTAGAGCAACAGTTCTCAAAATAGGACATCCGGTAGATTCTGGACTGAAAGTTATAGATTTTTTTTTTCACTAGAAATAGAACCGTATAATACAAAATTTATATAAAATATAAATTGAATTAATTATCCTTAAAAGATTATTAGTGACATTCATTTGCACTTTAATATGTGCTTTCTGAAGTGGGAGAAAGAAAAAATAATAGCAAATGTCTTCTGGGCACACACTAGAATTCAGATATTATTCTAACCCAATGAAGTAAGTACTATTGTAAACCCATTTTACAAATGACAAAACCATGGGATACCAAGATTAAATACCTACACCTACGTTTCACAGCTGGAGTGAACTAGACTCAGGTGGTCAGCTCAAGCACTCAAGATTTTAACACTGCACTGCAGAATCAGAACCACTAAATGAGAACATACTATGAGGACACACGTGTTTCATATGTCTTCATGGGAAGAAAAAGTGGAAAGGTTATCAGTGAATGGGTAATAACCATTTCTACAGATTGATACCAAAAAGTGTTTATGAATCATCTTATCATTCTAACGAAATCATTAAAAATTAAAGTGTCCCTTGGGCTAACACTGTTTTAAAATATTCTGTGCAGTCTTATAGAAAACAAAATCTCCTCTGAGGTAAAGTTTCTAATTAAATTGCATTCACCATTATAAATAAACTGAATAATGGAAAACAAATAAGAAAAGACAAATTTAAGTAAAGCAATGCAATACTATGTTAGAAATATTTCCAGGTTCCAACCTTTTTTAATACGTCCTCTCATTCTAGAAGTAACCATTAAAAGCCTGGTCTCCACAAACAAAGTAAAGCAGAAAATTGGTGCAATCTCTCTGTGTCACTCAGGCAAAATCTTGCTGTGATCTGGGTGATTCAGGTTAAAATAAAAATCAGGTTTTTGATTTGGAGTGTGTTTTTGTCTGACACTCAGATGAGTTTGGGACTCAATTACATAGTTAATGGCACAAATTCTTCATTTGTCCTTATTAGCAGAGATGTGGAAAATTGGAAATGGAAATTGAGAACTGCGCTAAACACTATCCAGATTCCATCACATTGTAGAAGCAGCTCTGACTTCTAGTTTTTCTCATGATGAGCAATCAAAATTGAAACTCTGCTTGCCTTGAGGTACCAGTCAGTACCTGAGCACCCACTCACTCATCTTTCTAAGAGAAATTGTCCTGCCCTAGGCTTCTGTTGCCTAGACAACCAAGTCACATCCATGTGACCCTCAGCCCTCTTCAGATCACAGCTAATTGGGCCAGAGACAAACATCTGACCAAGATAGGCCAGTGACCAAGGACATAACCTAATGGGAAAAGATGAATTTGACCAATCACATTCAGATTCACAGGAGTATGAATTTTGGAAACCTAGACTGAGCTAGTGAAACACACAGGGAGGAAGGAAGTCTTGGGGTAGAGTGCAGGCCATAGTAAGCAACTGCCCTTAGCAACTGAAGTTACACAGGGACAGAGAAACCCAACGAGCCAAGACGAATAAATATGGGGCCCTGGGTCCATGAGCACGTGGCATGGTCTGGATACAGTTGCACTGGTCACTGGCAGGGTTGTGGACGTCACACAGATTCTTCTAGAACCTTTAGTACTAGGTATTTAAGGGAGTCTCTGGCCCTTGCCATCAAGAGTATAACTAAAACACTCATCCCAGATCACATGTGTTAGTTTTTGTAGCAAAAAGCACAAAATCCAGCAGTTCTGCTTTAAGTGTACAAGACCAAGGTATTTGAAAATATCCTTAATATGACCAATACCTGAAGACTGGACTGTCATTTACTTAATGTTGAATCTATCTGGTTGAAGCTTATAGGGATAAAAGTAGTCTTTCTGATAGAGAGAGAGAGAGAGAGAGAGAGAGAGAGAGAGAGAGAGAGAGAGAGAGAGAGAGAGAGAAACAAACAAAGAAACAAAGGAAGAAACAAAGAAAACAAAAAAAGAAAAAGGACTATCTCCTTTGATAGAACAAGGTCAGGCAGAAAATTCTTTTGCAAAAAGATCAATAAATTCAGTTAAACCTTACACTTCATTTACAGAAAGGCCTTTAAAATCTGCCTTCGTAAATTGTACGCCTCTTCTGGTTATAGAAAAAGATGTCTATCAAGTCATGAACATCCATGTGAGGATACAGTTATTGAAAAAATTGTTAGGAAAATAAATGGGCTTTCATATTTATAGAGGTGACAAAGGAAATAACGTGAAGAACACAATGATCTAAAATGAAAAAGCTATTTACTCTGCTGAGCAAAGAACATAGCCCTCTGACCCTTTCTACTCCCCTGAGACCCTGCCCCTCTGTCCACCCCAAACCCCTGTCGCTCATCACCACTCCTACCCCATCAGCCTTGCTCTGCGGATACCCAAATGCACATACTTCTCGGTGGGAAGCAGGGTCTCAACTAGAATTCAAAGAGGGGTGGTCCTTCCAGTAGTTGATTTTCATGGATGACTAAGGTGTACTTCTAAGGGGAACTTTACAAATCTCATCCAAGGCCAAGGAGCCAGTGCCAGAGAAAAACGATTTTTAAATACACCACAGAATTTATCCTGAGTCCTTCAACTGCCCACCTTGCACAAACACTGGAATCATAATGAAAGGAGAAGTTGCTATAAAAGGCAGAGGAAAAAAAAAGTCTCTGTAAGACACTGAAAACAAAGGGAAGCTATGACTCCTAAACCCGATAATAAGTAGGAGTGAAGCGTACTCCCCACTTGATGACACGTCCACCTTAACCTGCCCGCGTTGGCGCCTCTGATTGACACCAGTAGCAACAGCCTTGGATGACATTGGTGGCTTCAGCGGGCCCTGCAGTGATGCTCAGCACCTGTGACAATTTCTGCAGCATCTGCTTATTCACCTGGCACCACCGGAAGAAAAATTTGAACGGACTGCAGGTTGTAAAACAGGTGATGGAGAGCAGGGTGAGAAAAATATTATTTTGTTATTGCTTTTTTTTTTAACTAAAGTTTATTGGGTTGATCATTGTTAGCAAAGTTACATAGATTTCAGGTGTACCATTCTGTAATACGTCATCTACATATCACATTGTGTGTTCACCACCCAGAGTCAGTTCTCCTTCCATCATCATATATTTGTTCCCTTTTACCCTCATCTACCACTCCCCTCCCTTGTTATTGCTATTTTTATCCTATTTTTTCCTGGGCTGGTATATTCTAGGGAACTATGGATTAGAGGAACTTCAGACTCTGCCCCCAAAATATCACCAGCCTCCATCCTTTCTATTTCCTTCTCTGTATCACTACTCGAGCCTTCCTCAGCTCTCAGCTAGGTTGTTGCACTAATGACCTGACCGGACTGACTGCCTCTAGCCTCTATTTCTAATCCATCGAACACATCTTCACCAGATTACTTTCCTGACTAATAACTGTCATGTGGCTAAAAGGGCAAATTAATTACAAACCACTCCATCTCCCACATAACCTGATCCCAGCCCACTTCTCCAGCCTCGAGCTCTGATCAAGCCGTCTCTTTCCCTCCTCCAATACCCTAGGCTTAGATCTCAGCCCCTTTCTCATCTCAGTCAGTTATGATGCTGCCACTTCTTCAAGGTTCATCGCAAAGAACGCGTTCTCCTGGAGCCCTTCCTGATGGCTCATCACGGTCCTGTTCTCATCCACCTCGCAATCCCCACAGAACAGGCTTGCACCTCTCCCCTCCAGCAACAAGCACTTATGAAACATTTCCTCTGTGCCAGGCAAGGATGACTAGATATGACCTTGAGGATATTTTGTCTAGGGAATGAGACAGACACTTCAACAGATGCACTGTACGACAATCTGATAAGTGATGCATGAGAACTGAAACGCACTTTTACGGAACACTTGATGACACTCTTAGGCAAATGGCAAATCCAGCCTGGTGCTGATTCACTCGTGCATTGCCCACACCTCCTACCACCAGGTGATTGCAGGTTACCTGGGATTGTGTTTTCCTCCATTTAGATCTATGGCAGTATTCACACAATGCCTGGACACAGACATATTTTTCATTCAAATGAATCTCAGTTTGAACAGAAGGGACAGAAAGTCGTGTCCATCTCTAACCCGCACCCTTCTGTCATTCCCAGTGGCCAAGGAGTCCTACATTCATCTTGCTGTTCATTCACCTTGCTCTCCAAGCAACAGAAATAGTACAGCTTGACCGTCTACAGGGGCACTGAGTAGCCTCAGTCCTCAAATACATCCCTGCCTGGGTTTGGAAAACTTGTTCTACGTTGTCAAAATCTATACTGGAAACTAGTTTTCCCCAAGCTCCAATACCCCCAAGGTCCTTGAAATAGGGACAAGAAGCAAAAACTAGAACATAGGAAACAAGGAACAAAACTAGATAATTACTTCAGAGACAAGACACAGCGTATTTAAATGGCACAGTGTTGGCATGAAGTAAAATAAAAGGATAATAGCCAGTAAAAAGCAAGCATTTGGGTCACTAGGTTACCAGAAGTGTAAAATGTGCTTAGCATGGATAGTAGTATGAGTATAATTTTGTGCCATCGCTTGGTCAATGAACGTGTTTACCATCATTTTTCTCGCAACTAAATTTTGGTTGATACTATATGTCTATATTTCTGTTTCATAAAATCTTTCTAGGCTTCACTGGCTTGCTTACTCCACCCTGCAAAACAGAGTTTCACATGGCTGGTTCGGGAGGATTTAGAACCCCCTGAAATCATATCTAACCTTTTGGGTACATAGACAAGTGCTTTTTTCTGAGACCCGTCTCTAGAAATTTCAGCTGAACCTTTAAGAAGCCTAACCAAGATCAGAATACTACAGAATTGGATTATCATTGTAAATGTAATGTTTAACATGCCACTATAGTCCCCTTTTTTATTTTGAGCATTTTTAGCAATTTTTAACATGGCCTATAGGATTACTTGTCTTTTTCAAAAGGAGCACCTTTTACCAAACTAGTAAACTTTTACAGTTTGCACCTTTCTTCGAAAATCAATTGGGATAGTCATTTCTGGGTTTTGAACATTGCACTTGTAAAGCTCCAGAAAGATCCTGATTTTCAAAATTGTAGCCATTACCAAGTTGGATGAGAAGCAGTTCAGAATGAGTAGCACGTGGGCCTGGCCTCAAGGAGAGCCAACCCTGTCCTTCCCTCCACACGACTGTAGCGTACTCTTTTTTTTTTTTTTTTTTTTTATTAGTTTCAGGTGCACAAGACAAAGCAAAACTTAGATGTTTATCATTTACATCCCTCACACTGTGTGAACCCCCCTCCCCCATCCACTATCCCTCTGTATGTTCCCCAAATTAATTTTCAAACCCCCATGACCATCTTGTGGTTACCGACTATTTTCTACACCTTTCACCTTCCCCTTATCCCCACCCCACCGCCCCTCTAGCAACCCTCTGTTTTTCCTCCATGTTTCCAAAACTGTCTAGATTCCGCATATAAGTGAGATCATATGGTATTTGTCTTTCTCTTTCTGACTTATTTCACTTAACATAATGTTCTCTAGGTCCATCCATGTTGTTGCAAATGGTAAGATTTCTTTTTTCTTTATGGCTGCGTAATATGGAGCTTACTCTTTGGGGAAATAAAAGATGGGAAAGGCAGCCTGAGAGCAGGGCATGGGGTCAGCCTCTGCTAGACAACTCAACGGCACTGTTTATTTTTCTCAGATAGGAAAACAAA
The DNA here is from genome assembly GCF_057876585.1 of Rhinolophus sinicus. Lineage (NCBI taxonomy): Eukaryota > Metazoa > Chordata > Mammalia > Chiroptera > Rhinolophidae > Rhinolophus > Rhinolophus sinicus. The sequence continues at coordinate 13,556,274 of NC_142502.1, forward strand.
GGAAAGAGAGTGAAGACAAAAGGGTGAACAAATCAAACGACAGGCTATGCAAAGAATTACCTGGGCATGGAAAGAATTATCAAATGCTCCATGTGAAAATCAAAAAATTACACTAGGAGAGGAAGGGTCAAACACTGTTATCAGGTAAATGGTTTGCCCCCAATGGCGAAGCAGACAGTTGATACGCCTGTGAGTATTTTTCACTCGGGATTTTTTTAACCTTTCCATTTGTCAGCATCTTCCACGGTGTTTCTGCACTTCGGGGACGTGTGGGAGGGCAGCAGATTTCTGGCTGCGGAGGTCCCCAGGACCTTTCCGTCTTCCAGAGTCACCTCCACTGCCACATGTGGGTCTTTGCTAGCTACATGTTGGGACATTTAAAAGGTGTTTTGGCAGAATCCACACACCCAGAAGCGCCAGAGGTGAGCTGTGGGCCACCACAAAACCCACAAAAGCAGCCAGATCCCTCGGAAGCGCTCAAGCAGGGGAAGCAGCCTGTCCCAGAGAGTTTGTGCCCTATTTATTTAGGCAAAGAAAGGGTATTTATTTCAACCAGCAAGGAAAATGTTAGGTTACATAACATTGGGGATGAAGAGAATGAGACTTTTTTTTCTTTTCCTGGAGAAAAGTGTTGTGAAATAGTCCAGGGACAACCTCCAGTTTCCACGCTCAGTCCTGCTTCCAGAAGCTTCTATATCACAAGATCAACAGTCTACGTCTGAGGACTCTGAGGTGAGGGTTGGGTTAGGTTAGGAGAAGCCAGAGGAGAAATGGTGGGCATGGGACCTTCCCCTGTCCCCAGCTGCTCCCTCCCCGATCAGAGCCCATCAGGCCACATGGCCTCATCAGTCATTTTGGAACAATGGCCGCCCAGTGATCCTGAAGCATTTTCCCCACCTCCACACCACACTCCAGTGCAACCTTAGGAAGAATCACTATTTATATGGTCTTCTGTGCAGAGCCAGCCTGAAGTATAAATATGAATTGTTCAACGGGATGCTCAAGCAAGACTGGGTTGACCAGTGTATCAAAATTTCAGGAGACAAGCAGCTGAGGGCACTTGTTGAAGGAAAAAGAAAGAATGTGAGCCCACATGAGGTCTCAGCCCAGAGATGAGCCCAGAGAGGAAGGGGCAGATGGATCACGAGTGTTGTGAGGGAAGGGTTCAAACAAAGACCCCAACTGGCTGACTGAGCAGGGACAAGGAAGTGACAAGCCACTGTCCCAGAGAGTTGGCAGAGCTCTGGGTGGGCAGACCCGGTGAGAAGATTGCACAATAGACCATGGAACCTTCAGTTCTCCCTGATGTGGAAAGTTCCACCTCTGGGCCACTAGAGCATAAGGCCAAGACTTGGTCACAAAGGAGCGAGGCAAACCCAGTCTCTTGGAAAGGATTTTAGAGATTATCTAGGACACCAGGGCATTGTTTTCACCCAAGAATGATTTATTAAGGACCTACATTGTGCCAGGTAGAATTGTTGGGCACATAGTAGTAAACAAAATAGACAAAAATCCCTGACCTCGTGGAGTTTATATTCTAGTAGTGGGGGGGGGGGGGAAGGAAGCACTAACCTATAAATAAAATACAGAGAGAAGGTGAAATGGTGACAGTGCTAAGGTAAAGATGGAGCAGGGAATTGGTACGAGGAGTTTAAAGGCAAGGGTTGACCTTCTAAGTAGAATGATCAGACAAGTAACCTGAAAAGATGACGTTGAGCAAATACCTGAAGATGGTGAGGAGATAAGTAGCTATCTGAGGAAAGAACATTCTGGGCATATGGCAGCCCAGAATAGTGCCAAGTGCAAAGACAGGAGTGTCCCAAGCATATCTGGGCAACAGGAATATGCTAGAGTGACTGAATTGGTGCCCACAGGGGTAGAAGAAGAGGGACAACAGATGACAGGCACTGCAAGTTATGTAGGGTTTTGCAGGCCATCCAAAGGGGATTGACTTTTACTCTGAGTACAATGAAAAACCATCGGTGGCTCTTGATTGGGAGTGACATGATGTGACATGTTTCTAAAGGCTCACTATAACTGGCTAGAATAGTCTGGAGTGCGGGTGGGGAGATGGGAGATGCAGGGACCAGATAGGAGGCCACTGCAACAACCCAGCTAAGCAACGATGGTGCTGACACCAGGTGGTGACACCAGGTGGGATGAGCAGTTATGTTCTGAGTGCATCGGAAAGGTAGAGCCAACAAGGCAGCTGTCCAAGGAGTGAGAGAAAGAGAGGGGGCCAGAACGATTCCAAGGCTGTTGGCCTCCAGAACGCTAGTATGGAGCTGTCACTTATAGAGACAAGACCCCAGCAGGTACAGGTTTAGGGGAAGAGAGGGTTCCAGAGTATAGTTTTAGGCATGTTAAATGTGAGATGTGAATTTAGACAGACAAATGGATATGGCAAGTTGGCAATTGAAGGTCAATAGACAGGTCTTGGATGGAAATATAGATTTGGAGGTTGTTGGTATATAGATAGTATTTAAAACTTTGAAGACTGACTCCAGGTTGGTGACATTGGATGCTGGCATCGCTTCCATTCAGCCTCCCAGGGTCCCTTCCCTCCGTCTTCTCAGGCTGCCTCTAATCTCCCTATTATCTGACTTTGCCGGAGTTTTCTTTCTGTGCTCCCGGCTATTACCTCCCTCTCTATTCTGAATACATTTACTTTTTCTGAGTCCCATTCTCTCAGAGCACTCTTCTTTAGATGCAATAGTCTAACAGATATAAACTAAATTATCAGGTCTATACGTGTATGTCTGTAAATTACCTTTGCAAGATAATGTGAATTCTTTTTCAGAGGGGACTTTTAGACCTTGTCAAAGGAAGGAAGCAGGTCACATTTGGGAGATGGGGTATCCTTTGAATTGCATGGGGAAAGACAGCTGGCTCCAAGGCTGAAGGCATTGCCTTCGAGATACAAAACAAACATGTCATCCACACTCAAACAACAATCTTTCCTCATCTGGATCAGGATCTTTGGAAAAAAAATACATATTTTGACTACAATTTAAAGGCATGCCATTTCGTTCAGCATTTTCATAGTATCCTAAATGCTCCAGTTTGACTGAAGAAAAGTTTGTTTGCTTTTAAAAGTCTGGAAGAGCCAGATAGCATGAGAGTAGTGCCAAAAAGAGGAGGCCTATTGAAAGCTAGAAAATATCCACAAATGTGTGTTGGGCCCAGACCAGTGTCTGGTTCTAGGAAAAGATTCTTTGCCTGGAGACAGTTCTAAGAAGCGTTTTTCTATTGGTTATCAGTTGTTCTCTATCCTGGCTATCAACTGAGGAGTCTTTACAAATGTCTCTGCCTAAAACACACCCTCACATGTTCTGATTCATGGGGAGAGACCCAAACATCGTTTTGTTTTTTTTAATCTTCAAGCTATCCTAATGTGCAATAAGAGTTGAGAACCCCTGGGTTGGATTAATTTTTCTTCATCATTTGTATAAATCTATTCCATTCAACTCCAATCACGTACGTCATGTTCACATATAATCAAACCAGATCATGACATAGCCAGCTCCCTATATTACCATTTCCATATTTCCTGTGTTTTTCATTATATTTCCTTTCATCTTTCTCATTATTTTTTTACAGATTTGCCATGTCTAACCATACCACTGAAGAGAAAGTGTGAATTTTCATTAGTGAAAAAGAAGAACTCCCAAGAAACAGTTCCAACATCTGAGAAAATAAAGCTAAAACAATACAGTACTCCAAAATCATATCAAGCCTTCTCCCTTTTGCAGCAAACTCTGCTGCAAAAATTAGTCTGCGCATCCCATTCCCAGAGCAATTGTATTATTGACAATGTGGGTAAAGAAGTAAACAAAAGAAGCCATGCTCGTTTCAAGCCTCTAAGAAACACAGGCCAAAGGAAAATAAAATCAATCAACCTTTGCCAAGTGGAAAAGAACAAAAACAGCAGGGACTGAAGTTCTACATTCAGCTTTTAAGAGTATTTCAAACAATGGAACACAGATATTGGGTAATCACTCAAGAGGTTTATAAACAATGCGACAGAACAATGCAAACTGAGTCAGGACTACTGGCTGTATGTTGACTCTAAAAAGAAAAACTGGACACCCTGATCTTCATTAATAAAATGCTCTGTGTGTTTGCACTCGTTTATAGTCACCCTCTCGCTCAGAGAACCGTTGGACTGTCAGTAATATTCTCTGTGCTTACCTTTAAAAAAAAAAAACGTTTGGAAACATCATCAGCAAGCACTTTAATTCCCATTTTACAGAACGGGAGATAAAGACAGGAAGAGCTTAATTACTCTGATCAACAAAGTGGCAGTTAAGCTGCATGCGGCTGTTGGTATCATCGCTAACCAGTTTCCATCCATTTTCTCAAGGAAATCAACGGCTATAGTCTAATGTTCCCCAGCCCAACTCAAATTCTCCTTCTTTTCCAAGAAGTCTTTCATGTATTCTCCCTTTGCCTTTCTTTCTCCATACTCTGTCTCCACTTCCAAATTGCCTTTCGTGGTTCAAACTCTGTTATAGTTAGCGCTAAGGAACTACCCAAAAGGCTTTGGTTCTGCTAGGATTTTGGTGAATATATGTGTCTTGAGATAAGCAGCCATCCACTAAGGCATGGTAACGTTCTTTGTTGGATAGCAGTGTGTCTGGTGAGCAGCTCACAGGAGTAGTAAAGAAAGATGGAGAGATGCTACGGATAAGGAATCTCCAGAATGCCTTCCCACAAGGGTGCTAAATGTAGTGTGTGAGGTGGCCAACTCAGGGGTGGGAATGGTGCCCAGTGTTGGCTCTGTTTAATTAGCACCATCTGAAGATAATTATGGCAAGACCACACAGGGAGAGCATGATGTTTCAAGTGGAGTGGATCGGTTAAGTAAACAGGAGTATTGAACTGTTTTTCATGGATGGTTGTGAAAAATCGTCCAGAAGCTGGACAGAATGATGCTGAGGGCTTCAGTTCTTTGGCGTTACCAGAAGGGAAAACCCTAGCAAAACTGCACCACCACACCCTGACCACTACCAAATCATCCCAAGTTTTCTCAACTCATTTTCAATATTTGTTAATAAAAAATGAACTTAGATTACAATCTCAGCTCAAGAGAGTTCCATGTCCGGTGCCTTCCGTATCTCAGTGCATTAAGAGCCACTGACCTAAGAAGACCACGCGGGACCAAGCAGGGACCTGGCCACTGTGTTGGGAATGGTGGTGAAGTTGACTGGCTTCCCTCTGGCACCTCCTCTCTATCCAGCCAAACTTGTCTTCCTGTTTCTCCTGCTCCCTTTGCTTTTGCCACCCAGCTCTTGACTGACATCGGTCCTAATTCAATTCTTGTTTCCTCTACCTTCTGACCTTTGTCATATTTCTCTCTTGCTTTCCTCCATTCCTCTTAGGTACAGAATCAAAACCTTGACTCTACTTCTGAACTCACTGCCACCTCCAACCATGCACTGGGATCCCTGAAGATGAGGAGACCTTGCCTTCCCTGGACTTCAGTGGGCTCTCTGCTGCCCTCACCTCATCCATAGCAGCATCTGCCGATGGTAAGCTGACAAACTAGCCCTTAAAACCCAACACAGTTTCACTGATTTCCTGGCAGCAACTCGAATTTTACTCATTTTTTTTCTTCATAGCTTGACTTAATGTATGGGTTCCAAACAATTCTTAATCTTGAATGACCAAGTTATGCTAGTAAGTAAATGAGCTACGTTAGCAGAAGCATTTTATTTTTTAAGGTAACTGCACAATGGTCACAGCATGGTAAGCATTCTAAAAAGTCAAGCATAAAATGATGTTGTCGTTGTTGTTGTTTTAATCACTAGGACACACTATATAAATGTAGAGTTATCCCAAAAAGTGAGCATTTATGTAACAGTGATTATTTTTCTTTCCTTCTATTTCAAATTTCCTAAAATAGTAATAAAGGGGTCAGAAGAAGGAGGAGGAGGAGAAAAACTTTTGGTTTTTGAAGCAGCTCAAAAACTTGTTAGAATGAATTCCAGCATCTGAATCCATTGAGTTAACTATACAGCCATTTGGACCCAAAGAAATAGCAGGAACATAAATAGATGCGTGACATTCTCCTTCTCCGTATCTCCAGCACCTGACTGGAATCAGGTAGATTCCACACAGTAGACCGTCAACAAGTATTTGTTGAATAGATCAATGAATGCACATGTAATTGACAGCATTTTGGAAATGAATTTTGTATGCATTCATTTAATACACTATAAATATTTGTGATTTTATACATCCTGAAATTTGCAGCACTTGCTTGTCATATGCACAGCTACTCAATAACACATGCACCATCTTCCCTCCTTTCATGGCCTTATTCCTACCTTCACACTACATATAAGGAGTCAAAAAATGGGTCTAGGAGTGGGAAAAAAAATGTTTATTTTTATAAATCACCAAAGCACTTCAATGCCTAGCTCAGAAGATAGTAATCTAAAAATACTTCTCTACATTTTCCCTTCTTTAGAAGGCATAGTATTTCTCAATAGAAAACTAATGCAGTCTTACTTATATTCTCTTGTCCATGACTTGCACCAATGTCTGGAAGGTACATAGTGGGACTGGTGAGTCTGATGGTCTTGGGTAGAATGATTGTAACGTAGGCCCAATAGAAAATTATGCATTACCTTTTATAATGGAGAAAATAAGTTGGTTATAATTAACATCCAAATTAAACACTTTGGGGATAGATAGGTTTTTTTTAAATGGCAAAAAGTGATGTGGAGTATTTTATAGATTATCTTGATAGACTCAAGACTGATATATGCAGTCTCAGAAAGATAAATCCAAAGGCCCAATACTATGTGATGGGAGCAGAGTTGCCTAACTTACTTAGGAAAAGAATAACTTTTAATACCATGGCATTTTCATTAGTTACGGAAACTGACCCTAAAAGACAGAGATATTATGTAATATAGAAGGTACACTTTTATAAAAGAGGTATAACAGTCAATAAACCAGAGGTCCTAAACAACATGGCAGCTAAATACATACAGCAAAAACCATTTAGAAGTGCAAGAACTTGATTAGAAGGCAGGTATAGTGGGAGACGTCAATGCTTCTCTCTTAGAAGTGAATCAAAGCCACATTCAATGATGTACATTTGATAGTGATACAGGGGTCCTGACACCTTTCAGCGAGAGTTGTTTTGTTTTTTTTTCATTTATCCACCAACCATTTATAAAATTTGATTATGAACTTGTGCACAAAGAATACGTCTAAAATTTCCCCAAAAAATGTACATGTTTACAGGACAAATAACCTGATAATAATCCAATAAAATCTGAATAAAAAGAGATAAAAATCTTTACTTGAAAATTAGGGTATATAAACTTAACTAACCTTTAACATTGAAGAAATCAAAGGTGATGTTCAAACTGTCTTGAAGGCAATCAAAAAGATGCTTCAGACCAAAACCTATGGGTCATGAAAGAAACTGACTTAAATGAGTTTTCATATATATATGTATATATATCATATATAATTACATACATTATATAATTATAATGATATCTATATATTTATATAATTATATCTATATCTATGTTGTATGGATATTAACTGTATAATTAATACAAAACTGTATAAATAATACAATACATAATTAATATACAGTTATATAATTATATCTATGTAATTATATAGTAATATATGATATAATTTTGTCAGTGTAATCACAATTATATCATATAATATATTATATAAAAATTATATCAATATACTTATATAATTATATATGCTATTATATATAATGTATATAGTTATATATAATATATAATATATAATTATGTATGTTATAATTATATCAATATAATTCATTATATGTACATATATTACATATATATTTAATATTCATTTTAAGAAATCAGAAATGAGCAAAATAAATTCAAAAATTATGAGAAATTGGAACCTGAAGCTACAGAAAGACAACAAAAAATAGAATAAGTAAATCTGAAGGCTGTTTCTTTGAAAAGACCAATAAAATAGATAAACTTCTTCTAAACTGTATAGAAAAAGAAGGAGAAAGAATGAAAACATGCAAAACTATGAATGAAGAAACAGTAGTATTTAAGAAAATTACACATGCAGACAATATAAAAAACCTACTGGCATATCTTTTTAGAAAAATAAGAAATTGTGGGAAAGTTGAGTAGACCAATTATCATAGAGAGCAGCAGAAAGGGTTTCAGAGAACCATCTGGTGAGCTAACGGGGTCACAGCCAGGTCCTATCTAAAACATAAACACTAATTATGAGAAAAACCTTTATTCCTCAAATGCCCTTGTCAGTTCCCTTCCTCCCAGGCCAGAGGCGTTGAGTTGGGATCTGGTGGGACCAGAGCCAGTAAACACCCCATCTTCATTTGTATCTTTATTTTGTGGGTCCAAAGCTACAGTGAGGCTTGAAGCCAGGCCCATGTAAGAAACAGCCTGGAAAACCTGCCCTGACCGGTTTTGGAAAAGTACAGAGTTGGTGTAGCAGAGTGGTTAAAACAGTACATGCTGGAGTCAGGCCTGGGTTAGGTTCCTGGCACTCCCGCTGACTAGTTATTTCACCACTCCAAGCCTCCACTTTCTCAGCTATAAAATGCGACTTCAGGGGTTACCATGCTGATAAAATGAGCAATAAACACACACAAAAATTGACCACTGTGCCAAGCACATGGTAGATGCTCAAAAGTGTTAGCCATTATTATTTCTAGTAGGCCAAGAAAACTACAAAAGAGATAAAAGAAAACAAAAAGCAAAAAAGAGAACAGCCACCACCAAGACCAAGAGCTTCTGGCTCCTATTACCCACCTTGCACTGGAATTCTCAGGCCTCCTCTCCAAGAACTTTCTTCTCCATTCTCTGGGGCACAGCCGCACCACAGCTTCCTCTCCGTTCACTACTCCACTTGCTCTTTTTTCCTTAAGACATTTCTCTGAGCTCTATTCTGAACCCAGAGCCCCAATCCCACCCCCATCACCTTCTACATATTTTACCTCATGTTTACAGAAAAAAGAAAATATGTCTCAAGTTCCCTGACTCCTTCCTCTCCATTTCAAAACGTATCTTCTTATCTAGGCTTGCCTCCCATTTTTCTCACATATTAGAGAAAGATCTATTCATTCATTCACTCATTCATTCATTCATTCATTCATTCATTCATTCATTCATTCATTCAACAAACATTGCACTGAGCTCCTACCGTGTGTCCGGAGTACAGGAAACTGATGACTAAACAGTAGAAGTCTCTGCCCCAGTGAAGCTTGCATGCTAGTGAAGAAAGGCGGGCAATGAGCTGATAAATAGAGAAACAAGAAAACATCAAGCGGTGATAAATGCAATGTAGAGATGGGAAAGCAGGTAATGGGACAGACACTGGATGGCTGCTTTGGATTGGCTGGTTGGGGAAGGCCTTCACGAATTTAATGTGAGGGCTGGGTGATACAAAGGAGCCAGCCAGTAAGGATCTGAGCAGAGGGCACTGTGGGAAGATGGAATAATTGGAGCAAAGGCCCAGATGAAAGCAATCTTGGCAGGGTGGAGAAAATGCAAGAAGTATGAAACGGCAGTAAAGAATGGGAGGAGTTACAGCTAGAGAGGCAGATAGGAGCCAGTTTTCCGGGGGCTTTGGAGGCCCAGGTTTGGAGCCTGGATTTTATTCCAATTGCAAAGTGATTCCATTATTCTCCCTCCAAGATTCCATTTCCCCCCATGCATTTATTCCCATACCCTCTGGTCTGGGTCTAAATTTACCTCCAACAAATCCGCTTCTATATCTTTCATTCTTTCTCTCTCCCATGTGTACTTCCGCTCAACTTTAAAACATGCTTAAAGATATTCCATTAATTAAAAAAATAAAGTTCCCCGGATTCTGCTACTCACTCTAATCAGTCCCATTTATACTGGTCTTCACTACACTTAAAAAGCATCCTAATGGCAGCAAACACATATACTGCTTATTACATGCCAGGCTCTGTTCTGAGAACTTTGTTTATTAACTCATCTAATCCTCACAACGGCCCTTTCAGGTGGTTAGTATCGTTATCTCCACTTTACAGATGAAGAAACTAAGGCAAAAGCAGTGAATAAATTGCCCAAGTTTACCCAGCTAGCAAGTGGCAACCCCAAGGTTCCCAGGGAAACATTCTAGTGCCAGAGGCTTCACTCTTCGTCTGGACTGGATGCCAAGTGCTTCTTCTCTCTTTGGGATCAGAGGTTTGTCCCCTCAGGCTCCTCAAGCAGTTTTCTCCAGGGTGTCATTGTCCTTTCTTCCTCAGCTTCTCTGCAGAGTTGATTTTGTTGAACACCTTCTCCTTGGTTGGACTCACTCCTGTTGTTTCTCTGCCGTTCACATTTAACCCTTCTCATGCCCCCCCCAACATGCCCCTATTTCACCCCCACCTAGACCTCAGTTAATAGCTTCCTCACCGGACCCACATGTTCCAGGCTTCCCAACTCCCAAACAACTTCCCCACCACTCCTGCGAAGCTCTCTGAAGCCCAACTGTAACCAGCACCCTGCTCAGATAACTGCTATGATTCCACATTTCCTGTAGAACAAAGTCTAAATGCCTTTACCGTGGCCATAACCTGCCTTTTTAAGTGAATTTGCCACAAGCCAGCTTCATGTAACCTGCTATAGTTGAACGGAGCTCTCATATTCCCATGAATGCCAGGTACTCTTCCACTCTCCACCTGAGATGCCACCTCCCATCTCCAAATGCCCAAACTGCCATGCATAAAGACCAAGCTCAAATACCACATCTCTAATGATTCATAGGTGTACGCCTTTCATCCCCAACCAGACTTCCTGATCCTTGAGGTCTGATTTATCTTTTTATACCTTAGCATTTTTCCCAAGAACACATTCAATAATATTTGCTGACCAAATGAATATATACATACAGCAATAGATATATAAAGACACAATTCATTGCTCTCTCCTTTCTGAATCATTCTTCCTTATCACTCTGAAGGTTCAGGCTTGTCTCTGAAACACCCTTGTAGTGAACTTGCCATAGCTCATCAGTTTATCATATTTTCACATCCATGAAAGATATATGGACAGTTCCATCTTTCCATAGAAATGGCTTGTTGCTGTCTTCCTACCACCCTGCCCTACCATCGCCTACGAGGTTGAGTCCAAGGTCCTAGGCAGTGACAGCTTGCATTACAAGGTCATCAGGCCCCTTATGGACATCCCTGTCTTCTTGGGTTAAATTGTTCCTGGCATCAGGCAGGAAGCCATCTGTCACAGATCAGTGCTAGGCTGGGGGCCCTAAGGACCAACTTGACCAACTCCCTCACAGCACAGATGAGGGCCCTGCAGTTCAGAAATCTGAAGAGACTTGCCCAAAGCACTAATATTTTAATTATGGTTTAATTGTGGTTTTCCACAAATATTTAATTATGTATGATGGGCAGCCATCACTGTGCTAGTTATGGGAGCCACCATGATAAAAAAAAAACATAGACCCTTCATGAAGTTGACTGTCTAGTAGGAAAGGAAGTTATCAAAAAGTAATTTTAATAAAATGTCAGCAAGTCTGTGGGAACACATAGCCTCCCTGCTGAAGTAAAAGAGGTTGTAAGGTGAAATGAGTCAGTAACAAGAAAGGAGGAAAGTTCTAGCTGGCTAGTGAGATCTCAGCCAGATAGCAATTCTATAAATTTCTACTTTCTCACTGTTTTTGACTCAGAATCTGTTTTTTTACTCTCTAATTCTCCGGTTCTAAATTCCTCAGATATTCCAACTAGTCTTCCATGTTTTCCACCTCTCTTCACTTCCCTCCTCCCTTTATCCTTTCTTGTCTCTCTTTCTAGTCCCTCCCACTTATCTCACCTACGGCCTCCATCTATTCTCATGAGCACTTCACAATCCTTCCACAAACAGTTAAAGAAACTTTCCTAAGTTGAGGTACTTTGAGAGGAATACTAGAGCCTTTTTCCTCCAGTCTGTGCGTTCAGTCATTCCACAACACTCACTCCCAGCCACGTGTTTCCTGAGGGAGGTGGAAACCTCAATAGAGAGGGTAGAAATCAGCCAAGTGAAGGAAGGCCTGCTTCACAGTGGATGTGCTTCCGGCCACAGAAATAGTTGTGTGAAGGCCAGGAGCTCCAACACTTTCAAAGAACTGAGCGATCATAACGCTAACTGACGGAGAAGACTGCAGTAGGCCTGGCAAAGTCAGGGGAGGTCGGAGGGAGGCAAGAAGTGACCTAGGAGCTATGGGTATTTTTGTCAAACGCATCCACTGGGATCCTGATTACTGCAGCTTTCCCCATAGAAACAGTTGAGATTATTAACCCAAAAACTGTTCTTTAAAGTATGACCGTGACTAAAAGAAGCATGTGTCTCTCCCTCCACACCAATTACACAACTTCTTTTCCTCACTTCTAATGGCTGAACAAGAGGGCCAGTATTTGGGATTCTTTGGGCATCAAACTTTTTTTTTTAGTATCTCCAAATCTAAGATTTAATTTTTTTCAATGTAGTTTTTCTTCCCCACTACAGCTTTAAATCAATTTCAGAATGCCAGTTACTTATGGCGGACACATTTCAACAATTTTCTATAAAGAGCCCAAAGAAAGACACTGAAATTAGCCAATTTCTTCTCATCATTATAGCTGTGCTAATGGAATTTTTTTCAATGATTTCTTAGTTTTTCAATGCAATTCTTCAGACCCTGACAAAGTAAAGTGTAATTTTTAAGTGATACAAGAAAATATAGAAGGAAATAACTGTCCAAGAGATTTGGGGGAATTGAAATGAAATAACTAAAATGATTTGAGAACCAGAAAGGTGCAAAATCCTTGTCTCTGTCTCCTTGCAGTAATAATTTGAGATAATGTTTCCACGTCCCTAAAAGAGAATATGGATAAGAAAGAAACCATTTCTTCATATGCCAGTCCGCTTTTGGAAAATGTGATAAAACATTTTATGTTCGTAGTCTGAGGTGATTTAGAAGTCATTTATTTTTTGAAGTATTTGAAATCTTTTAAGTCTTGGCATGGGAAGAGGGAGGGAAGACATCTATTTTAAATAGAAGAAGAAGAAGAAGGTTGCATGCAATGGTGGGAAGAATAGTGCTGATCTAGTGGGATGGCAGTGGGGCGAGTCACCTCTCTCACTGTAACCAACTGGCTGTCGCCCCTTCCCAGCCCTCTCACCTTCAGTTAGGACAGCACTAAAATGAGGGGGGCACTGGTTCAGTATTTTCCAAAGTCAAAGTTCAGCCTGAATATAAGATGAACTGGCAACATTTATTCCCACTAAGCCACAGGTGGTCTGAGAGAGAAGTAGGAAGAGGAGAGAGCAGCCACAGCAAACTGCTGGGCCTGAGAGAGAGCGGGCCACACCAACAGCGTCAAAACCTGCCGCTGCAAACCTGAGAGACCTTTGCTTGCTCAGGTCCGTTCACCCAGCTCCAGAGTCCTGTGCTTCCAAGTTCAGAGCTCATGATTCTCTAACTGCATTGTCCCTTTAAAACAAAATCTCTGTAAAGGCAGTTTAATGATGAAATTAACAATGATTTATATGTCACGACAGACACTTCTAAAAACCAAACCACTTAAAACACTCAGCGGACTGGATGATGCTTGGGTTCAAATCCAACTCCCTGTTACCCTGCTATTTCTGTGACCCACCCCACCTCATTTTCTTGTTTAATGGTGGGGGCTCCCAGCCAGGAAAATGAGAGCATGAAAACGACCGCGCTGGACACAGCTGCAAGCAAGGAAGAACATTAATTCTGCTAAATCTAAACTCCCTCCCTCCACAAATGGAATTTTGAGTGTTCACAAAACTTGATTTGATCCTTATCACTGCTATTTCTGTCCATAATAATAATAGTAATGCGACCAAAAAATATTTTCAGGACTACACGTTTGGGGCAGTTAGATTTGGCCTCTTTTCTACCTGTTTGACATTTAAAAGGCAGTCATTTGGAAAGTACTTATTGCTTTTTAAATGCAAACTCATCATCATAATAAAATGATTATGAGTATTCTCTCCTTTTTTTCTAGGGCCATTTTATAGACAATCCACAGTTTTCCTTTCCTACTTCTTTCTCAGTCTAGAAGTGGGAGAGTTTGTTAGAGGTGTTTAAAAGAAAGGGTTTAAGGCAGAAAAATTAGACACATCACATTTAAATAACTGATGTTCAGAAACAACACAGATTGGCCTCCAGTGTGAAAAAGAAAAGAAAACTTTACATGCAGGATAGGAAAATTTCGCTTATTGTTTTTCAAATGTTAAGAAAATGGTGTAGTTTGGGTGAAGAAAAACAATTTTCCTGTTTTTGTCAGGCAGGTGCTGTGAGTATGAACTTGTTTGGTTATTCAATCATTGACCTTTATCAGATGGGATGGAGAGCAGGGATGTTGGCAGGTCATGCTGTCAAAGATAAATCTGTGCCTGGTATTTTGCTGCCTAAAGAAAAATTATCTAATGTTATCTAAAGTTTTATCCCTGTCATAACCTAATACATTTTTAATAGTTATTTCTTTAGTAATAGTTTTTCAACACGCTACTGAATCTAATAGATTTAGAAACTATGTCAATATCAGTGTTGCTTAAGTTGTCTAAATTACTTGAAAATGTAGTAATGGTGTCCTTGTTTATCTGCTCTTACAGAAGGTTGACCTTCCCCCAGTAATCCATAAAAGCAGTGTTCAATTCCATCTGGTGGTAATACGAGTTTTCAGCCTGTCTTATAATGTAAATAGGATTTTCTCCATGGGATCTGTGTTTCCTCACTTCTAAGTCACCATTTCAATCTTTTTATTCTTTTTACTTCAAAGTATAGTCGCCTTTACCTCACTTAGCAAGAGTGTGATGTGACTGTGGTGGCATCAGGGGAAACCAAAGGGCAGTGGGGAAGCTGCTGAAATGTATGCAGGATCCTTCATAGAAAGGACATCCTTAAAGAACAGGGTCTGAGGCAGAGAAAGCCAAAATACCCACTACTTGAAGAAGGCTACACCAAACAATAAAGCTTCGATGCAAACCTACATGCACTAAGTTCTCCCTGGAGTTCATTCATTTCACTTTTAGCTTGTCTATTCTTTCATAGTTATTCCTTCACTATTTGGAAGAATGGGTGCTTTGTTTTAGATCACAGACATAAAACACATACAATCAAAACTGCTGTTATGTATTGTTCTTGTGTCATTCCCTAATTGTCCCAGGGGTCAGGCTTTTTGCTCCAACGAGATTATCATCTCCTTGAATATAAGGTCCAATACATTTTTGGACCACTGTTAACACCTCACACAGTTCTGGGGACATGGTGAAAGTTCTAACAGGAAATGAATGCAATTGAACAAAGAAGGAGAACACAGCTAATTCTCATGGCAGTAAATAATAATCCAAAGAAACTATTGTTTCAATTATTATGAGTAATTCGTGTGAAAGAAAAAAACCAAAGGCATCAACCCTTTGGAAGGAACTAAGTCTGAGTCTATACTAATCAAGTTCTTACTAAATGTATTGAGCAAAGTTCTGTCACAGCAGAAGAACAGATCTTGGAATAAAAATGATGAGTAGATAAATATGAATGGGATTTTGAAGTACCCAACCCACATGAATATCTACAGGCCCTTCACTAATTAATTTCTAAACCAACTCCTTACCATAGTGGAGACACAATTTCAACACCATGGATCCCAGGCACCGTATAAGACACTCTTCTTTTGTTACAATTAAATAATCACCGAAAGAAAACTGAGGCTCACATAGGTGAGAAAACGTATAGAAGAGCATGTGCAATCCCCCCCTTACCAGAGGACTAGGGCAAACCCTCTGTCTAATAGCTGAGAATCCTGACACATGGGTAGTTTTAGAGACTTAAGCCAATGTGGCAGTGGGTCTGGGGCCGAAGCATTCCTAGAACCAGGTCTCCTGAGTCACACTGTAGGCATGATTTCCATTACGTGGAATAAACAATGACTTAATTTACAAGCTGCAGAAAAGTTTAACAAGAATCTTTCATAGAAATATGGGAACGCTCCACATTTTTTTCTTATAAACAAACTACATTTCCCAAATACATGCTAAAGACTTTAAAAACTATTTCTTTGCAACTGATTTTGAACAGAAACTGAAAAGTGATGTAGTTGTTATTCATTTCTCTCTACTTCCTGTACCCTGGGGCTGAGGGCTCCTTCACGGAAGAGGGAGCAGAATCTCCGAGCACTTCCTCGTGGTCCTCTGGCTGCTGCCATTCATCTGTGGTCTTCTCTGCTTTTCATGTCATGACTCATGGGTTTGCTGATGAGGAAGTGAGGGACGAGGAGGTAGGGAAAGTGGCATCAGGAGTGCTGGGCAACATGGCACAGACTTCGAGCTCGGCTCAAAACCCAGGTAGACCTGGGTTTAAAGCCTGTTCTTTCACTTCTTAACTGTCGATTGAGGGCAACTTATTTAACCTCTGTTTCCTCCACCTTTGAAATAGTGTTCATTCCGAAGGTTAGTGTGAGGTTGAAATGAAATAATCAGTTCTCAATAAGTATTAACCATGATTATTATTTCCCAGAACTGGAAGTCAAGCTGTGTTGTTGCCCATAAACTGTATGCTGACAGCTAAAGAAAGAGAGAAAGAAAGAGTGCAACTCTGAGTTCTTTGATATGTGCAGGCACAACTAATAATCACCCTGTACACCCCAGTAAGGCCAGATGGATTGTTAAGATATTGAGGGGGCCGGCCCTGTGGCTCAGGCGGTTGGAGCTCCGTGCTCCTAACTCCGAAGGCTGCCGGTTCGATTCCCACATGGGCCAGTGGCCTCTCAACCA
Source organism: Rhinolophus sinicus (assembly GCF_057876585.1). Classification (NCBI taxonomy): domain Eukaryota; kingdom Metazoa; phylum Chordata; class Mammalia; order Chiroptera; family Rhinolophidae; genus Rhinolophus; species Rhinolophus sinicus. Next base: position 13,573,058 of record NC_142502.1, read on the forward strand.
CAAGGTTGCCAGTTCAACTCCTCGAGTCCTGCAAGGGATGGTGGGCTCCGCCCCCTGCAACTAAGATTGAACACGGCACCTTGAGCTGAGCTGTCTCCCAGATGGCTCAGTTGGTTGGAGCGAGTCCTCTCAACCACAAGGTTGCTGGTTCAACTCCCGCAAGGGATGGTGGGCTGTGCCTCCTGCAACTAGTAACGGCAACTGGACCTGGAGCTGAGCTGCGCCCTCCACAACTAAGACCAAAAGGACAACAACTTGTAGCTGAACCACACCCTCCACAACTAAGATTGAAAGGACAACAACTTGACTTGGGAGAAAAAAAAGTCCTGGAAGTACACACCGTTCCCCAATAAAGTCCTGTTCCCCTTCTCCAATAAAAAAAAAAAAAAAAAAAAAGATATTGAAATGACTCCACACCCGTCGTTAAATAGCCTCTAAACTGAGTCTCTGGAGGGCTCTTTTGTGCCTGGGCAGCTGCTTTGGCCCCTCCCCCAGGACTGCCCCTCCCATCTCCCACCACCCACCTATTAAAAAGCGTCAGCACCTGGCAGGGTGATAGGTGAGTCTTAGGGGAGTGACACACCCAGGACCCTGCTCAGGTGCCACTGGTCCCATCACTTCTAATTGGTTAGTGCCCATACATACAAGCTGTGCCCATAACTATTTTGAATACTTGTGTGTGAAAAAATATTTTGTGACATTCAGCAGTCTTAAGCACAAAAATGAAAGCCATGCCTATGGGACGAAGGTAAGGGGTTTGGGAACCTGTGTGTTAATTAGGACAAAAAATACCTTTTCCTCCCATTGTAAGCAACTCTTCACCAGCCTTTGTTTGGCTATAATTCCTTGATAATCTAACAACTCTCCTAATGTGAAAGATTGACATCATAATTTAAGAGCTCTGAAAATCTTGGAACCTTGTATCAAGTCCTTGAACATATCAACCATTGTTCCTACACATATCCCACATCCATGTCTTGGCATCAGCTTATAAGAAACAAATGAGCAAAATGAAAATAACAAAAAAAGAAAAAAATGTGCTTTCTGCCTTGTAAAAGTTTAACCCATTATGTGAGGCCTTGGACTGATTACATCTTTTCCTAGCAATTACAATATTAGATTATCTGAGGTAAATTTGATCTAGTAGAAAAAAATAAAACTTACCTTCTTTGAGAAGTAGAGAATATAATTTCTAATCAAATGGATTGGTGTCAGATTCTGAAGATTTAAAGCTGTACATTCATTTATCTGACTGATCAAAACCTTAAAATCTACCAAAATAAAATCTATTAACCAATTATTTTTTTGGACAAAGCTAACGCAATTTGTGTAGGCATTGATAGCATCTCTGGAAGAGTCCTTTCTGCTTTCAGGCAAATTTTGTTGACTGAAAGTAAGCACTGTCACAAAAACCACCAGTAATTTTTCCAAAAGATGGCAAGTATGATATTCATGGTGAAGGGAAATGCTGAGTGTGACCGATGATCATGGTAGATACATCACAAGTTCGTGAAAAAGTGGTATGGCAAGTAACAACCTTACATTCTGAGCCTTAGAGCTAAAAAAAACTATATTTAGAGAAGAGAGCCTGCAAAATATTAATTATAATGGACAGCAGGTTAATATTCTTAATACATGAAGAGCTCTTAAAAAATCTTGTTATATCATGGAACACATAAATAGAAAACTAGCAAAAGATTTATAAAAGACAAAATACTAAAGACCAATAAACACAATTTTTTAAAATTCAATCCCACTGGTAATCAAAGCATTACAAATTTTTAGAACTGTATGCTACTAGTTTTAAAATAATATCTATGGTGTTGATGCTGTAGGGAAATAGGCACTCTGAAACACTGCTGGTGGAAATATAAATTGTTACAACTTTCCTAGAGAGCCACTTAACTGCTGTTCAAAATCTCAGACATTCCAGGGGAAAAAAGCTTTCCTATTGTCTCATCTACAGTTCAAAATAATATAAATGGTAAAATATCCCACTTATGAAAGCAAAAAAAAAATCCTATACATAATGTATATAGGATCTTAAAAATATAAAATGTTATATAGACTCAGAAACGTAATATTATAAATGTAACTATATTTCCAAAAGCAGTCTCTAAATTGAGACCTTGTGGAAGAGTAAACACATGAGAATAGCCTAGACATATTTGAAAAGAAGAGAGTAACCCTACAAGTTATTGTTAAGCAATACTACAAAACTAAGATTGATACAGTAAAAAACAGTTCATTAATGCAACTGTATTAGAAGTTTAAAATAGAACTGTTACAGACTGAATTGTGTCCCCCCAAAATTCCTATGTACCTAGTACCTCAGAATATGACTGCATTTGGAAATAAACTCTTTAAATAGGAAATTAAGTTAAATGAGGTCATTCGGGCAGGCCCTAATCCAGTATGACTAGTATCCTTATAAGAAGAAATTTGGACACAGATGGGTAGCGCTAATAGACCTGTAAAGACACAGGGAGAAGGAGGCCATGTACAAGCCAAGGAGAGAGAGTCAATAGTAACTAACCCAGCCGACACCTTGATCGTGGACATCTGGCCTCCAGAATTATGAAAAAATAAATTTCTGTTGTTTAAGCCACCCAGTCTGTGGTATTTGTTACAGCAGCCCTAGCAAACTAATACAAGGACAAAGTACATTTACTAATTTAGTGTATGATAAAGATGGCATTTCAACTCAGTGGCGAAAAAATTCAACAAATTATTTTGAAATAATATGTTTGGAAACAATGAATTATTTTAAGATAATAATTTGTATCTATACTGTAAAGCATAAACAAAACAAAACCCAGGTAGGTTTGGTCTTAATTTTTAATGAAAAACAATAATAGTAATAGAAGAAAAATAAGTAAAAGCTTGAGAAATGGGAGAGCTTTTCTAAGCAGAATCCATATAGGAAAATTGGATAGGTTTGATCTATCATGCCACCTCTCTCATATATCAAATTTCAACTCATGTATAGGTCTGTTTATGAGTTCTCAAACTTATTAAATTCGATATAGCAAAAAAAATACCATAAGCAAAACTAAATGTAAAGCCACCAATGAAGGAAAATATTTACTACATATATGGTAGACAGAGAGTTTTAAATATAAAGCTTTCACTAATAAATAAGAAACAAATATCACAGTAGAAAATTAGCCATCGATGAAAGAAATTTAAATGGCGGAAGGGCATGAGAAAATATTCAACTTCACAATAACAGAAATGTAAATTAATCAACGACATGTAATTCATACCCATCAAACTAGCTAAGACTTATTTTAAAAATGAGAATCTTCTATATTAACACTTTTTCAAAAAGATATTGCTCCCTACCCAAAGTCCAATAACATATTCACTAAATGTTCAGCAGTTTTAAAGTTCGGTTTTTGATATTCAAGTCCTTCAGACATCTGGAGTTGAATTTTATATGTGGTATGAGATAGGAATCCAAATTTCAATTCTATCTTTTTCCATGTAGATATCCATTTTTATCCAGTTCCATTTGTGGAATAATCCCTCCTTGCCCAGTGATCTAGCATGCCACCTCTGTTATGTAACAAACTTCCACACATAGACTCTCAAATCTATTCTATTGGGAAATTTGTTAATTTATATGTCAAGAGCACACTGCCTTAATTATGATAGATTCAGAATGAGTCCTAATATCTGACAGGACACGGCACTCTCTATACTTTTCTTTTTTAGGAATGTTCTAACTACTCTTCACTCATTTACTTTTCCACAAAAATTTAATAATCAATTTATCAAGCGTCATGAAAAATGTTGGGATTTTGCTTGCACTTTCATTGTAACTATAGAGCAATTTGAGGAGAACTGACATCTTCAAAATATTGTCTTCTTATTGATGAATGTGCTATAACCGTTTATCTTCTTTAATATCTCTTAAAAAGTTTCATGATTTTTCTCTAAGAAGTCTTTCCACATTTTATGCTCTTCCCACATTCTTAATATTCTCTAATGTTATCATAGTGTCTTTTTTTTCCAGTTATTTTTGCTAGTACACCAAAATGACATCGACTTTTGTTTGTTCTCTTATAACTTAAAGCCAGATTGTTGAACTCCCCTCTTATTTTTAATAATTTTTCTAAAGCTTGCTTAGGATTTCTATTTAAATAAGCACATCATTTGAAAATGATGGATTGATTTCTTCCTTTCTGATCCTTATACCTGACTCTATAATTCTCTCAATTTTTGCTTCATGTATTTTGAGACAGGTTAATTAGATACATACATGTTAAGAATTTGCCATATCGCCTTGGTGAGTTGAAATGATAATTTTATGGGTTGACTTCATTGCTAATAATTTTTTGTCTAAAAGTAAGGTTTGCCTGACATATATATATAGCTACATCAGCTTTCCTTTGGTTAATATTTGTTTTACTCCATCCTTGTATTTTCTGTTTTTGTGTATCTTTATGCTTTAGGTATGGTCACCTGAAAAGTGTATGTTTGGATTTTTACACTCTCGTTTGATAGTTCCTTTGAACTGGAAAATTTAACCCATTTGTAGTTACTGTAATTAGTAATATATTTGTACATCTTTCTATTATCTTATTTTACTCTTCTGATTCTGCTGTTCTGTTTCTCTTTAATTCTTTCTTTTCTAAAAGTTTTATGTATACATCTTCCCCCTGGAAGTAAATAATGGAGCGTAACCTCACATTCCTCGGCCTTCTCCTACATCTTCATCAACTCCCTTCTGCCCCGCCGCCATCAGTGCTTCATCCTAAGCCCGCTACAGACAGGCAGCGTTAGGAAGAAGCAGTCGTTAGGTTACTACCCACCTCCTCCTCATTTCCTCGACAGCTACTCTCCCAGAGAGCTTCCTGGCTGCCGGGACGTTACTTCTGAGGATCCCTGCCCCGGACACAGCTTAGGCACTGAGTGTCCCAGGAAAGGCAGAAGTCCAAACACTCATGTCTATTTTATCACCTCCGAGCCACACCTGGCTGCAGCCACCACCCATGGCACACACACACACACACACACACACACACACACACACGTGAACATACAAATGGATATTGTAGAAAGCATGTAAATACTGGCAAGCCAAAAGAAGGTCTGTAGTTCCATTAATAGTGTTTACCAATGTCAATTTCCCTATCTTACTAATGTTCTATGGTTATAAGAGATGTTATCATTGGAGGAAGCCAGGTAAAGATTATATGGGAACTCTCTGTATGGTTGATTTTTTTTGTTTTTAAACTTCCTATGAGTCTATATAAACAGTTTTTCAAAGTACACATCGGAACAGATCTTTCTGTAGGGGAGAGGAGAGACCTGCTTGCAACATTCCTCCTTTCTTAGATCACTTGCTTTCCTTTTGGAGAACAAAAGAATGAATATGCCCACTGTGCACAGACAGACTTGATGGAATTCTAAATCAAGGGGCTTTCATATTTCCAAGCCAAATGCATCCACAGGGTCTATCACAGATGTCTTCAGCAAGAAAATTCCCTTCAGAGCCAAGGCCTAGGGACGTGGGCCAAACTGGTCTAGTCCAACTCTCTCTCCAGGGACTTTTCCTCCTGATCAGAGCAATGCAGTGAAGGAAAGAGGGTCACAGGCTATTCCTTCCCAAGTGCCCAAACAAGTCTTGCTACCCTTGTTTGCCCATGGCTTGTTACTCTGTGATCTACTGAGCAGCCATCCAATATAGTCTCTTTTTGTTAGAGTTGGCTAAAGTCAGTAAACTAAGGACTACAGCTGAATAAATGGTGTCTTATATATGCCCGTGTAAAATAAAGAGTTAAGTCAACTTGTTCTCCTGTGAACTCCCTTCAAATTAGGGACAACTGGTCACAGATTCCACTTCTTTGAATGATAGTGCAAATTAAAAGTTTTCCCAACTCTGCCAAAATTTAATAGCAGATCTTATCATTTGTGTCTCTTGGGTCTCCTCCAGACTGATATTTTTACCACGCAGTTTTGTCTACCAGATCCATTTTTTGGTCAAACAGTCTTAAAATCATTGGTTTCACCTCAGGAAAATTCTCTATCAAAACTTCTGCTCACAATTCTCTGGCACTTCATGTAAGCAAAGAAAATCAATAAATTGATTGCAGGTAAGATACAGACTTTGGAATCAGATCGACCCAGTTGGAGACTGGTTTTTACTGCTGGTATGCAGCGCTTGTGTAACTTACCTGACTTCTTCCAGCTTCTGTTTCCTCCTTCAAAAACCAAAGGTAATATCATTATCTGTGAATTATTTGGAGTATTAAATAAAAGTTTCTCTAATGCTCCCGACACGGTGTCAGGAACAAAGCAGATATTCATCAAACCTTTGGCTGTGCATCAGGCAATTCAAGAAGCAAAAGAGGAAGGAAGAGAAGAAGAAAAGGAAAAGGTGCAATGAGAAGGAAGGAAATGTGCTCCTTCCTCTCCATAAAGACAGAAGAACTGAGAACGTTTTCTTTTCATATGACTTTATATACATTAACTGATTATGTCCTCATTACAGACACATGAAATAGATAAAGCAAGTATTCTTCTTCCTGTTGTAACAAGGAGAAGCTGAGGCATCGTGCTGACTGAGGGGCAGAGCCAGGCCCAGAACCAGAGTTCTGACCCAGCCTCTATGCTCTCGGGTGCCTGGGCCACATTTTTTAGAACACTTATTCATGACTCCTGCAACTGTCTAGTTCAGAAATGTCTCCCTCCCATGCCAAAAGTTAGGATCTGACTATCACTGGTATTATTACCACAACAATCTCTTTGGCTATGTGTGCAAAAAATAAAGAAAGTTTTATATGATCATAAAAGTAATGGATACTAAAATTCTAAAATTGTCCCCTAGTCTAGTCATAAAATTAGGACAGTTATATGCAAAATATTTCAGATTGTGGTACCTAATAGACTTAAGGTGCAATGTTACTCAAGCAGAACTGTCTATTATACGTCACGTCATTCTGAGTGGCATCAGCTATCAAATAAACACGGGCCTTCGATTGTGTGGCAGTTTCAGGCCAGGATGAAATCTGGCTTCTTATTATCCCTCTGTTAGAGAAAAGATGGCCTCGTAAGAAATTTTCTCTCCATATTTTGTATTTCGTGATTTCACTACTATCCCATTTGGGGTAGGAGGAGCAAATAACTCTAGCAAATACATCATTGCTATAAAGTATAGCAATGAGACACATACATTCTACCATAGATTCATAGAATAATAGCTGGGCCTCATCACAATCTCAATAATACAATTAAGTACCTGGAGTGAATTTATCAAATGTTGAATCTATAAATGGAGGTGCAATTCAAGGTAGGCTCAGAAATTGTTAGATATGAAGAAACATTAGAAATTATTACTTTATTTACCACTTCCCTCCTCTAGTTTTAGATACAAAGATCAGAGAGATTAAGTGACTTTCCAAGCTAACATAGACAAAAAAAATTGTAAGATGGTGGGAAGACTTCAAGATTTGGAATCTAGAGTTTGAGTTGTGTTTCTACATCATGCCACTTCTGTCACCTTTCGTGTGTTATTTAATAATTTATACATAAGCTATACTAACTGACAACTTGGCATTTTGGCGGAAAATAGTGCAACTGTTTTCTCATAGTAAAATGGTATAATGATTTTAAAAATAACAAAAATAATACCTATATCTGAGATTACAATGAGAATTAACCAAAATGCCTTTTGTATTAAAAAGCACTTTTTAAACTGTAAATGTCCACGGAAACACTGATTATTAGCGATAGGACATAAAATGATAGAAATTTCTTACTGTGTTCTCAAACTGTTGGATTCCACCAAGAGTTCCTAAAAGACCAAGACTGTCTTATTTATCATTGTATCCTCAAAACCTATCACAGTGCCTGGTACATAAAAGGCAGTCAACAAATACTTGTTAAACTGACACGTTATTTTTGGAAATTACGTAGTCAGAATGAAATAGAAGAAATCTTGCTTCCATCACTCACATTAATGTATAATTCTCTGATGATTTTTCTTTTGATCTCAAGGAAACTCTATATGTCTACTAGTTTTTAAATTAGGTAGGAGGCTAACAAGATGGTGGACTTAACCACCTCTTCTCAACTCCACATCCCTAACAACAAGAAGAAAAAAGGTGGTAAGATCCAGCTCCTACTTTCTTTTTTTTTTTTTTAATTTCTTTTGGGCTGCAACCTGAGAAAAAAATTTGGCCAGATCTTCTAGCTCACTAACTTACTCCTCACCTGATCTTGGATTCTATTCTTCATTTCATTTATTTAAATCTTTTGTTTCCCAACGTCACCTTTGTATTTTCTAAGGTCTTTATTTGTTTCTCTCTTTTGGATACAGTATCACTCACATCTCTCGAAGGTATTTATAGATATTTAATAGTACCTATTCTAAAGTCAGGTTCTATTAACTCTGTTTTCTCTGTTGAGTTTTAAGCCTTTTTCTTTGTTGGTGATTTCCCCCCAGATATTTAGTCTTATCTTTCAATTTGAACTTTGTCGTTAGCTTGTCTGTGAACGTTGTATCTTTTTATCAAAACCTTTCCCTGGAGATGTGAAGAGAGTGGAATGTGTTGCCACAGGATGAAGTAATTACCAGTTTTGGGATGTGATGCTCCCCATTACTCTTAAGTGATGCGCGCCAGCCAGGAACTTCATGCCTGGCCAAGTCTAGCCCCTACACACACAGTTTCTACTGCAGGATGACAGTTTGTTACTTGGTTGCTGTCTGTCTCTTCCTGGAGCTGTCCCTCAACCTGGGTCCTCTTCTTTGTCCTCTCAATCCCACCCCTGGCTAGAGAAACGTCTAGTAGCTTGCTAGCACTCCTCTCCTCTGCATGTTTTGGCAGTTCTTTCCTCCTAGAAATTTTTCTTGAGACACTGTTTGGTATGTCACGGCTTTCTCGTAGCTCCTGGCCTATCAAGGGAACCCCTTCTATATCTAGCATGTTAATTGACTAATGTTTTTATGTCCTTTTTAAGTTATTTCCTTCAATTCAAATATTTAAAAATAGGAGTGCCTGAAGGAGAGATTAAAGAACATGGAAGAGAGGAAATACTCAATGCAATAACAGAGAAATATTCCAGAACAAACAAGCAAAAACCTCAGATTGAAAGACAAAAGTGGATGAAAAATGAATCACACCATGCATTACTGTCAAAATTCCAATACACCAAATATAAAGAGAAATTCTGAAGTCTTGCAGAGAGTGAGAAAAAAATTAACTAACAAGACAGAATGATACTAACATCAGACTTTTCATCAGTAACTCTGAGTGTAAGATAGCAAGGAAACAGACATTTCAGAGGTCAGAGTACAAATATTTCTAAACCCAACCAAAGTGTGACAGCAAATAAACACATCATCATACCTGCAAGGGCATAGAAAATTCATTAGCCACAAACTATTATTTTAAGCATTACTGGAGATGTTTTACAGAAAAAATTAATCCAAGACATATAAGTGAGATAAAAAAGCAATGACAACTACTACAGAATAGACACAGACCAATGGAATACAACTGGAAGCCCAGAAATAAACACAGTGCATTTACGGTCAAGGATTTTGACAAGGGTACCAAAACAATTCAATGGGAGAAACAAGAATCTTGCAACAATCGGGGAAAGAAGAGTTTTTCAATGGGGAACAATTAGATAGTGACATGCAAAAGAATGACGTTGGACACCTACCTCATACTATTAACAAAAATAATAATAATAATAACTCTAAACAGACCAAATACCTAAATGAAAAACTCTTAGAAGAAAACAGAGATGTAAATCTTCATGACTTTGGATGAGGCAACGGTTTCTTACACAAGACACCAAAAGCAAACAACAAAATAAAAAATAATTTGGACTTCACCAAAATTAAAACTTTTGGTTTCAAAGGATACTATCAAGAAAGTGAAAGACAGCACAAAGAATTATAGAAAATATTTATAAACCATATATCTGATAAGAGACTTGTAGCTAAGTATATAAAGAGTTCTTACAACTCAATTAATAAAAAGGCAACCCAATTTTTTAAATGACCAAAAGATCTGAAGAGACATATATCCAAAAAAGATAACAAATAGCCAATCAGCACCTGAAAATATGCTCAATTGTTATAAGTCATTAGAGACATGCAAATCAAAACCAACAATGAGATACTACTTCACACCCACTAAAATGACTATACTAATCAAAAAGACAACAGCAGAAGCAGTCGGATGGCTCAATTCGTTAGAGCACGAGCTATGAACAACAGTGTTGCCGGTTCGGTTCCCAACATGGGCCAGTGAGCTGCGCCCTCCACACCAGATTGAAGGACAACAACTTGGATCCGATGGTCCCTGGAGAAACACTCTGTCCTCCAATATTCCCCAATAAATTTTTTGGTTTTTTTTTTAAAGACAACAGCAGGTGTTGGAGAGGATGTGGATAAATTGGAACCCTCATGTATTGTTGATGCAAAATGCAAAAGTATAACAGTGCAGCTGCTTTGGAAAACAATTTGGCAGTTCTTCAAAAAGTTAGTTACCCTCTGATCCAGTAATTTCACTCCTAGGTATATGAACAAGAGAAACGAAATAGCGGCATTACTTATAATAACCAAAAGTTAAAATAATCCAGATGTTCACAAACTGGTAAACGGATTAAAAATGTGTTAGATATATACAATGGAATATTATTTGACCATGAAAAGGAATGAAATACTGATACATGCTACAACATGGATGACCTTAAAAACGTTATGCTAAGTGAAAGAAGCCAGTTACAAAAGGCCGCAGATTGTATGAGTCCGTTTATATCAAGTGCCAGAATAGGTAAATCTATAAAGACCAAAAGTATATTCATGGTGGCTTAGGAGTGGGTGACGTGGGAAGGAGGGAGGGGATGTCTTTTAGGAAAGACAAAAACGTTCTAAAATTAGAGTGTGGTAATGGTTATACATATTGTAACTATACTAAAAACATTTAATTACATACTTTATATGGATGAATGGTATATTACATGAATTATATCTCAAAGCTGTTTTTTATAGTAAGTAGACATTTAGATAGTGTTATGAACATTGAAAAATGTTGAAAAGGATACTAAAAAACTCTCAAGGTGGGGGAGACCCAATGGGATACCGCTAAAGCAGTATTCAGAGGAAAATTCAGAGCCTTACATCTATTCATTAAAAAACCAAAAAGACTAAACATAAATGCCATAAGCTTTCAGCTCAAAAAATTAAAGAACACAATAGACCCCCCTGGGGAAAAAGTAGAAAAAGGAATGAAAAAATCAATGAATTTGAAAATCAAATGGTTAATTTTTAAATTGTTGACCAATAATACTTAAAGCTTTTCTTTGAAATGAACAGTTAAATAGGTGTAATAATACTAGGAGGTGCTCTCTATATGACTTGTTTTATTTCCTATCCTCTCAGTGCAACACTCTCCCCAAAGTACCATGTTCAGGCAAAGTGCCCCTCCCACAACATTAACACCAGAGTGGCCCCCTCCATCTGCTTTCACCACCACCTCTGACGCTCAGTGCAACTTCCCCAGCCAGGGTGAAAGTTCTCCTACATCACAGTATCTTGCAGGCTGTCAAATGCAGTCCCCAGGGGTGGAGGCAAAAATGGTCAGTAAGGCAGTGGGAGCCACCGATGAGCCACTCATTGTGGGGGCACCTCCGCTGAAGTTCTGAGGGTGAAGACACGACAGATCTCCCACAGTGATCTCTGGCGACGACATAGTCACGGTCCATCATTTGCTGAACTTCACAAAAGACTCTTAAAACAAGCACATGAATGACTACATAAAATTAATCAAAGAGAGACTCAAGGAAATGCAACCATACAGAGTAACACTTTTACAAGCATAAGTGTTGAACAAAGCAAGGACATACACACTTAGGACTGATAAGACTAATGCTGGACAGTAGGCAGGATTTACCTGCACCAGGCACAATTCTAAGTTCCTTACATGCAATGACTCATTGACGTGTCACAGTATTGTAAGGTAACTATCATTAACTCCATTTCACAAAGAAGAACCTGGGGCAGACCAGTTAGTTGATTTGCCCTAGTTCACAATGCTAGTAAGTGGTAGAGCTAGAATTTGGATACAAGCGGTCTAGCTCCAGAATCTATGCTCTTAGCCACTATCAACAACCCCAATAATTTAAAAATCAACAACAACAAACATAAATCCAAATGGTAGTAGGATGCCTTGACTCATAAATTATTTTATTTATGGATAGTTTTTAAAAAGAAAAATATTAACACATTTGGCTCACTACTTCAGGTTAGTAGAATGTCCTCATAACTGGTTATTGCTTTTCCTCATCCGCAAAGCATCAAGATTTAGACAAATGAATGGCTACCACCTTGAATTCTATATATATTTTTTGATTTATATTTATTTGTAATAGAGGCTTTAAAAAAATGTAATGTAGGTCATCCAAAATAAAACATCAATTTTTAAAAGTTAATAAATATAGAGATTTTGAAAAGTAAGGGCAGACTAGGTAAAAATTGGTAGCAAGAAAAGTGAAATTTACATAATATAGTTGAATTTCAAAAAAAATATGCATTATCAATATTGGTACAAGAATAAATAAATACACCAGTAACCACAGAATAAATTAGAAAGTTAGTCTGTCTGCTATGAAAAGCACTGTGTCTCAAGTTTTATAAGCCAATTCTACAAAACTCTGAAGTAACAGGTACTATAAATACAAACAGGCATCTCCTAGGCCAGGGGTCAGGAAACTACAGCATACACTGGCCTGTCACCTGCTTTTATAAATAAAGTTTTATTGGAACACAAATACACCCAGTCGTTTGTATAGAGGCTATGGCTGCTTTACTGCTACAAAGGCAGAGCCAAGTAGTTGTGAGGCCTAAAATACTTACTATGTGACCCTTTACTGAAAAACTTTTCCTAGAGAAGGGAAATCCATATGGTCAATAAACATAGGTGGTGGCCATGAAAATGCACCACTCAGATCTGCTCTCAGAGCATAACTGACAGTCGTCCTGGCTGCTGTGGTTGAATCCACTGTTGTGTTCACACTGAGGCCATGGTTCGCGTGGGTTGCTTTAAGCCAGTGACTAAGAAGGGTAGGGCTGCTATGACAGCACAGGACTTCTCTGACAGGGAACTTTGGCTCAAAGGCTCCAGCTGGCCTGGGTGAGGTGTTGTTAGGTCCACACTGTGGTCTGAGGGTCTGCCTCCCCTGCCCTCTTTCACTGGGCTCGACCAGCACAGCCTTCTAACCAGAGCTCCCACCACAACGTTCGCTCTCTCCCCTCTTCTCCTCACACGCATTTCCCCTAATAAACCTCTTGCACATCTAGTCTAGTTTTGGTATCTGCTTCTCAGAGGACCTGAACTAATGTAACATGGAAAAATTGCTAGCCCTGACTGTTCTTGCATGAGGGAAGTGCAAAATAATACAGCCATACACCCATTTTTCACTCAATCAGATTAGCAAAATGTCTAAATTTGATCAGATCAATTGTTGGTGATGGTGGACAAACAGATTTATTTCCTCTTACTCTTCTGAGAGAAAATTGGTTCAGCCATGTAAGAAAGCAACCTGAGAAGTGAGTGCACTCTTTAATCCAGCAATTCTGCATTTCCACGACTGCCCTAGAGAAATACTTGAAATGTGTATAATGAAGCATATATAAGGTATTTCATTGCAACACTGTTTGTAATTGTGAAAAATTATCTATCCAATAGTATGATTAAATAACTTATGATATATCTATGTTAAGAAATACCATGCAGAATACCATGGGAAGGAAGATAGATCAATATGTATTGAAAGATCTCCAAGAGATCCCATTAGGTGATAAAAGCAGATGTAGAGTAATGCATACGATGTAATACCATTTATGTTTAAAATACACCCCGAAATCTATACATCTCTCTCTCTCCCCTCGCCCTCTCTCTCTCCCTCCCTCCACACACATATACAGACACACACACACACACTTCCATATATTTATAAACTGATATCAGTTATCAGTGATTGTATTTGGGTAGAGGAATGGAATTAGGAGTGGTAAAGAAAATTTCAACTTTACCTTTTTGTTAATATTCACAAGGAAAATCTATTCATATATTATCTTCATAGAAAAAATATGTATGTATATATGTATTTTTTAATTCAAAATACAGCAATTCTTCTCTTCTTTTTCACTGGGGGGCTGCTGGGCAATATCAGAGGCTCCATAAACACTGCACATAATAGCATGTATACATATGTAGGATCTAGAAACTCCTTCAAAGATCAAAGTTGCAAAGAAATCACATTATCTGGGGGTTCTGTTTCCCCTAATTCAACAGAAAGACACTGCATGGTTATCAGAGAATCCATAGAACACCTACTTCCAGTAAACTTTTAATAAGTAAAAGAAGACTGATTCAGGATGGATAGATAGATAGATAGGTAATAGAAAGATAGGTACGTAGGCAGATCAGAGGAAATACACACATATAGTCAATTAGCTAAACGTAGCAAAATATATATTATACTAGTGTTTGTAATTTGCAGTCAGTGTGACCCAGACTAAGAATCAGACAGGGAAAGCTGTTGTGTTTTCAGAGCAGGTTTTACAAAGGGGACTGACAGTTCATGAAGCGCTGTAAGAACCAAGCTTTGAATGTGGTAAAGACTTCTGTCCTTGAGACGCATAACTAGATAATGCATTTTGTAAAGACCAAGCCAGGAACCAAAGATCCCTACTCAGGTCATATGCCGGTTCTTTTTCCACTTAAGCAGCCTCACTTTCATGGGACTCATTTACTGGAGATGAGATAATTTATTTATCTGCCCATAGTTATTCATCTGCTCCTAATAGCTCTCCCCTGAAGCCTTTGGACACTACACGAGCTGTACATCAATTCTTAATAGCACCAAAAGCACATGTTTTGGTTTCCTCTGCAAAAACATCAATAATTCTAACAGTTAACTTCTTGTCACCCTTAGCGCTCTCTCTTCCATATTAGACCATGCAGTAAACTGTGGAGTAGGATTTAGTAATCATGTCAGTAACAATATTTTCTTTGGGGTTTGATGCCTGTTGACAGCAAGCTAAGAGACCACTGGTTGTTGGGAATCAGTCTGAGTCCCGGGAGTTGGGGTCTCAGAGTTCTGCAGGGGCCTTGTGTAGGGTTATAAAGACTAATGAGTCATTGCAGGCTGGCCATCCGGGGGTGAACTGGGCCCCAGTCTTGTCCCTTTACCCACTCCTGCCCTGCATACGGTCAGAAGACGTCTGTGCCACAGGGCTCCTTGAGTGCAAGTGGCCTAAGGCCAACCACAATACAGAGGACGAGTATCAGCAAAAAGATTCAGTAGCCCCGTGCATCCTGTACCAGGCTCACTCAGTCCTGCCTGCTAGCACCGCAGTCTTATTCCAACTGCGCCTCAGGATTCCAGGGCTTTGCTGTCTCCACCAGCGAGGTTTGGCATTCCTCCCTTGGCTTGCGCAAACACAATTTTATTATTGTTTGTGCTTCATGTTAGTTTACTTAACATAATAATGACTAACATCTGTTGTGTCCCTACCATGTGCCAGGCACTTTCCACCTGTATTCTTGTTTAATTCTCACAACCACCCCTATGAGACAGGCATTACTTTGGTCCCATTTTACTGCTAAGGATAAGAGAGAAACACTGCCCAAGCTCACACAGCCTGAAGGTCAGACTCAGGACTCAGAGCTGGAGCTCTGATTTCAAAGCCCTAGACTTTAACCAAATGTGTTAGTGCCCTAAGCTAGTCACCAAATAACATTTAAGATTGTTTCTGACAAATCCAATTTCATAGAAACTTTAGAAATGTTTCAGTTAGGATATATTCATTCATACATTTATCCATTCAAGAAATATTTAAATATTTACTGAAGGTCTGCTATGTCTCATCTCAGATGCAACAAAGCTTCAAATATCAGGAAGATATTATGTGTCAGGAACTCAGTCTAGTAGAAAAGATAGACAATTAAGCATACTACTGTGAGATACAAGCAAAACAGTAGAAATACACTGACAAGTTCCCCTCTTCTCTGCAGAGTTTCCCTCTTTCTCAGTCTTTATTACATTACTGTCTGTGATAATTTTCATAACTACATTTTTGCAGCTCACAAAGAATTTTTCTTCTATGCTGTCCTTCACATAAAATTCAGACTTGTTATAGAACCAACAATTTACCAATGCTTTGCCCAAAATTTTATCATGATTGCTAATATATTTCTATTTGTTAATTTTTATTGTAGTTTACACAATTCTGAGATTAATTTAAATATTACAAAGAGTCTTACCATTAAAAAAAACTGCTCCGGGAGGAAATATTTGCAAAAGACATACCTGACAAAGGATTGTTATCCAAAATACAAAGAACTCATAAGTCAACAATAAGAAAACAAACAGTTCAATTAAAAAGTGGGCAAAAGATCTGAACAGAAACCTCACCAGAGAAAATATACAGATGTCAAATATGAAAAGATTCTCCACACCGTATGTCATTAAGGAATTGTAAATTAAAACAACAATGAGATGCCACTACACACCTATTAGAATGGTCAAAATCTGGGACACTGCCAACACTAAATGCTGACAAGGATTTGGAGCAACAGGAACTCTCGCACATTACTAGTAAGAATATAAAATGGGACAGCCCCTTTGGAAGACAGTTTGGCAGTTTCTTCCAAAACTAAACATACTCTTACCATGTTCCCTGGTATTTACTCAAAGGAGTTGAAAACATGTCCAAATGAAAACCTGCATGTGGATGTTTATTTCACCCTCATTTAAAACTGCCAACACTTGGAAACCACTGAGATATCCTACAAGTAAGTGAATGGTTAAATAACCTGTGGTAATCAGACACTGGAATGTTATTCAGAGCTAAACAGAAATGAGTTATCGAGCCATCAAAAGACACAGAGGAATCTTCAATGGATATTCCTAAGTGAAAGAAGCTAATCTGGAAAAACCACATACTGTATGATTCCAACAATAAGACATTCTGGAAAAAGCAAAACTATGAAGACAGTAAAAAAAGATCAGTGCTTTTCAGGGGTTGAGAGGAGGGATGTATGGCAAACCACAGAGAATTTTTAGGGCAGTGAAACTACTCTGTATGTCACTATAATGATGGATATATGTCATTATATGTACATTTGGCAAAACCCATAGAATGTACACCACCAAGAGTGACCCATAACGTAAACTATGGACTTTGAGTGATTATAGTGTATGAACACAGGTTCATTGATTTTAACAAATGTATCATCTAGTGCAGGATTTTGATAGTGGGGAAGGCGGTGCATGTTTGGAAGAGGAGAGGGTATGTGGGAAACCTCCGTCCATTTCAATCAGTTTTGCTGTGAACCTATAACTGCTCTGAAAAATAAAGTCTGATTTTTTTTCTTTTAAAACATTCATTCAAAATTGATTTTGTTTTACTTATTCTATCCTGGTCATAGATTAAATGTATTTTTTCCCTGAGAATTTGGAAGTCTCTTCAATGTCCAAACCACTCAATTGATTTCATCTAATACATTGAATAAAGAGCAGTTCAGCAAGGGGAAGCAGTGTTATTAAGACGCAGTAGAGTTTGATGCAGTACTTCAATCGCCCAGGTAGTAAGAGAAGTCACATCTATTCAGCAGCCCAGTGCAAACAGGCTCACATCCCTTGAAATACCATCAGTCAACTTCTAAAGGTCTCTTAAAATAACCCAAGTCCTTATTCTACCCTTCTTACTAACCACATGTTTTGGAAAAACACCATTAGGGTGCAACTGGAACTGACATTTTCCAAATAAAACATTTGTTTCTGAAAATATAAATTGTCTTATTTTTCTGTTGTAAACACTGGTTTTGTTGGCAAATGGGAATGTGAATTGCAATTATTGTGGCAAGGCGGTCAGAGTGCCTGTGGGTTTTTTGTATTTCCACAGGCCAAAGGCCACGGTGATGGCTTTCCCATCAGGCAGGAATCCTGGCAACTCCCTAGGTGCCTTCTGATGGACTTCTTGGCAACAGGACGAGGACCCATGATGCAGATGTGCTACTTTGAACTCTGAAAACTCTTCTCGTTCCTCACCGCCGTCCATTTGCTGCTGGGATTATAATATTAGTGCTGTGTTTTTATGATACCATTTTGGTAAAAGGTTATGTTTCACAATATTCTGCAGACTTTGCAGAAGGTGTTTCAATCACTTATTGCTACATAGCAAACCACCCCCAAAAAATCAGCGGCTTAAAACAACACTAACTTATTATTTCTCATGATTCTGTGGATTCTCTGGGCAGTCCTTCTGTTCATTAATGGATTCCCCCAAGTGGTTACATTCAGCTGGAAAATTGGCTCAGGGTGGGCTCATCTGGAACCCTAGGATGGCAAGGCCTCTCTCTCCATGTGGTCTTAGGCTCTCTCTCCAAGAAGGCTAGCTAGGTCTAGCCTTTCTTGCATGGCATCTGGGTTCCAAGAGGGGAAGCCCCAAAGCGCAAGTGTCAATGTATACACATTGACAATTATGATGTACCATTAGACTAAGCATTTCATATTTACTACTTCATTTAACCCTCATACCAATTCTAGAAGATTACCATTCTAGAAAATACCGTTACAAATACTCATGTTATAGGAGGCCGGACAATTAAGTTCACGAACTCATCCTAGAAAAAGTGCTACACACCTCATTGCTGAATATCACTATGGTCACCTTTGAAGTACTTCCCTTGGGAAGCTATGCACCAACGCCAGTGCCTAGTCCACCCTTCAAAGCAATTTTGGAACTCTTTCTGGAATGGCCATCAGAGCTGTCATCGTATTACCTTTGATGTCCTGAATGGCATCAAAATGTCTTCCTTTCAATATTTTCTTTACC
This sequence comes from Rhinolophus sinicus, assembly GCF_057876585.1. Classification (NCBI taxonomy): domain Eukaryota; kingdom Metazoa; phylum Chordata; class Mammalia; order Chiroptera; family Rhinolophidae; genus Rhinolophus; species Rhinolophus sinicus. The sequence continues at coordinate 13,591,926 of NC_142502.1, forward strand.
TTTGTATAAAGAAAGATGTCATTGGGGATCAAATCAGGTGAGTAGGGAGGGTGTTCCAATATAGTTATTTGTTTACTGGCAAAAAACTCCCTCACAGACAGTGCCGTGTGAGCTGGTGCATTGTCATGATGCAAGAGCCATAAATTGTTGGAGAAAAGTTCAGGTAGTTTTCATCTAACTTTTTCACACAGCCTTTTCAGCACTTCCAAATGGTAAACTTGGTTAACTGTTTGTCTAGTTGGTACAAATTCATAATGAATAATCCCTCTGATATCAAAAAAAAGTTAGCAACATCATTGCAACAAGTTCGCTAACTTAATTGTCAGAGCTCATAGACGAGAGAACTGATGCCCAGAGTTGGAAGCAAACAGTAAGAAGTAGGGTTCAGATGACAGTCCAGTGAGTATATCTCCAAAATTTATATTATTTTTTTTAATTGGGTAATATTGGGGAACAGTGTGTTTTTCCAGGACCCATCAGTTCCATGTCAAGTCATTGTCTTCAATCCAGTTGTGGAGGACGCAGCTCACTGGCCCATGTGGGAATCGAACCAGCGACCTTGGTATTCTGAGCACTGTGCTCTAACCACTAAGCCAACCGCCCACTCCCAAAGTTTATATTCTTAATCCCCATGTTTTCAGACTTGTAAACAAATGGTATTGAGGTCCCTATTGCAGTGACAGTGGTATGTCTTTAAAAGTCAACCTTTAACATTAAGTTGAAGTAGGTCATTCTAATTCCCAAACCAGTGAGTCAGAGTGGGCCCCTGTCAACACAGAGACAGATCTCTGCTGAGCAGATGGCTTTCCTCCATGTCCAATTCCCCTAAATTTCCAAGTCACTGGCTAATACACATGTGCAGATACAGTTCCCACTCTCACTGAGACACGGCCCAAGCTGCCAGGCACCCACCTCCTCCAGGCCTGACAATGAGTTCCTCCAGGGACGAGGTGGAAAAGCACAGGAGGAAAGGCGTTGGGTAAAGCAGCCAGCAGTGTGATCTGACCCCAGTCACCTAACCTCTCTTAGACTGTTTCTTCAGCTTTAAAATGAGACTAATAACAATGTCTGCCTCAGAGAGTTCAGGGAAATATTAGATAAAGCTTACAAAGAGCTCAGATGCATAAAAAAATGGTAACTAGTATTATGAAGATTAAGTGCTTTTCAGAACTTTGGAAACTGCCCTTCCCTTGCTACTGAGCATGTTCTCTGAGAGAAGCATCCTCGGTAGTCCATCACCTTTGTGGAGGACTTTCTAAGGACTCCACATCGACTATACATTAGCTAACTTATAAGGTGTGATAAATAAATAGTGAGTATTTAAATAATTTATTACAGTAAAAGACACATTGTTATCAATCCCCCTCAAAATACTCCTCCTCACTTTGAACACACACATCCTTCTTGCCACTTTCTGAAGCAGTTCTGGAAGTCTCTTTCATGAGTGTCTTTAGTTGTGCTGTCATGGCTGCTTCGATGCCCTGATTCATTTTGACTTTAGGGAAGAGCCAGAAGTCACACAGTGCCTGGCTTATTCATGGGAGCCAGATCTCATGAATAAGGTGGGTGTGGACACACCATAATGTTTTTATTTGACAGAAATTGCCATACCAGAAGTGATGTGTGACACGGAGCACTGCCACGATGGAGGATGATTTACAGCACACTTTAAAGCACACCTTCTCTCATCTACAGCTCACATCAAACTGACTGCACCAAACAAGTTGAAACTTGTCACACACTGTTACTAAGGTTTCAGGCACCGCTTCCTATATTAAAGATCCTTGTCTTTCCGTTGCATGGCACTCGGCAGCAGCATTCACCATATTTTGTGATCACAATGGAAAGGCACCATGTCACACATCGCTTCTGGTATGGCAATTACTGTCAAATAAAAACATTAGTGTCCTCACCCACATTATTCACCAGATCTGGCACTGTGTGACTTCTGGCTCTTCCCCAAAGTCAAAATGACCATGAAAGGTAAACATTTCGAATCAATTCAGAACATCAAGGCAGCCACGACAGCACAACTAAAGACACTCATGAAAGAAGACATCCAAAACTATTTCAGAAAGTGGCAAGAATGATGAAATTAGTGTGTTCGAAGCGAGAGGGAGTGTTTTGAGGGGAATTAATGGCCATGTGTCTTTTACTGTAACAATTTTTTTATTTAAACATTCACTGTGTCTTTTGATCACACCTCGTATAAGAAATAATCAAAGGAAAGTTTTAAATCAGCTATGTGATGTGCCCAGGAAAAAAAAAAAGGCAATGTTAATCTCAAAAGTAGGTGAACCATGTCCCCCAATGTCATATATTACATAACCTATCACCTTATATGTCAGCTCAACTTCTGTACTGAGGGTAATAAAATCAAATTGCCTGGGTGAAGAATCACATTGAAGTGTGCTTTTTTTTAACACTAACATTTGACTTAATTTTATGTATTTTTGCTAAAAGAGGAAAAATTCAAAAACAAATATTGAGTTAAGAATCAAAAGTTTAAAGAGGCATAAACACTTTGTAGATTTGGGGTGTGTGTTTTAGAAGCTTAGCAGTCCTCACACTGCTGCCGCCATATATATGACTCAAGCCCCACATACACGACAGGCTACAAAGTTTACAAAGTGGAGGTGCCCAGAGGAGTCATTTCTGTTACTTAAAAATCCTTCCAGTTCATTTAAGCACTAACACTAGCAAAAGGAAATCACAAAAGATATGGTGCAACTAGAATGATGCTCACAGACACACACCACAAAATCTTCACAATTCCCTATTGCTTGTAGATAACAAGGTCCTACACAGAGCAAGATGCGGCTTAGGAAACTTTTCAATAAAAGGGGCAGCTTAAGTACCCATTAGAATGTCTCTTTTTTTGAAATATAAGAATTTCAGTCTTCCTAAGAAAGTCTGTTTTGAGTCTTTTTCACTTATACTCACCCTGAACAAATAATGAAAGCAGTACATTCTGGTACAGTAGGAAAAGCAAGAGCTGTGATGAGTCTGCCAGAACTGAGCACAAACTCCACATTCTTCCACCGGTTAAAGACCTTGCTGAGACCCTTTTAATTACTTAACATTTTTTGCCCTTCATCCATAAAAATGAGACTCCTAAATCCTCCTTTAAGAACTGTTGTGAGGATTGTGTGAGTTACTGTAGGTGAAAATGCTTGGGACACCATTTGGCATAGATTAGGCCTCTGTTAAATGTTTATTTGTTCTGCCTTGTCGATAGGCTTTTCTTTTTTTTAAACCAATTACCTTCCAATCTACACCACATTAGGGAAAAAGTCCTTACTGAAAGCCTCAATCATTGGCAAATATAAGCTTTTACTAAAAGCTCTACATGAAGGGATTAAATTCTTTACAAACCTTAAGGGTGACATTAACAATTGCCTTCCAGACATGGGGCAGGTGAACTAATCATATGCTTCACACTCAATGCATAGTCATGCTCTTAGAATGAATCATTGGATTGCACACCTACGTGCATAACCAGGAACTGAATGAAAGCCAACTAATATTTTTCAGGAGTACCACAGTTGATTCACAAGTGCATTTGCCATCAGGACTGCATGTGAGCTTAATCCATCCTCTATAAAGATCACAAGGTACCAATCACGCTTTTTCTCATTTTTCCCAGGTAAGTGTCAATTGGTTCATTAGCCTGCTCTCCTATACAAAAGGAGAAACTGCCACTACAGGGACTAGAAACCCACTCTCTTGACCCTCAGTCCACTGTACACGATATCATATTACTAAGGCCCTCCTGTGAGCAGCCTTAAATCCTTTTTGTTGTTAATTCGGGGACAGAGGAGGAAAGAGTGCAGTAGAGTGGATATTGTGGATTGGCACTCAACATCCATTTCTGCCTTCTGGTAGTGCCATATTTTTTTCAAACTGCCAATTGCCATCATTAGTCAGTCATAAAATGAACTGAGTGGGTCAAGACCAGCATTTCTTAATGGAGTGGAAGAGCCTAGAGTAGCAGAATCGCACAGCAGACACTAGACTAGAAGCCATCAGGGACCATCTCATTGCCTTGTGAATCTTTTATTCCAGGTAGACATGAATGTGACTGTACATATGTGTGAGTCAAACAAATTTTACAGTCAAGTATGTCCAAAAGTGTGGAAAACATTGTTCTGGGATGCCTTTCTGTGCCTTCGACATTTGGAAAGTAAATACTGTGTTTCCCAGGATCTCTTGAGAAAACATTCCAGTGTAATTTGGGTTTCATCAGTCAGGTGACCAAGTATGAGACCAGGAAAATGGCAGTGGTTACATCTCTACTGCCACCTCTATTTCTGTTGGCAAGCATGTGGTAGACACTTTTGGTTTTCTGTGGCATCATTAGCAGAGGACCCAGCATATGGTCACAGGATCCACAGCAGGCACAAGGGTTCCATTTCCCGGCCCATACAGTGAGGTCTGGATTAGCAGTGGGAGGGGAGGCACCCAGAAGGTGGTGGCGCCTAGACCTTGGGAGTGTCGATGGGATTCTGGATCCACTGGCTTTCTGATTGTAGAAGTAGCAGCAGCTGTCTTGGTGGTTTAGTTCTGTGGTGCGCCTTTGGTAGTTGCTATGAAAAGTTCAACCTCAAGTCTGTTTCTTCAGCCCTCACATGATTCTGTAAGCCACTTAATACCGTATAATAAATCCCTTCTTGCTTACTTGGAGTAGCATTTATTCTGTACGCTACTTTGTTGAAACTGACAGGAAATGGAAAAATAAATATTTTTTGGTACTCAACATTATCCTACAACCTAGTTATGAATCTCTAGAGAATTCTGAAAAGAAGCAGAAAACTAACTTGTAAGTCATACATATTTCAGGTTTCATTTTATTGTTTTTGTTTCTTCTGGGTCCTATACTGCCAAGTGATCAGTAATACTTATTGACTGATTGATTGATAAAACCACATGATGGAAAATGTCAAAATGGTTTGGTACCTTTATAACCGGTTGCAAAGAGAATGAATGAATCTGTTTTAGGTCAGGTTTCCTGGAAAGACCCTGAAATGGGAATTTGGATGCCGAGGGTCTGGTGCATTGCACATTTAGAACAAAATCTGTAAGAAAGTAAGAAAGCGGGACTGGGGAAAGCTGCACATGATGATGTTGCAACAGATATTTTCTAAATTCTTTATGTTATTTACTCCTTACAGCAATCTTGTAAGACAGTGTATAGTTTCCTAGGGCTGCGTTAACAAAGTTCTGTTGAGTGGCTTGAACAACAGAAATTCATTTTCTCACAGTTCCAAAGGCCAGAAGTCCGAGGTCAAGGATTCATTCAGGAGGCCAGTTCCTTCTGGGGGTTGTGAGGACAGATCTCTCTCTCTCCCATCTTCTGGAGTTTTACTGTCCGTCTTCAGCATTACCTGGCTCATCGCCGCATTGTCCCATCTCCGCCTTCATCTCCACGTGGTACTCTCCCTAGTGTGTGTCTATCTCTGTGTCCAAATGTCCTCTTTTTTATAAGTACACCAGGCCTATTAGATGGGGCCCACCCTAATGACCTCATTTTAATTTGATCATCAGCAAGAACCCTATTCCCAAACGTGGTCACATTCATAGGACTTCTACATCTTTTGGGGGGACACAATTCAATCCATAACAGGTAAGTATTATTACCTCTATTTCACAGAGGAGGAAACGGAGGCACAGAGAGATAAGTAACTTGCCTGCGGTCACAAGGCTAATGCACTGTAGAGTGTGAGAAGTGTGAGAAAAGGAGACGTAGGACAGACCCCTATGGAACACTTACATCCAAGAGACAGACATGAGATCCCACTCCTGTGACCCCAGTAGACTGGACCAGAAATGGGGGCCTGCTCTAAAGGAAACCAATCTACAGGCTTGTCACTGGCCTACAAGGTGACATGGTGCAAAAGTGCTGCTCAACAGGGGTACCTCACACTGAAGAGTGACAGATGCAACTTATCAGGTCCTCCCTCTGGAGGAGAAACAGTAAGAGCAGTTAATGGTGGGAGCAGAAATGGAAAGACATATAAAAAAGCCAGGATGTATTAGAAAACATAGACAAGGGGCAGCCCAGAATAAGCAGAAGTAGAAGCGAAAGGTAGAAAGCAGAGTGAAGAGGTGATAAGGGCATCGGCTGAGGCACTAGAAGCGGAGGCAGAGAGAATCTGAGTCACCTGGCATCACAGAAAACCTGCATTGGTGGAATGTGTCAGGGAACCCAGCTGTACCAGCTGTGAGAGCCACACAGGGTACTCCAGTTCTTATATTCAACTAACTTCCCCTTCTCAGGATGTAGGACCATTCTTCCCGAGTTCAGTCAGGTCAAGATTCCCATCCATACTTACATCCATGCTTATCCTTACATTAATCTCTCCTTTTATTTTTGTTTCCTACAACCTTAAAATAATCTAACTCAAGCACCCAGAGAGGCAGGAAAAAAAGCAAGTTGAATGTCACATCATCAAAGTTAATGGAAGAGAATGTTTCAGAAAGGAAATGGTCAATTGTTTCAAATGTTCAGAAAGATCAAGTAATATAAGTACTTGAAAATTAACAGGGTTTTGCTAACAAAGATGTGAGAGCTGGTTGAGTGGAGACAGAAGCCAGGTTGCAATGAAGGAGGAAATAAATGGAAAGTAAGACCAGAAAGACAGCTTTATAAACCACACTTTCAAATGGTTCAGCTGTGAGGAGGGAGAGAAATAAGACTCTAAGTAGAAGTTGTATGAGTGATTTTTTTAAACAAGAAAGATTTAAACATATTTAAATGCTGGTGGAAATAAGCCACTAATGAAGGTGGGATTGAAAACAATTTAGAGAGCAGAAAATAAGTGGTGGAAGTAAGTTGCTGAGGATGAAAGCGGCCAAATAGAAGAAAAAGACCTGAGACAGGAAGAGGGGGAAAAGGCAAGGTTGGGTGTGGACACATATCAGTCTCTATTAGGCTCTGATATTGAAGGCATTTCCTGCAATGGCTTCTATTTTCTGGGTGAAATAGGAGATGATATAATCTGCTAACAGTGAAGAAGAAAGAGACAGAGGAAGAGCCTTGAGGCAGAGAAGAATATTTGCAATGGTCGTTTTGGAAAATGACGGTGAGACTTAACCAGAAAAACAGTGAAGGATTACCAGTTCGTACAGAGCTCAAATGAGATCAGAGACCATGAATTTGCCATGCAACTTAGCTGTGATTTTAATACGATTTCTTCCAGTCTTATTCAGTGGAGCAGTAAAAGCAGCAGAAACACTTGTAGTTGGGATTAATTCAAATTTGAGGGCACAATGGCAAGGCAACAAAGAATTCAAGGTGCTAGGAAGAGAATCATTGAAGACATGAACAGTAATATCTACACGGGCTCCGGATGGAGTGGGAACTGGCAAGGCTAGGAGTGGTGACAAAATCTGAGGACCATAAAATCTCAAAGAATAGCTATTTGGGAGTAAGAAATAATAGAGGTGTGGGGTGATAAGAGGTTATGGAAATTTTAAGATTTCAGAAGTGGAGAAGGTCTAGGTGATTAGAAGACCCTGCATTTGACCATGCGTCACAGATGTGTGCTGTGTCCAGCTTCTCTTCCTTTGAGGAACCTGCCCTCTGTCATTCCATGTGATTCTGGAGCCTCACCCACCCCACCCTCACTGCAAGGGTGGGCATGGGATACAGACCGGTGAGTTCAGAGATGGCAATATGACCAGGAAGAGATCAGACTCTTCTTTGAGATTTCTTCCATGGATGGTAAAGGCAGAGAGCCCTGCTTTCTCTCAGCTCATGAGTTGGAAAAGACTGATTAGTTGCTTGTGACCCTCTTTCCTGGCACCGTGAAGGAACCCCTGGGCAGAAGGAGAAAGTGAGACCAACATGCAAAGACAAGAAAATCAAGCAGAGGTAAGGGACGGAAAGAAGCAAAAGAATCCAGATAACAATTTTGAATCCGTGGATCTAGCCATGCTGAAGCTGTTACCCCTGAGTCTTTCAATTGAGCCCCTCAAATTCTCTCTTTGGCTTAAGGTCGTGTAAATTGGATTTCTAGAAACTGCAGTCTAGGGTGTGAGTGGCTGAAGCAACAGGAGGTAAAGGTGTGAGAGCTGAGAAGGCCAAGAAACTAAAGATACGGTGTTACATAGGTTTGGCTTACGGGCATTAAAGTCCCACAACATGAAGGCAATACTCAGTGGGGGTGAAAACACCTATGAACCATTTGCAGCAGTAGCAAGAATAGACAGGATATTAGTAGTAGGTAATCTCAATGAGGACCAGAAAAAAGTTACGTATCAGTTAGCAGGAGCCTCAAAAAAGTGACGGTTTTAACACAAAGGTAAAGGAATAACAGTATGGCGGCTGCATAGGGGAAAGAGAAGCACAGAGACCCCTCTTGCTGGTGAAAAGATAAGTGGGGTGTGCAATAAGGTGGATAAGATCACTACTACATAAAATGGACAGAACCTTCCTACCCAAAGGTTATGTAACCACGAAATTTTCCCCAGTGAAAATTAAACTCCATTTCCAAGTCCTAAGTATAATTGCAATAACAACAATATAGACATTCTTTACCAGCTTTTCAGCCCACCACCCCTTGACCTTGAATGACTCGCTATTCATCTGGAAGACAGACTATAAGGTAAAATCAGAAATGTAGACAAACCAGGTTTCAATTTTTTCCCTCAGATACTTCATGCACATATATAAATGTCTCAGGGAATGACAAGAATAATAACCTCAGTAGCATTATCACTCAAGTGTATTTGGTAGAAGAGTTAGTCACAGCAACCTAACTCATTTTATTGGACAACATAAAATATAAGTGGATAGTATAGAAGAATAAAATCTAACAAAAATATGAAGCTGACCTGCCAAATCTGGAATGAACGCCACAGAGGAAAAGTCAACAACCAACTGGCATTTTACCAAGAAAGGAAAGGGCTGTACTAAAGGGATTTTCAATTTGTCCAAATGACAAACAGTTAATGTGCATATGGTTTACATACATTGACAGAATTTCTTTTTCTTATCCCAAATACCCTTTCCACCAGAAATCTCTAAAGATTACATTCAAACGTTTTTAATATTTCTACATGTGTTAAAAATCATTGTATATATGCTGGAATCATACATTGGGAACAACATACAAACATATATTCGGATATGTGGACTGTAATTTTGTATAATAAAGTACAGTACTAATCACTATGGACCACTTTTAGTCTCTTACATGGATCTAGAAACATAATTAATGATAAGTCAAAAATGCAAAAATAATATAAGTTTTTAAATGACTTATTAAATGTATCTTTGAATAATGTAGAAAACAAATTTACAGAGAAAATAAATAAAGTTTATTAAACATTGTATTTGGAAAATGAACGCAGAGACAATGTACAAAAAACAGGCTTCCCACCCCCCAGGCCCCTCACCGCGAAAGCTTTCTATGGCCTGAGTGAAGCACAGCCTCTGGGCCACTCCGTCCTCCAGAGACCCAAAGGTGACATCACCTCCTCTACTGTGGCTGAGGGTGGGTCCGGAGTAGCAGCCACTGCATTTGGAGCAGTGAGGGGACCTCCAGAGACTGCAGGCCTTCCCCTGGGAAAATCCGAGGCTGCCTCTTTGCTTGTTGCAGACCTAGCTCAGTCAGGGCTGGACAGGTGTGTTTACTCAGTTGCAAAACACTACTCCATACTGTCCCTTCGCAGGAAGGAGGAAGCCAAGCAGAGATGACCCAGCCCTGGCGGCAATCCCTGTGGGGACTGTCACCCAACCTATAGGTGCCAACCTCATTTCCTTCCTTCTAGAGTTTTCATGCTTGGTTGTAACCTGTTTTTTTCCCTCTCCTTTAATTAGACACCAATGCTTTTTTCAGGGACTATAAAAAATAATTTCATATGGCAGAAATCAGATAATTGCCCAGAAGAGTAACACGTTTTTCTCAGTGAAGAACATAATTTTCTGAAAAAAAATTTGTGAAATAGAAATTTAAAAGGAATGCAGAAAGTGAGAGAAATTCATAAGAAAATCCTAATCCTGAAAAAGTACCCTTGCTGTGAATGCACTTGATATATTGCTGAGTAAAACTTTGTAGGATTTCTCCGTCTTATAGGTTTCATGTTAAAGGTATCATTTTTAAAGTACTGAGATCAGTCCTGTTCAGATATTAAAAACTACAGCCAAACACAATCTGGGAGCAATATTTAAAACAGGTAAGTTTCTTACAGGGCCTCAGACCATTCATGTTTTGGCCAAATAATTAGGTGTATTGCTTTTGGAAGACATCGTAAAGTAACCTCAGTTACTTCTGGACTTCAATTCTTGATAGCATGGATGTTTTCCTTCCTTTGTGCAGACAATTTTCACCAGAATCACGAGGATTTGGAGAAACTGAAGGAGTGTGGAATAGCAGACCGAGAAGAGACGGCCTTTGATGCATCCTGGTTCTGTAACAAACCAACTGCACCCTTGGGTAGGGAACACCCTCGCTGTGCCCCACAGAGGTTGTAAAACAAAAACATTAAAGCTTCTCCAGGTGGTTATTATGAGAATTAATTGGGTAGTAAAACCCCCAGCTCATAATAGACACCCTGTAAATGTTAATTTCCTGCCGCCATTTCCCATTCTAGATACGCAACCTAGTGGGATTCTTCTGGGGCCCGAAGTGCTGGCAAATGAAATAATAGGTGTTTCTAGTGCCGACCATTTATCTACGGTGGGCGTCTTACAGATTCTTTGTTCCCTATAATGGATTCTCACCCTATCACCAAAGTATATAATATTCACCCACTGATCAAATATCAAAGGTCTAGGGAATTTGTGACATTGAGCACATTGTGTCCCTTCTCTTAGCTTCATATCCCTCAAGAGATATGGTGCTCAATGAAGAATTCTTAGGTGGCCTTCTGGGTGCCTATCTTGCCTGGTAGTCACAGCTTTGAGGCAGGCACAGGTGACAAAGTGATGTTGATGTGAATGAATCAGTCTTTCAAGACATTTGATGATTTCATAGTCAGGAAGAGCAAGGCTACTCATGTTTAAGCCCAGCATCTTGGAAACCACCTCCCTGAAGTCCACCAGCTGTAATATCAAACAAAAACACATTAGCTGAGACAGCAAATGTATCAACTACTGCTAGGCCAAATGCAACAACAACAAAAAAACTATGGAAAATGCAGGTGTGCATGAGGTAGGTAAGTTACTTACTCTCTGTAGCCTTGTAGTTCTCTAGTTTATAAAATAAGAAGGCTAGCCTACTAAATTACCTCTCAAGTCCTTTCAGGCACCAACCATCAGTGATTCCATAGCCACTTTTCCGATGAGCCAATCAACGTGGTATTGGCTATCAAAGTTAAGCAACCATGAAAGAGACTCTGACCTCACTGAGAGTTCATTTTCTCACTTCCAGGGTAGGTATAACCATCTACCTACCTCCCAGGGCTGCCCTGAAATTCAGATCAAATGAAATATGGCCATGAATATGCTCTGCATGCTAGGAAGTGCTTTAGAAATGTTGGTATGGTTGTGCCCATGGGTGATAAGCACTTTAGCACTGGAATGTTAACTGGGCAATGCAGTTCTTAAACTAAAGGAAAAACAAATGGCAAGAAAGTATGAGTTGATGAAAATATGAGGGTTCTAAATGATGCTCAAATCACATCACAGAGATCGCTACCTCACAATCCGTAACGTTGGACTCTCCAGGACTATTATTAGTCCATCACAAAAGGAAAAATGGGGGCAAAGGGGTAAGAGGTGAGGACTGGATACAATGGTTGAAATGAGCCTACACCCCTTTGAATTCTCATAGACTGGTTGGTGATTCTCGGCTAAAGCAGAAGCAGAATAATCAGGGATATCTGGGCAACACCTCACTAGAGATTCCTTCCGTTTTAGAAAAGGTGTGATCTACCTTGAAGACAGATGTTGCATCCAGAATTGCTTTCCAAACAGTCCCACCATGTGGTCACTCGCTTCCCAACCTTCTTCCTATGCTGAGTCCAATTTGGGAAACGTGACACTCTCTCCAGCCTCGTCTCCTGTCCTCAGACTTTCCCGTTCTTTCTAATATGACCAGAACTCTTAACTGCGGAGCAGATTCTCTCTGAGAAAACTCACTCATGGTTTGGCCTTCCTCAACTCTGCCTGACACATGAGCCAGAGCAGAGGCAGCCGAAGAGAAAAAATATCCTAGGATCAGAGTCCACTCTACGCCCTTTTGCGCTTCGGAAAGTGATGAGAGCCAAAAGCAGTAGGGGTCAGGCTGCCCGGTACATGCTTCTTTATGCCTGACCTCCTGATGTGCTCACCAGATAAAACTCTCCTCCTTGCAACCGGCGAGCAAATAAGTACTATTTTATGGTTTACATCTGGGTTCGGTCGGCCATCAAGTCTGGGTGCCACTGTCTGAGATTCGGGACCGTTTTTCTGAAACTGATCTCTGCTGGAGATAAGGTTTATCCTGACCTCCTGAGGCTGAAGCCCTCCTTAGATGTGGGATAATGCAGACTTCAGAGGCAATTGGCAAACATAATAAAAAACCTCTCCACAACCAGAACCTGGCTTCTCACAGGCTTTCCATTGCCTTGTTAAGAACGTCTTTTTCTTTCCTATACTTCGTGCCATGAAAATGTGAATTACTTTTCTTAGCAAAGTAAATCATAATGGATCTTTTAATGACAAAGAGATGCTAGACAGCAGGCAGAGATGTTGAAATGATACTGAAAGCTTTGTAAATGGTTTATGAAGACACGTATGAATAATGATCAAGCTTTTGAATTGTCCTATTTTTTCTAAATAAGAGGGTTTCGTCACCAGATTTCTACCCACCTGCTTTTCTCTCTTTTCTGCTTCTTCCAGAGATTTCTTCAGTGTCTTCACTTCTCTGGTTACCACTTCTATCACGTTCCTGGCCCTCTCTTTATCCTCCTTAGCCTCATGCTCTGCCGTGTGCAGCTCTGACTTGACAGATAGTAGCTTTTGTTCAGCTTTCTCCTTCATCTTCTCCAGTTTGTCTCTGGATTTATTTAGGTCTTCAATGGCTTTGGTCTGTTCCAAAGTTTTAATCTAAGAAGTCAAGAGAATGTTGATAATGCCTTTGATATTTATTTAGGAAAACGGTATAAACAAGACTCATCAGAAGTCACTGGAATTCACTTAATAACTTTTTTATGAATGAAGAATGGAATCCATCCCAGTTATACAGACTTTGCCAAGCATATGTTCTGGACAAACATGTCGTACGACAGTTATAGTTTATAAACAACATATTGGAGTACCATTATTTGGGAAATCAATGAGATAATATGGTAGAGAGAATGATTCCAGAAGTTAAATCCTCACATAAAGCCTGCTGGTACTTACACACAGGCTCTACGAGCTCCCTGGGCAAAAGCAACTTGTACTTTTTGCCCCTACCAAAGGATTATTCCTGGTTTAGAAATATTAGGAAGAGCAAAATGTCTCTTCTGCTAGTGTTTCACCACAAGGAAGCCCCGCCTAAAACCCCCTCAGCAAGTCTTCATCGCTGCTGTCAGGAAAATCTACATCAGCAACGTTTCAGAAGAAATGTCTTCTGACTTGACCAATGAGGATGGGAGGCAAAAGATGGCCAGACCATTCCACGGCAAGCTAGGGGGCAGGAGGGGTGTCTCTCTCTAAGATAAGAAGCTGCCCCAGAATCTTAAAGCCAAAGCACTGAGCATCCTGGCGTGTGAGGCATGTTTTCTTTATTAGCTTAGTGTTTAAAATTATACCAGATCCGCTTACAAAAAGAATTTGAGTAAAAAGGGATGAAATTCTGATACATACTATAACAGGGAAGAACCTTGAAGATATTACACTAAGGGAAGTGAGCCAGACACAGAAGAACAAATATTGTATAATTTCACTTATAGAAGGTAACTAGAATAGGCTAATTCATTGAGATAAAATGTAGACTAGAAGTTACCAGAAGCAGGGGGGATTGGGGAGTTATTGTTTAATGACACAGTTTTTGTTTAATGACACAGTTTCAGCATAGGATAATGAAAAGTTCTAGAAATGGACAGTGGTCATGGTTGCACAACACTGTGAATGTACTTAATGCCACTGAATTGTACACTTAAGAAATGGTTAAATCAAAACAGCATGGTATTGGCAGAAAAACAGACACATAGACCAATGGAATAGAATTGAGAACCCAGAAATAAAACCACATAAATATGGACAGATAATTTTTGACAAAGAAGCTAAAAACATACAATGGAAGAAAGACAGCCTCTTCAATAAATGGTGCTGGGAGAATTGGATAGCCACGTGCAAAAGAATGAAACTGTATTGCTATCTGTCACCATGTACCAAAATTAATTCAAAATGGATCGAAGACTTAAGCATAAGACCTGACACAATAAACTGCATAGAAGAAAACATAGGTACTAAATTTATGGACCTTGAGTTCAAAGAACATTTTATGAATTTGACTCCAAAGGCAATGGAAGTAAAAGCTGAAATAAACAAATGGGACTATACGAAACTTAAAAGCTTCTGCACAGCAAAAGAAACCATCGACAAAATAAAGAGGCGACCAACTGAATGGGAGAAGAGTTTTGCAAACAGTGCCTCCGATAAGGGGCTAATATCCAAAATATACAAGGAACTCATGAAACTCAACAACAAAAAAACAAACAACCCAATAGAAAAATGGGCAGAGGACCTGAAGAGACATTTCTCCAAAGAGGACATACAAGTGGCAAATAGACATGAAAAAATGCTCAACATCACTAAGCATCAGAGAAATGCAAATAAAAACCACAATGAGATATCACCTCACCCCAGTCAGAATGGCTATCATCAACAAGACAAATAGTAACAAGTGTTGGAGAGGCTATGGAGAAAAAGGAACCCCCATACACTGTTGGTGGGAATGCAGACTGGTGCAGCCACTATGGAAGGCAGTGTGGAGGTTCCTCAAAAAATTATGAATAGAATTACCATATGACCCAGCAATCCGTCTCCTGGGTATCTACCCAAAATATCTGAAAACATTTATACATAAAGACACGTGTGCTCCAATGTTCATTACAGCTTTGTTTATGGTGGCCAAGACATGGAAACAACCAAAATGTCCTTCGATAGATGAATGGATAAAGAAGTTGTGGTATATATACACAATGGAATACTATTCGGCGGTAAGAAAAGATGATATAGGAACATATGTGACAACATGGATGGATCTTGAGAGTATGATGCTGAGCGAAATAAGTCAGACAGAAAAAGCAGAGAACCATATGATTTCACTGATATGTGGTATATAAACCAAAAACAACAAAAGAACAAGATAAACAAATGAGAAACAAAAACTCATAGACACAGACAATAGTTTAGTGGTTACCAGAGGTTAAGGGAGATGGGAGGTGGGAGATGAGGGTAAAGGTGATCAAATATATGGTGATGGAAGGAGAACTGACTCTGGGTGGTGAATACACAATGGGATTTATAGATGATGTAATACAGAATTGTACACCTGAAATCTATGTAATTTTACTAACAATTGTCACCCCAATAAATTAAAAAAAAAAATGGTTAAAATGGTAAATTTTATGTTATGTATATTTTACCACAATAAAAAAGAATTTGAGGTAGTTTGCATAATTAGACACAAAATATTTCAGCTGACCATTAAAAATAAATATGAATGGAACTACCACTTAACATCCACTAGGATAGCTATAATCAAAAAGATAGACAACAGCAAGCATTGGTGAGGATGTGGAGAAACAGGAACCCTCACTTACTGCTGGTGAGAATGGAAAATGGTGCAGCTGCTGTGAAAAACAGTTTGCCAATTTTGAGAATGTTAAACACCAAGTTAACATATGACCCAGCAATTCCACTTTTAGGTACACACATTCTAAAGAATTGAAACTTATGTCCACACAAAACCTGTATACAAAGGTTCATAGCATATTCATTCATAATCACCAAAAAATGAAAACAACCAAATATCCATCAACTGATGAGTAGATAAATACAATGGAATATATTTCCACAATAAGAAGGAATGAAGCACTGATTCATGCTACAGCATGAGGTAACCTTGAAAGCATTATGCTAAGGGAAAGAAGTTAGTCATGAAAGACCACTTACTATATGATTCCATTTATATGAAACATCAGAAAAGGCTAGGGGCTGGTGGGCAGGGAAAATGGGTAGTAACTGCTAACAGGTACGGGGTTTCTTTTTGGGGTGATGAAAATGTTCTGAAATTAGATAGCAGTGATGTTTATACAATTCTGCAAAGATACTAAAAAAAGACACTGATATGCATTTTAAAAGGCTGAGTTTTATGGTATGTGAATTATATCTTTATAAAGCTATCAGTAGAAAGTATACTCACAAAGAAGCTTTTTAAAAGCTCAAAATAATTTACTTTGAAACAAATAAACAAGTGGATATGGAATGAACAAAGAACAAGTGAAAACCAGTAGAGCTTTGAATTTAGTTCCGAGCTTCCTAACAATTCAGACAAGCCTACAGGCATAGTCTCACAGAAACAAACTATAATTTTCTGTTTCAATTTTGTTGAAAATAATTTTTAAATTCTGCATGAAAGTAATAAAAGAAAAGAAACCATCTAATAAGTGTTTGCTGCATTCTCCCTTCCATCCCATCCCTTCTTCCTAAGAAGGATGTTTTCTTGCTGCATCTACTCCCACCCTATTGTTCCTACAACAGAATCTGGGCAACAGGGGGAGTGTCAGGGAAGAAGAAAACCTGAAAGACGAAATTGAGCTACATGATAAAGAGCTGAGAGACAAGTAGGGACAAAGGTGACAGAGTCTATACTAACTAGGCTGCAGGAACCGCTTGCTGAAGAAACTTGGCGGGTGAGGAAATTGTGGGGAGGTATAGGTGTCACGTAGCCAGGAAATAAGAGACAAAGAGAAATGAGTCAATGCTTAAAACTATTGCTGTTCCTGATTAATGAAACCCCTCTTTGTATATCTCTCTCTTATCATTTAGTTGCTGAACTGCTGCTTATTTATTGATGAAGGATTTTGGATGGTTGTGACTTACATAGACTCTATTTAGAAGCTACTGTCAGAGATTTAAATCTTTATCTCGTCTTGGATTTACAGTGTGTCTTCACTGTGACTGAATAAGAATTATGGTGCAAGGAGCACAAGTTGACCAGATCTAAACTCTGACGTTTCCTCCAATACCTCTAGAAAGTCAGAGGAATGGTAGAAACTATTCTAAGATTGGAATTATATGACATGGAGGAAAATCAGATTTATAATGTCCTGTGTGACTTCACTAAATGAGGAAGCCTGAGTCAATACCTGAATCAAATACCTGAACTAGAAATGCGTTTTTATCTACTATAACATACAGAACTTCTTAAGAAACTAAATTTCTTTCCAGGCAGAGAGGAGCTGATGGTAGACATGCTTAGACAAGTTCAAAACTTTTGAACTGGTTCCATTCAGGAGAGAGGCAATCCCTTCGGAAACTGACAGCTGCTGTGGGACTTGCTATCAAAAAAGTGTAAGAATAACCGCAGCAGCTTGGGAAATAGGCAGGAAATAAAGTGCCAACAACAGCGGGGGAAGGGACCGTGAGTCAGTTTCTTTTTAGCCAATGAAATGTCACCAGTAGGGCAAGCACTTGAGACAAGGAAATGCCACCCACTAAGTGCAGGTCCACAGGGACTGACTTGGTGATCATTCATGGATTCCAAGTTACCAAAACCCATACTTGAATGTTGACTGTATATTAGACACCGGTATGTTACAGTATTGTCTCAGCGTTGATTCCTCCATCTGACAGTTGCACAGTGGTCACAGACAAGAACGCACCTGTTCTTCAGAAACACCTGGTACATATTTAGGGGTGAAGTATCATTATGTCTGCAATTTACTCTCAAATGATTCAGCAAAAATAAACAGACCCCCACCCATTAGACAAAACAGAGCAATCAGTAAAATGTTAACGATTGTTACATGAATCGTTATGTAAAGAGTAAAAGACTGTCTGTTATACTATTCTTGCAACTGCTCCACAGATTTGAAATGTTTCAAAACACAAAGTTGGGAAAGGGAACTTTCTCATGCATGATCAATACACACGTGATGTACTGATCATGGATCCTATCAGTAAAAATTTCTGAATATACGCATATCATGTATATTTATTTATAAATTACATAAACTGCCCTAAGTAATATATTCTTTAGATTATCAAACATTTTGCAAATTGGGGATATTACATGGATGAAATAAATATCAATTTCCAAACAAAGTTTTCTCCCTTTAAAACAAAGAGATTTTCTTCGTGTGCAGAGAAAATATGTGGCAAACAGGGAAGTTGCTGGGATTGGTGCATTGAATTCGAGCCTGTGATTAACATAAGAGGAGGTACATTCAGCTCTTCTGCTAAGAATCGAAAAACATTTACAGTGGGCTCTCCACCACAGGTGGCAGAACACAGCTTGGAGAGCCAGAAGCACACAAATCAGTCTTAATGAGAAGAACGTATAGCCAAGAATTTCTGAAAAAACAGGAGACTTTATCACAACCCTGAAGGTTGCTTGAATTCTTGTTGTCAAGGAGCAAGAGCAAGTACTGGAGCTGTGAGCCAAGCTACCAGGACAGAACTGGGAGCCGTGGTGGTGCTGGTGGTGACGGCCGGCCTCGGCCTCCTAAATCATACCCAGAAAACAAGATTCCTGGGAGTGGGGTGGGGTGACACTGGTTTCTTATCCTCCTAAGGGAGCTTCTCATGTCCGGCCCAGAGATCAGTAAGAGACTATGCCCCTAATTTTCTTCCAGTGGGACACAACGGGTCATCAAAAACACTGATGTGCCTCTCAGACCCCCGCAAGGATGGAGAAGGTTCTCAGTGGGCTTCCCTTCTCACGAACACCCTCTCTGCCTCCTGAGGGAAAGAATTCCCTCATGTTACAGGGGTCAAAGGCCCTGAAAGAGAAAGGGATTACATTTAAAACCTGATGTGTTGACTCTCCCAGAGGATCTGAGTTCTTCAGCTGGAGGGTTTTCAAGAGGCTGCACTGAAAATGCAACCCTGCGGGAGCACCACACGCAGGCCCTCGGAAAGGGGTGGGACAGCCAAGAGGAAGGGTCTCCCCATGGGCCACACAGATGCTCCATTCCTCCTAAAGAGAACCACACGGATTTAACCAGGAGGAAACCATGGCAGAAATGAAAGGAAGGTGTTCAGCTCTGCAGTCTGAGCACGGCTCCACTCCCTGACCAGCCCACCCCCCAGGAGGTTCCGCCTTACAGATTCTACTTGGCGCACACGTTCAAATTGAGGACGTCCCAGAGCAATTCAAGGTCAAGGGAGTTACACAACCACAGCTGAGTCCAAGATGGTAGGTTGGGGGAAACATATAAAGAAAGGCTGCACTGGCTGTGTTGGAGAAAGTCCTAGAGTGGAGAAGGAGCCTGGGGAGAAGCTATCTTTTGTGGAGATTATCGAGAGAGTTAGCAAGTAGGAGAGATCTCTGCTGATAGCTGAAGAATGCTGTTCCCTTTCAGTGTCTCCTCATGGGACTCCAATGAAGATAATAGTGGCTTTCCACTAGTTTTGGATTGTCTGACTTCTAATTTTTTGGCCACCAATCCCTACTAAGATCAGGTCACATGGTACAGGCTGAAAGCTGATAGCTTTCCACCAAATATCTCCCTTTATTTCATGCTGCACAGAGTAAAACCCCATTTCTCAGGCGGACCTTATCTAAGTGAGGTCCAGGGACTTAGTGCTGGCCAATGGAGAGATACAAAGTGTTTTATTGCTCCTGGAAAGTGGCATCCAAGGTGTCCTTCCACCTTCACTCCTCCTGGTGACTGGAATGTGGCTCGAGTCCCAGCAGCCAGTTTGCACAAGAGCGGGTGTTGAGGATGGAAGCTAGTGCTAGGATGGTGAAGCAGAAACACGGAACACGCCAGGGTGGCTGGTGGCCAAGGAGCCATCCTACTAAGTATGGAATGTCTACTTCCACACTGCTTTCCAGTGAGAAAGGAAGAAACATCTGTCCTGTCTATACCACTGCTACGATGGCAGTGTTTCAATATATTCAGCTGAGATGAATCATCACCAGTGCAGGCTCTGAAGCAACTGGCATTATGTGAGCTACACAAAGTATTTTTCAGACCCTCCGGAATTCTGCCAGACGACTGCACAGCCTGCGTTGGCACTTATGCATATGACGTCTACTCTGATTAGGAGTTCTACTTTAATTCCCTAGGTAAATGAGAAAAGAACGAAGGCAGCGTTAATGCATAAATAATGCCAAGTGAAGGCGAAACTATGTTCATGGTGTATGTACCAAATTTCTGCAGTGATAAAATAAAGCACAAAGCAGAATAAGTGCCTCTGCCCCAAGGCTACATAAACTATAGGCATGCCAAGATCAAAAGAACCTGGACCATATGCAGTTGGCACCACGCACATTCTTATTAATGGTGATTTTAGTAAACTAACATAATCTAGCTGATTGAATATTGTTACTTCTTTAATTCTATTTTTATACTTCATTTTGGTTTCTAAATTGCTTTGGGTTTTATAAGTAAAAATGTAATACGACAAAAAATGCCTATGTAGTGTTATATTTGTACATATGTAGGTAATATTATCATAAAATTATTTTGACTCAACACAGGGAGGAGAAATCTGTGAAAGAACACTTTTCTTTCAAAAGGGGATTTCTACAATACTTTTTTTTTTTTGCTTGCCAAGCTAAAATTTAATTTTAAGTTCATCAGGAAAGGTCTACTTTTTCCTGGTCTAGAATTCAGGGAAAATACACTGCATGGGTCTTAAAGAGGGAGATTTGGATAGCCTAGGAGTCAAGGTCATTCAACATGTTTTGCAACAGACATATAAATGCTCAAAATAGCCTTATTCATAATAGCCAAAAAAGTGTAAATAATCCAGATGTCCATCAGACACAAATGGATAAACAAAATGGGATATATCCATACAATGAAATATTATTCAGCCATAAAAAGGAACTGCGTGATGGTTAACTTTATGTGTCAGCCACAGTGGTTAGATATTTGGTCAAACATTATTATGGATATTTCCATGAGGGTGTTTTAAGGTGAGATTAACATTTAAATTAATGGATTTTGAGTAAAGCAGATTGCCCTTCCATAATGTGTGTGGGCTTCATCCAATCAGTTGAAGGCCTGAAAAGAACCAAAGACTGACTCCTCCTGAACAAGGGGGAATTCTGCCAATAGACAGCCTTTGGACTTGAATTGCAATATGGGTTTCCAGCCTGCTGGCCCATTCTGCAAATTTTGAACTTGCCAGCCTCCAAAATCATGTATTAGAAAAGGAAGAAAACTAAAAATTAACGAGCTGATGCATATCTCAGGAAGGTAGAAAAGAAACAACAAAATAAACCAAAATGAAGTAGAAAAAAAGCAAACAATAAAGAGAAGAGAAAAGTTTGATGAGATACAAAACCAACCTATGATTCATTTTCAAAGGTCTATATTACACTTGGGCTATAATGGTGAAGTTCCTTTTCTTTTTTTGTTCTAGGATTTTCACCCATTATTAACTGTCTTACTGCTGCTTTCCATTTCTTTAATTCTCTCTCTGGCTCCTTTAAAAGTTATTTAGTGGCCCTTTGTTCTCTCCAACAAAGCAGTGCTCCTGTGCCCCCACAGCATGGGATGTGGGCATCCAGCCTGGAGATCAACACACCTCCCATCCTACAGATCAGGAACAGCCAGTGCAAGGTCCCAGCACGCTGGCTTTCAGGTAAGATATGCCGTCTTTTAGAAATAAGAAACCAACTCCCATCACCATCGTCCCAAGCTGTGAGAACAGATGGTAGTTTGTAACTAACTGTATTTCCTCTGGTATAAAATTTGTTGTCATTCATGTATTTCTCAATCTTTCAAGGATTCTTCTCTCCCTCTCTTCTTCCTAAGATGGTGTCTGGGTGAAGGAAAATCCTTGTGGTGTTAGGAGAGGTGACTCTGGTCCCCAAGCTGACCCTGTATCTGATATCTAACTGGTGAAGTCTGTGAGGGTTCACTGATCAAGGTCAAGGCCTGGCCACTGGCCTTTACTAATCCAAGGCTTGGCTGTAACTGCCCCTGGATTATAGCTTAGGGGACCTGCCCCAAAGCCTCTGATGCAGAGTCAGCCCACCTGCTGCCATGAGCTCTCCAGCATGCAACTTTTGGTAACTTCCATATCCCCCTCAAGTGCAAACAGAATCAGGGTGCAACCTACACCCCTGCCTCGGCACCTCCTGCGGGCCCTTCCAGGCAGGGTGGGAGCAGCTGCATGCTAACCAGAAATTCTACCTCAGTACACACACTTCCCAAAAGTCAGGTGTAAGGTGGGGGCCCACTGAGGATACTTACCTTGATATCCCCTCCCCACACGATACCCCTTCAGATCCTTTCCCTTGTGTTCTAATAAGTCCCCTCCCCTGGGTCCTGTCTGCCCTCCCCTTCTCTAGGGAAATAAGCCTCAACTTAGAAGGGCTTCAGAGCAAAAGAACTAATTACTTAGGAGGGAAATTACAGTGGAAAATATCTTCTAAAATATTGTCCCCACTACACATATTCATGGGCTGGCTTAATCCCAGATTCCTTTCCCTCCTGGTTTGTTTCCAGTTCTGGAAACATTCCGGAAGTCCATTTCAGAGTACTTGTGTACAAAGAACCAGGACGTTACTGTCCTGTGTATTCATGACACGCCAAGGGGCCAGGGAGGATGCGGGCATGTGAAGTTACATATTATTGCCAGTGACACACATACATGGCATTTGAATACTCTGACTAAACTTTAAGTTTCAATGCCTTTCTTCTCTGTATTCACTGGCAGTTGAACACCTCCGACCCCGGAAGCACGTCTCCCCGATCTGTCCACCCACCTCACAAGGGACAAAGCAACTCGCAGAGTATGACACTCAACACCGGGCCTGCCTGACTCTCCCCAGTGAACAGCAGGTTCCTGTCTCATTTCTTCCAAAGCAAATTCCCACATGATAAATCCCCACATGATCCCTAATATCACGGTCGCCCACACTTTCAACAAGTGTTTTTCTTTTCATTACTGAACATCCCCCTTTTTGACTGATGTTTCACACAGCCACTACAGCTTCATTTCAAACACTGAAGAGACACTAAATGGACCTAATATGCTGGTGTGTGTACTTTTTGCACTTTTCCCACAACTCTAGAAAATCAGAGGAAGTTACTCATCCTTTTTTTTTTTTCCCCTGGTGTCTCCGTGATAAGGCTGTCACTCTTTTCCATAAACGTTTACATCAACTAGCAAAAAGCAACAATGAAAGGAAGCTGAGCACTTGCCTTAAGCTCACTGGTGTCAGCCAGTTTGGCTTTGAGCTCAGTGTTCGATTCGCGACACACGCTCAGCTCCTTCTGCAGCCTCTCCACCTTCTTCTGTAACTTCCGTACAGTGAGATTGGCCTCATCTCTCTCCACAGCCAAGGCTGTCCGCGCCTGCTTCTCCTCCTCCAGCTGGGCTATCTTCCTCCGCAGGAGGTTCATGTGCAGTTCCTTGCTCTCCAGTCTTTCTTTCTGAGTCTTCAGCTGGTTTGACACAAACGGTTGTTTTTTTTTAAATACTAATTGAACAGTCAGTAAATATGAATAAATTACTCAGATCATATTGATCTTTATTCACACTTCAGTAAAACTAATCGTCTAAACTATCAAAAAAAAAGGTTATTGGATTCCTTTTCGTGATTATATTTTTTAGTCCTATTTTTTCCAAGAATTAATTTTGAGCTGCAAAGTCTGAGACAAAAGAGCCACAGAAAATGCACAGAGAAGTAGGCTTTCAACATATGATTCCCTCCAACACTATGTAATAATAAAAGTAATAAAATATAAATTTCATTATTATTATAACACAAATGTAAGATCACCTTTTTAATGACTAAAATGGGATTATCAAGAGCAGAAAATAATAAGACGAAGAGAAAAAAATCCTCTCCAACACCCCAATGGCAACTATAATTGCCCTGGTCTTTTCTGAAAGAAGATAGGGTTTAAATTAGTACCAAAAACCTAGGCTAACTATATTCAAACCCTTAGAACCAGACTGAGTGACACCAAACATGATAGTTGATATGTGTTTTTAAAGTAAGCTATACCAAGGAGATTTTAAAGAAAGCTTTCTTTACATAGCTAAAATCTTAGAGCTAGAAGAGACCTGAAGAAAGTTTTCATTCATTGGTGTCTTTATTATATGCCTGGCCTCTATCATTCACAAACCAAGCAGAGAACAAGGTCTTCAAACAGCATTTATCATTGACAATTAAACTTAATGGAGGAAATTATAGTGAGTTTTAGAAAAAGACTATGGACTCTAAGAGAGGGGGAAAAAATCCTTCTGGTCGTCACATGGCATCATTAGTGAGAGAAATATTAAGTACAGAAACCTGTTTCATCTGTTGCAAACATTAGGTATCAGAATCATGTGGAATTATAGAATATTAGAGCTGAAGATTGTCACATTTTCCCTAATTACAGACTCCGCATTTGTAAAGTTTTCGGAGGAGTGAAGGACGTACTGAAACGGGGGCCGGGGTGAGTGTCTTGCCTAATGGTGACAGCAGTGACCAGACCTATTTTAACAAGGCCCTTTTAATGTTTCTCTACCTAAACTCCCTTCCTTGAGTTTCATCATATCAAACTCCACTCTTCTGCAAATGTACACTGGGAAGTCTGTACACCAGTAATTTTAATAATTACATAATACTTAAGAAGAAATGGTGTTAGATATTGAGAAAAAATTCGATTATTTGAGGAGAACGTCACAAAGAATTATAGCTCAATTTAATGTGTCTGATGGTAACAGGGTTTGTCTGCTTTCTTTAATAAAACACTCCCAAAGATATGAGGAATGGAGAGGAGGTCAAATGTGAATAGAGCATCTTCTATGAGCCAAGAGTTCAAAATACTATTTAAAAACTTACAACCTCTTGAAGTAGGTATCATCCCCATCTTAAATATAAGGAGATAGAGACAGAGAGGTATGCAATTTGCCCAAGGTCACAAAGCCTGGTGGAGCCAAATTAAGAACCCAAACGTGACTCATTACATAGCCTGCGCACTGTAATTCTACCATAGGATTTTCTCCTAAGAACTATCATTAGGACACATATGTGTTTTCCTTTTCATTTCCCCAATACCAATAATTACATACCTAATAATTATATTTTTATCCTTTTTGCCCATTCATTCATTTAGTCTAAACAGTTTCTAATGCTTCCTTTGAGTGAGTGAAAAGTCAGCTAGTCTCCTTTCTCTACTTTCTAGTGCAATAGAGCTTGTAAAGGCAGAGACTGCTAGATGCTCCCCAGTTTTGCTCTTCTCCTATAGTAATAGAAACAGTACATTTTTCTAGCGAGGCAAATGGCTAGCAGGGTTAAGACTACAGTTTCAAGCCTCCCTTGCAGCTAGATTTAACCATCAGAACATAGTCTGACCATGGGATATAAACACAAGTTCACATAGCAAATTCTGGGAACCCTCCTTTAAAAGACAGCTCACACCTGCTCTTTTGCATCCTTCTTCTTCATCCCTTTTTCTTCTACAACCTTCTACAACTCAGATATACTGATTGCAGGCAGCACTTTGAACTGAGGATATGGACCACCCTAGGAATGGGAGATTAATGAGCTGAAATGAGCCTGGTTCCTTGAAACTTAGAGCTGCCACATTAGCCCTAAGCTGTCTAGCTCCAAGAATTCATGTGAGAAAAGGAAAAACAAAACACTTCTACTTGTTTAAGCTGTTACTTTGGGTCATTATTACTCAGTTAAGCATAATCTTCAGTGCACTTACCATCCCTTCAGACTTGAAATAGAGATTCTAAATACATATTTTTATAATGTGTTTCCTAGCCACATTGGTAAATATGGTGGGGATAAACTACATTTCAATATTGAAGTTTCTCAGAAACTCCTTCTCTCAACACAAGCAAGTTTCAATCTCCCCTACCTTTCTCTGTAAATTGTGGGCGATAGTCTTGTTTTCAATGACTGCACTGCTCTCGAGGCGGACCAGCTGTTCCGTGCGAGCTAAAACTACATCCAGACGCATGTCAAAGCCAAGTTCAGCAGCCACCTGGTCCAATTTCATTTTCTCTGAGAGCTGATCCAGAAATTTAAGATACTAAACCCAAGAACACAAGTGAAAAGGGGACACAAAAATAAAGTTAACAGGTGATCTCACAGAATCCTTCTCTTTCTCCTAAGTTTACCAGTAGTTCTCATAAACCCAGCATGAGCCCTTCCCAACTCCAAAGTCTGGTAATGAATTCCTGAACCACCCTGCCAGTTCCACGTCCTGCTCCTTGTCCAATTTCTCTTGACTCTCCTGGTCGGTACCCCCGATGTTCAATCTAATATTTTACACTCTTCATTAACCCTGCCATGACGAATTTGGGATGTTCCTGACTATGTCTCCATCTCTCTGCTTAGCTACAGGCTAACCTCGCCCCTGGATCCACGCGTCCACACCTTCCACAGCAACTTCCGCCCACCCCCAACTGGGCCCTGGCCTCAAAGGAGGAAAACAGGACTTAACCAGTTGCCACATTACTCTTCTGGGGTTCTACAGATCACTGCAAAAGCAAAGCTCTCCATATAAATTAACTTGGACGATGTATTATTATTATTATCAGTATGCTTTAGAAAATGTCTTTCTTTAAGAGTGTCACAGTTAAAGGGAACAACATTCTAAACTAGAGCAGTATCAGAGAAGTCCAGGTTCATATTTTAACAGGTTGAAGTTACAAAACTGTTCTGGGATCTTCCTGCACTTGATTTCTGTGGCTGTTTTGGCTACGACGACAGACGTGGAGCAATGCTTGCTAAGTGATTGTTTGTTGAGTACATCAATCAATGAGCTGTCATCATTTCATGATTTGGGCTCTATCTTTGAGATTTCCTTCTCATTACAAGAACACATCTGGGGTTTTCAGGCACTTACATGTTTACAGAAGTATAATTTCCCGATGACTGACACATGCCATCTCAAAGCCCAGAACTAGCTCTATTCTAATCATCGAGATGAAATTATTTATAAGTGTACATTTTGCAGTTTTGCTAAAAAGCATATATAAAATTTGATCTCTCCTTTATATGTCACAGTGATTACAAATGTCGCTTATGGTGCTGCAAGGCCACAGATTGCTGTTGTCTCTGCGTCATTAGTTTGTCACTTCTCAATGCTTGTTAGCTCTCCCCTGGGAATTTTTCATTGCTAGCCTGTGTGAATGTAAGTGAAATAACTGCTATTCTTTGTATTTTTAAACCAAATGGAGTCAGTACCTTTCATGTGAAGATACAAAAGCCTCTTTTACTACCGTGTTTCCTCGAAAATAAGACCGAGTGTTACATTAATTTTTGCTCCAAAAGACGCACTAGGGCTTGTGTTCAGGGGATGTCCTCCCTAAAAATCATGCTAGGGCTTATTGTCCAGGTAGGTCTTATTTTGGGGGAAGCACGGTATTTCACGTGTGACTCATCCACTCAGCATGCAAGAATCCCCAGCAGGCAAAAAGGGATTAATTTAAGACAGCCCCAAGCCAAGACCCCACAGAGGACATGCTCATTTCAAGAATCTTGGCGACACCTCAGAAAGTTAGGATTGCTGAAAGGATTACTATATATTTTGTTCATTTGAATCACAGTTCAGCATGACTATATCCTATTCTATTTGTGTAAATCTCAATTACCTGTATTTAAACTTAAACTTTGCTTTTCCATTTTACGTGTTGGCTACCCTTACTAGAACACGCATTTCACAAGCAGTTGTCTATGGAAAATTCACCAGGAACAGAATCAGGTTACATAATTTGCTTTCATAACTGAGTGTTATTTTGGCACAATCGCAACTAAAATTAATGAGTCATTATAATGAAAGAAGAGATACCAATCTACCTAAATTTCTCGCCTTTGATATGTTTCTTCTATAATGTAAATAACATTTATTGGCTCTTCCTAAGCCCCTGGAGAAACCCAGAAAAAAAAAATGTCCCCTGGCCTCAAGAAGCTGATGTTGATTGCAGAAGATGAACTAGAAAATAAATGCAATAAAGGTGATACGTGTTGTGACAGATGCAGGCATGTGTTGCATGCAGGAGAATGGAGTTCCTCGGGAAGACTTCCAGAGAAGTGACAGTGGAGCTGAGTCTTGAAGGGACAGTTATCACCAGGTGAAGAAGGTAAGGAGAACATTTCTCAGAGAAAATGGCAACGTATAATATGGGATGCAAGGGGGCATTTTTCTTTGGCCAAGCAACTCTTTTTACAAATTTGAACGAGGATGTCTTTGGACTCGGCGACCACTCACCACACACTCTACCTGAGCCCTGCTGGTCATGGGACACCTCTGAGTTTGTCACCATTGGCTAGACATATTGCAGGTAAGGGGGAGCCCAGAGAGGGAAACTGGCCAGGCCACAGATCTCCCTGGGAAGAAGGAATCTACTGCTGATGCTGAAGGCCACAGAGAGCCCTGGCCAGGGGTAAGACGGGGAAAGCTAAAATTACGAAGCGGATTAGGAAGACCTCCCCTGCAGCAGCATAAAGGTCGCTTAGAAGGTTGTTTGCAAGAATCCATGGAGAACATCATAATGCTCTGAATCAAAGCACTGCTACTAAATATAGGGGCGGGGAGGAGAGCAGTAGGGAATTAAGGAGATGGCGTTTACAGTACTTAGGAACTGACTCAAAAGAGGAAAGCACTGGAAAGAGGATGACTCTCCAGCCGTTGGTAACGAGGCAGGTTACCTCGCCATCAGCGAGGCAACTTTAAGGAGACATAATCATTTCTATTTTGAAGATGTCTAGGGCAAGGTGTTCATGGAACATCTAAGTAGAGATGCCCAGCAGTCAGATTTCTTCCAATCTGACATATTATACCCAAGTGCAATATTTCCTTTCAAATTCAAAATTTCAACCAACACATCTTTTTCAGACATCTGATCGAAAAATTCCCTTCACCCTCCCAAATTTCTCAAATCTGTCCCTTCATTCATAAAACCACTACTTGGTCCGGACCCATATTATCATCTTCTGATCTGGACTACTCTTAGAATCCCCAACTGGGCTCCCTACCTTTAGTCTCTAGACCCTCAGAGCCATTCTGCCTTCAGAGAAACCTTTTTTGTCCTCAAAATCCTGCTATGGCTGCCCCTTACCTGTAGGATAAAGCCTCGAGCAATTAGCCTGCCCTACTTCAGTGACATCTGCCTGCCTGCAGAAGCACCTCCGGCCTCTGGCCTCACCAAGTGCCTCTGTGTCTCACCTCTTCAGCAGTCCTTTCACACTTGCATTCGTTCATCCCTCCTGCTATTCCCCCTGCCTCAAATCCATTTCCCACCTCTCCTGCCTGACAAATTCCTACCCATTCTTTAAAGGCCCTCACAGATGCCACCTCTTGTGTGAAAACAGCTTATTTCCTCACACACAGAGATAGGAAAGAAGTAGTTGCTCCTTCATCTGAGCTCCTGTCAAATTTTATACGTCCTTTCACTAGAGCTCCAATCGGTCCTGATTTGCCTGTCTCATCCTCTAGACTAGATTTCCCCCAGACACCTTTTATGTACCTTTGCACACCAACCCTCCACACAGGTATGATGCTTCCTCCATTCTTTTTAAGCACAGGAGAATGAAAATAAATGAGTTTCCAGAGAACAGATTTTTCAACCTAAGAGTATTTTCCATGTCAAACTCTGTACCTATGCTCTTGATCCCATGCGTCTCTCGTTCCTTTCCCCCAAGGGACTCCTGTGACCCACAAACACAGACCTGCCCATTATGTCCAGTAAAACTGATCCTCTTTGATCTCGTTTTTCACAGCCTCTGCTCCCACCTCCTTTCTCTTTGGTCAAAGTCTTGATCCCTTCCCTTCAGAGTCGCCCCTGAGCCCAATGCAAACTGGCTTCTGCTCCCCACCATGCTACTAAAATTGCCTCTCAGAGGTCATGGATGATTGTCCCATAGTCAAATCCTAGGCGTGGACCCTGTCTATTCTCAGTCTATGGCCCTTCTCTCCCACTGGGTTATCACCACTGCAATCCCGGCTCTACAGTGACATCATATTGCTTTCTAATTTATTGGGATGTTCAAAGGCACTTATGATACTTCCTATTCTACAGAATAAAGAATACTCAATCTCCGTAATCCAAGCCCTTCCTGTCTTCTCTCCTGCCATAGCCCCACCAAGAACACCATGTTCCAGCCATATGGAAATAACTACGCTGCATTCTCTGACTATACGATGCACGTACAAGCTTTCAAACTGTTTCTTTTGCAGTATGCGGCCCTTCCCTCCACTAAAATCCTACTTATACTTCAAAGACGAACTTAATTATCTTCTCCCTGTAAAATCCTCCTGTACAGAAGTTATCACTCCTTTCACTGGGTTCCTACAGTGCTTCATAAATCAATACACTTATTACAATGCTCATAGGACAGCAAATTATTGGAATGTCTATCTCCTCTATTGAATTATGAGCCATTTAAGGTCAAGAACTGTGTCCTTCATATCTTACCTTCCAAACCTTCAGGGCCTCAGACATAACAGGTGTTCAACAAATACCTGTTGCGTTTAATTAGATTCAGTTGAATTATTAGATTTAATTTAAATCAAGGAAGCGCTAAACAACAGGAAGAGACCCCAAAACAATATCCATTGTTCCTTGAAATTGACTCATGACTCAGGAACTTAACCCATCTATCAAAGAATGGCAAAATTCAGAATATTTTAGAGTAACATTTTATAGTGCAACAGACGGTTCCATCCATGGACATGCCCTCAGGTTATTACTTTTTGTTTCTCAAAATTCAAGTTGTCTCGCAAAACATCTCCCGAAACCAGCTCTCCCTCCAGGTGTGTCAGCTGACCCTGAAGAGTCTCCACCTTGTCCTCTGCTTTCTGGGCTCTCTGTAGAGCTTTCTGGTGAAACCCAGACTCATTTTCCAACCTTTCAACAAGCTCAGATATTTGGGCTTCAAGCTGAGAGACCATCTGGAAACAAAGAAACAACAGGAATAAGCCCTGTTGTAGATGCAACCAAATGTTAAAATCCAAGTGCTTAGTGCAAGCAACATATTATTTATAACACCAATTTCCAGATTCTTTGTAAAAATTGAATTAAAAACAGGTAATTGATGGATATATTTGCCTCTGGTTGAAATAAATCTGCATTCATTATCTAATAAAATATTTTTGACTGGTATTTTTAATGTTTATATAATTCCTCAAAGAAGTTACTCGATAAATATTTATGGATCATATTTACTTACCCCCACCACTGTCATTAACTTAGGATTTTCAAAGCTTAGTTGGAAAAAGAGTTCAGACAGAAAGTACTTTTAAAACCTATAAAAGTGTCATTCTCCAGAGAAACTCTTCCACCACATATAGAGGATTAAAGACTATACATACAGTGACTTACTCATGGTTAGTAACCTCGAGAAGTTGTCAGTACATTCAAATGAATAAAGGTATTTCTACAAGCTTTTGTTCAATTTTTTATTGAGTATTGGTTATTCCTTCACTAAACTTTCAGGGGTGTTGCCTCTGGGCTGCATAGTTATGTAGTAATGCGATCATTTAAGTATTGAAAGGTCCAAATTCCTTTAATATGGTGACTTTAAATATGGTCAGTGGCAACACACAAGCAAGCAGGAGAATCTGATGACGGCCTCCTCTTCTGTAACACAAGATCTGCTTCGCCATCAATGGCCCCAGCACTCTCACGACGCCCTAATTTGCCCAATGCTTCCACCTCCCCTGGAATTGCTCTTTGTCCTGATCATCCCTTAAGTGGAGAACATAAGTTCACCAAAGACCTCAGGTACACTTCGAGAATACTCAAATGGATTCTGGCAGATCCAGTTTTCAGAAAATGTTAAATTCAATAAAAACACCAAGTTTGAGGTGATAAGTTTTGTTTCATCACCAATCAGAGGTGGTTTGTTTTGGAAGAGCAAAGGAAAAAAGTAGTAGATATTTACATAATACTCAGTACCATTCTCACAGAAACTGAAATATCTTGACAGTTTCAGATTTGCGATCTCAGTTTTAAAAAACAATTTCTGCTCACCTATCCACAAACAATCATGCTTCAGGGCAAGAAGATATTCAAGCTGTCTTCAAATATTTTGAAAGGAGAATGGGATTTGCTCTGAGTTGTCCTAAGAACTTAAGTTGAGGACCAACAGGTGTAAATCAGAGAAAGAATTTCACTTCCATATAAGGAAGAATCTTTCCCTGGTCCCCATAATTACAAAGTAACACATGCCCATTGAAAAGAGTCATTAAGGACAAAAAAAAATATGTATAAACCAGCAAAACAAGTAATAATAATCCCCATGATCCCACCATCGAGAGGTAACAACTATTAATATTTTCAAATAATTTATTTTTATGTACCATTCAAATATAGTTGAGATATAGGTTATATTTGCCATTTTATGTTTTTGTTTTTACTTCATATGTTAAGCATCTTTCCATGTCAGGTAGTAGATTCCTAGTCGCTGGACATGGCCGGAAGTTGGCCAACTATTTGTTAAGAAAGTTATGGAGTGGACATTCCTACAATCAGGAATGTTAGGCTACCTGATCTTAAACTCTCTAATCCTATGCTTCTGGGGCTCTCTAGGTCCCAAGCCTGTATTTCAATTAATTTTATATTTCTGTGGGTGCTTGAAATCAGATACTTGACGGCATGCTGCTTAGTGCCATATCCAAGGAATTCCATTTCCCAAAAAAATTTGGAATTTCATTACAGAATATGAGAACCCTCATTTTTCATGTCCTACCCTTAGCTAATAAGAAATCTGATCTTAATGCAACAGAAAGGTGTGCATGTCTTGGCAAAACATTCAAAGTAACCTACAAAACAGTGGCCACCAAACAATGTCCCCAAGGGGACACTGCCTCCTGGAGGACTGTTTAATGATATTATATTATACAAGGTATGGCACGTTTCTGTGCCAGAAGAAATGTGGTTTCACATTTGACTCCAAGTAGGAAATGAGTCTGTCTACCTGAAGATCCTTCAACATTTCTATCCCACAGTTGACTGAGCAAAGAGAATGAACTCAGAAAAGAGACACAGAAAACCTCAACTGGAGAGATGGAGCGCGGTGTGATCACTTAGCCCCAGTCAGCACGCTGCAGCCCTTACCAGAGGAAAGCAAAGTCTTCCATAGAAATCAATCAGTAAAGACTCCATTTTGAAGATGACGCCTCAAGCAAATGCTAGGTGAGTAGGGAGGCTGTTCTAACATAGACATTTGTTTACTGGCTAAAAACTCCCTCACAGACAGTGCCCTGTGGCAAATTGATGCGTTGTCGTGATACAGGAGCCATGAATTGTTGGCAAAAAATTCAGGTGTCTGATTTTTTCACACAGCCTTTTCAGCACTTTTCTCTTGGTTAACTGTTTGTCCAGCTGGTAAAAATTCATAATGAATAATCCCTCTGATATCAAAAAAGGTCAGCAACATCATTGCAACAAGTTCACGAACTTAATTGTCAGGACTCATACGTGTCCCACCAAAAAAAGTTGTAGTGTGTTTTTCAATAAGCATTTCTTTTCTTTTTTTTTTCTTAGTATCATCTGTTCACATATCCCTGATATTCTGTGGGACAAAATGATGTGCCAGGGATTCCAACACTAGAAAGGTAGGGAATGGGGGAAGGAAAAGGGGATTATAATAAAGAATACAGACCTCAATTTTCTAAAACAAAAAAAAGCATTGAAGTCAACTACACTTCAAACACAAGCAGCATGATTGGGGACGTGAAGTCATAATGCCCTAAAAGAATCAATTCACTTCCCAAGGACAAGTAGTTGTTGATTTCACAGAGGTACTTTTGCACTAAGATTAAACCAAATGGAAACACAAGAGCTCTAAACTGAAGAAAGAGCCACTTGGGTCACTTAAGGACCAGTGCCTTTTGGACATAAACAACTCTTTTCTGATTATTCAAGTTATAACTTTCACTTAGGAGGCATATAAAATGAGTTACCAGGTAACGGGTCTAACAGAAATCATGTTCTCCTTCCCTTTTTTTTTTTTTTTTTTTTAAAGATTTTATTGGGGAAGGGGAACAGGACTTTATTGGGGAATAGTGTGTGCTTCCAGGCCTTTTTTCCAAGTCAAGTTGTTGTCCTTTCAATCTTAGTTGTGGAGGGTGCCGTTCAGCTTCAAGTTGTTGTCCTTTCAGTCTTAGTTGTGGAGGGCACAGCTCAGCTCCAGGTCCGGTTGCTAGTTGCAGGGGGCACAGCCCACCATCCCTTGCAGGAGTCGAAGAATCGAACTGGCAACCTTGTGGTTGAGAGGATGCGCTCCAACCAAGCCATCCAGGAGCTCAGCGGCAGCTCAGCTCAAGGTGCTGTGTTCAATTTTAGTTGCAGGGGGCTCTGCCCACCATCCCTTGCGGGACTCAAGGAATTGAACTGGCAACCTTGTGGTTGAGAGCCCACTGGCCCATGTGCGAATCGAACCGGCAGCCTTCGGAGTTAGGAGCATGGAGCTCTAACCGCCTGAGCCACCGGGCCGGCCCCTCTCCTTCCTTCTTGCCAGTATGTGCAGACAACACTATTGACCTACTAACCCCACCCTCTCCACCTCTGTGCATGTCAACTTTCATTAGGGGTTGAATCAGGTCCCTCAAAAAGAGATATATTGAAGCCCCCCAGTACCTCAGAATATGATCTTATTTGGAAATACAGTCTTTACAAAGGTAATCAAGTTAAAGTACAGTCATTAGAGTTGGCCCTAACCCAACATGACTGGTATCCTTATAGAAAGGGACACAGAGACAGACAGAAATAGAAGGAAAACAATGTGAGGATACAGAGAGAATGCCATCCATAAGCCATGCGGTAGCCTGAGGCCACCAGAAGCTCGGCCAGAGGCCTAGGACAGACTCTCCCTCACAGCCCTCAGAAGAAACTAATCCAATTGACACCTTGATTTTGGACTTCTAGCCTCCAGAACTATGAGATAATAAATAGCTGTTGTTTAAGCCTCCAGTTAGTGGTACTTGGTTATGGCCATCCTAGGAATTGAATACACTAGAAAGCCTGGGAGAGCTAAAATCTCTGTCTGTTCACTATTCCAAATGCCCTTATACCCAAGGGTGGCCATGTACCAGAATTTTGGACAATGAAATGTCAGTGGAAGTCTGCTGAAGCTTCTTGGTAAATATTTGGCTTAGTAGACTGAAGGCTTAAGAACAGAGCAGACTGATAAGATCAGAAAGGGGAGTGGGGGAGTTGGGGGGCACACCTCAGGCTGGGTCCCCACAGCTCCGACACAGCCACCAGACTAAGAAACACTCCCATGGAGGAAATAAAGCCTTATGTGTACCTAAAGCAGAACAAGAGAGTTTAGGTCTAGCTAAATGTTTGTGAACTTGTATTAATTTGTCCTTAATTTAGGAAATGACACAGAAATTAATCGGTATCATATCCTCCCTGTCCATAATCAATTCTCATCCAGATGACTAGCCAATTAGAAAACATCTAAGAGCAGGACAAAAAATTTTGCCTCAAAATTCTAAACTAAAACCTGAAAATGTCACAACTTTCTGTCATTGTGCAAGAAATCATTATTTCAAAAACACCTGTCCTGAAATTACAAACGTCGTGAAATTTCAAGGCTAAATAACATCTAAATACTCATTTAGAATTCCTGGAAACCCGACAGTAGAACATTTCTTTAAAAGAAAGGTTTTCAGGTGGGGGTGATTCCACCTCCCACAGACATTTGGCAATGTATGGAGACATCTTTGGTTGTCACGAGTCGAAGGGAAGAAGAACACTACTGGTGTCTAGTGGGTAGAAGTACAGAGATTCTGCTAAACATCCTAGAAGGCGCAGAATGGCCCCCAAAACAAAGGATTATCCAGCCCAAGATGTCAACCGTGCCAAGGCTGGGAACCCCTGCTCTAAGATATAGTAAAGCTTTTCCAAAGGAATGTTAGATTTTTTGCTATAAGCAGAAAAGCCAGGAACAAGTAGAAATGACGTGATGAAAAAGTGTGGGTGGTATCCTGAATCCTACTGAGAACTGCAAACATGGGAGAGTAAAAATGAATAGCAAAGAGGTAAACAAGAAAAGCAATGATCAGTAAGTAGAAGCTGACACGAAGCGGAGAGTGTGCCAGGCCCAGCCTGAACCCACCACTGGGCCTCCCCACGGGGATTACTCAACTGTTGACTGTGTGTTTAGCCATGGCAGCTGGCAGGGTATGCAGCCTCTTCAACAAACACATTCATCAATTTGTAAAGCTGCTATTCTTCAGAAAAATCTCTAAGACAATATGTGAAATCCATTTTCTCCTGATTTTACTTGAAGATGAGTCCCAGAAGATGCCAGCTATATGCTTGATTTCAGGCTTTTAAATAGTGAGAGCGGCTATTGAAAAAAATTACAGGGTGGGAAAGGCAGACAAAGGCACTAAAAAGACTGAATCATTCTCATTTGTATTGGAAGTGGGGGGAGGCCGTCCAGCTTAACCAATTTACATCATTTTGCTTTAGAAAATAAACATATACATCATGGGGACAATTTTATGCCATGTTTCACATGCTGGAATTAAAATAGTTTCCGGAAAACATTTGGAAAAATCGAAGAGAGAAGCCAATAAAATGAAAGGGCAAAGAACCATTAGCTGTTGAAGTACATCTATTACTAGTCAAGGTAAGTAACTGCATGAGGTTTTTCTCAGTTCTACGATTTCCTTGCCCAATCCTGTACCTACACGTGTATTGAATCACAAGAAAAACTGTTACTCTCAGAAACCTGAGAGTAACATCTTACAAGGACGAACGTGTTTTATCCACAAAGAGAATCCTACACTGGAAAAGCGAGTCACTAGGTTTGCTCCTAGAGTGCCTGTGAATTTTGGAGAATTTTAAAAGGAAATTTAAAATGTTTTATCACTAAAGGAACTTTACAAGTGCAACCCTGAATTTTGAGTTAGTGATCACACTGGTATTTTTAGGAACATTTTAAAAGATGGAAACATGTATTTTCCCCTTTTGAACAAGCATGAACTCAGTAGAAGAAATACAGAATTTGGATATTATTTACTTTAAAACCTCATTAATCAGGACTTCAATAAATTGGATTTGATGATAAACTGAGTTGGGCTGAAGTTGACGTGGCTAAGCAAAGCTTTATAGAACATGAAAATAACATAATATAAACAAGATAACCAAATTAAACAAGCTTCAATCATATGTGTGAATTAAACCATTTTTCTCCACTTGTTGAACAGGTCTCCTGTTCTTCTCCAAAATGGTGTTCTAGGCACCAGCACATTATGAAAAGGAGGACATAATTATGAACACATTATGAAAAGGAGGAAAGAAGAAGGGAGGAAGAGAGGAGAAGCAAGGGAAGCAAGAGTTAATATTTATTGTTGCTGCTTGTCAGACAGTGTGTGAAGGACTTGATGACATTTTTTTTTTTCATTTAATGCCTACAGCAACAATCATCTGATAAGAGCTATCAGCTTACTACTTGCTATAAGCATTAGATGAAAAGACACTGTTACAGGTCTAGGAACTTTTATCTGTAATCCCAAAATCCAAAAGGATCTGAAAACTGACAGTTTTTTTTGTACCTCATTTACTGATGAAGCTTGACCTGACTGGATTTAGCAGCAAACACTGACCTGAAGTGACATGAGGCTTTTCAGAGCCTCAGGGCATCCATCACACCTGGTGGACATGTTCACAGGTTTTGCTCCTGAACAATGAATGTGGCTGATTACGGGCTGCTGCCCCTGACGCCACAGAGGTGGACTGTGTGAGATTGCTTTCTCTGTTACCTTTCTGTGCACTGCTGTACCTTTCTAAAGCCTGCAAAATCCTGAACTCAAAAACACATTGGGCCCCAGGGATTTCAGACAAGCGGTGTGGAGCCTGGGCTGTTCCTGTACGGCAGGAGAGTAAATGAAATCTCAGAGGCCATCCTCTCAGGGACATGCCCAAGTGAGTGGGCAATGGAGACAGGTTCAGCCGGGAGGTCTCACTCTAGAACCTACAATGTAGCTAGCTGTCGTTTGAGTGACTCTCTAAGGCTTGGTAAGGATACTAAACAATTGAGAGTAACAAAACCGGGCCGGCCCAGTGGCTCAGGCGGTTACAGCTCCATGCTCCTAACTCCGAAGGCTGCCGGTTTGATTCCCACATGGGCCAGTGGGCTCTCAACCACAAGGTTGCCAGTTCAACTGCTCGAGTCCCGCAAGGGATGGTGGGCTCCGCCCCCTGCAACTAAAATTGAACACAGCACCTTGAGCTGAGCTGCCACTGAGCTCCCAGATGGCTCAGTTGGTTGGAGCACGTCCTCTCAACCACAAGGTTGCCAGTTCGACTCCCGCAAGGGATGGTGGGCAGCGCCCCCTGCAACTAGAAATGGCAACTGA
Organism: Rhinolophus sinicus; assembly: GCF_057876585.1. Classification (NCBI taxonomy): domain Eukaryota; kingdom Metazoa; phylum Chordata; class Mammalia; order Chiroptera; family Rhinolophidae; genus Rhinolophus; species Rhinolophus sinicus. The sequence goes on from NC_142502.1 coordinate 13,630,365, forward strand.
ACCTGGAGCTGAGCTGTGCCCTCCACAACTAAGACTGAAAGGACAACAACTTGACTTGGAAAAAAGGCCTGGAAGTTCACACTGTTCCCCAATAAAGTCCTGTTCCCCTTCTCCAATAAAATCTTAAAGAAAAGAAAAAGAAAGTAAGAAAACCACATTTAAATGATACTAGCCCACATAACTCATTTATTGAGTATGCTAAATGAATGAGGTTGCTGTCCTTAAGAAGCTTATAAACAGCCATCACCCACTCACCCTCACCCACTCACCTGTTTCTGGCTTTCTTCCTGACTGACCATTTCTTGAATCTTCTCCAAAATGGCGTCCTCCAAGGACCCAATCATGCCCAAGCTGCCTCTAAGGAGGCCAGCAATTTTCTCCCTAAATGAGGAGAACTGGCTCTGCGAGGCTGCAGCTGCATCCAGACTGGCCTTCAAACTCTTCTCTAACTCGCAAGAGCTCTTCTTCAAGAGGCTCAGCTCCTGCTTGGAGGCATCCCAGGCCCGCTGGCCAGCAAACAGCCTTTCTCGGGAGATCTTCACTTCCCTTTCAAGAGCTTCTCTCGCCTCTACGGCACTGAGCAAGTCCTAAAATCAGTATAGAAAGTGAAGACAAAAACATTAGCAGCCAGCGAGGGGCACCGACATTTGCTTTTCAAGGAGTTAGGGTGAAACACTCTTTCCATTTTCATTTCTTTTCCCGCATTTTAAACTGATTCATTATCTTTGCAACCTCGTTGATCATACAGAAGCTAGGACATTCAGCTCATTCCATTTTTAAATCTACGTTCCCTATCATCTCTTCATCAAGTTATTAAATTGTAAAGGCTATGTCAGGTAAATTCAGGTGTCTAAAAAATAGAAGGGATACAAAATCAGGGTCAGGAAAAAAAGAAAACTGACACATAAGCCTTTCATATGTGGGCCTCTGGAAAGAATTAATGAAAAAAACAAATCGTTGGTTAAGAGCTGCAGACTCGATCCATACGTAGTACTGTACGTTTACAGAACTATGTGTTGTCAAGCTTGGTATACAGGGAAATTGATATTGAATAAACAGTAAACCCTCGCAGTCCTAAGCAGACACTAGAAATTATTTGACTAATGATGTCTCTTTAATAATATTCTAAATAATAGACTAGCATTCTCATAGAAGCATCATTGCATAAAGGAGAGAAAAATCTTTCTTTCAATATTTACTGACTGTGTATCCCCTTTTCTCAGAAAGACAAATTAAAGCTGATCGAGCCTGAAGAAAGGAACAGGCCGTTTGGTGGGTGGGAGGAGTAAAAGTCGAAGGAGATAACGGACCATACTGAGAATAATAATTTTAAAGAATGTAATATGTACCATTAGGTTCATAAAAATAATGAAGGGCATAGGGAAGGTGCCACGTGCACCTGCTTCTATTTACCATAATCTAGAATGGTCCAAAGAGACATAAAAGGGGCATCTTTAAAATTCATTAAATAAAAAAGACACTTGTTGACATCAAGCTCCAAAATACATGAGTGCACATTAAATAAGATTGAGCAGTTGGTTGATCAGCACTGCTATAGAATTGCAGCCTAGTTAACTGACAAAAATATTTTGTTTTTTTATAAAAAATAGTACGTTAGGGTCAAAAACAACTAAAAAGAAACAATATCTTTGAATAACAGACTCTACATCCACACTGGCCAGTAACACTTCAGGCTGTTAGTCACAATGCAAGCATCCTTTTTGCATTAGAACTAGACCTTAAAAGAAACTCATCTCTACCAACAGCCTAGACACAGGAAAAAAATGTTACTTGAAATGCTACTTCCTACATTTTTATATTAAAAAAAAGTCTTACCTTTTCTTTCTTCTGGTGATTTTTTTTAAATCAAAAAAGCCCCAGGCATCAATTTGAAGTAAAAGTCATCGAGTGGATTGGTAGTTAGAGAAGGCTGCCCTTTTCAGAGATGTAATAACTCAACTAATTATGGAACCTATTTTGTAAAATGCTTTGCTTTTCAAGGTCCTGGCAACAGCTTCATTTCCCCATTCCCTTTCCAAACTAGTCCTCTTGACAGAGAAAGCCCATGCTGCTGATTAAATTACGGCCCTTAAAGAGTCAAGGACCCTTTATCACAAATACAGTATTTTATCACTTTACAGATTTCTTTTCAGATAGTAATACAATAGCTGCTCAATTACAGTAACCAGTATCAGCGTTGGTGATAATCAATTGGGCCCATATTGTACTTAACAACTACAATCCTAATGTGTGGTTAGAAAACTGAGGGCCTAAATTGGATGGTGCAAGGATGAAAATTAATTCTAATCCCTTCAGAGTTCTAAAACTCTTTAGAATATTACCTATTAACTTTTATATTGAAATAAAACCCACTACTGTAAAATAGGAGAGTTTCCATGGCTAATAGAGTGGTATTTTTAAGCAAGTATTTCCAAAAAATCTTCAAAATACCAAAAAATATACCAGACTCAAGTACTATAGACTTACTATCAGTTTGGAGTAAACTACCACCTGGCAGCTTACACTGGGAGACCAATAAACATAGTTAAAATATTTCAGTCAGGAGGAACTTTTTCCACCCCAATATCAGACTGTTGTTTCACAGCCTCAGAGACAAGGGCCAAAACATTCCTCTAAGAAATTCGAAGCACCGAAGCATGTCTAGTGAAAATCAGAACATTCATTTGTGATCACAGAATACTCTGGCACATGGCAGCAGGTCAGATTTCTTTTCTGGACACATTTCAGCCCAGTGAACTATATGCTGTTTCTCGTATGAAATGCAGGCCAGGGGAGCCAGTGACAAGGCCTTGAGGAAGGCTGCCCCCTCCCCACCCCCGTGCTCTCCTGAAGCACTTCAGAATTCAGGGCCACTGGGCTGCTCTGCGGGAAACAGAAGTCCTCAGACTGCAAATGCAATTACCTGCAAGCTATCGGGAGGAAGCAGCTAGAGTGGAGGCTGGTTGCGTGGCTACCTCAAGGATACACCGAAGTCATGTGACATTGGTGTCACTGGCCAGGACCTGGGGCCTGCTGTCAGACCACACGGACACACAGAACAAGAAACAAGAAACAAGTAGCTCTCTCTGAGCAGAATCAAGGCTGACCTCCACGGAGGAAATCACATTTGTAAATGCGGTCAGGCCCTATGGACTCAGAGATGCGGCTCATGTTACTATATTTTTTTTCAATTAACGAATCTTTAGATTCTATCCCACTAACACAACAAATGAATAATGACCCCTTCACAATTACTTTTAACAAAAACAATTGTAAATAATATGACTGAGGTATTCGGTTTAGCTTCCCATTTAAAAGCATGTCTGCATTAATTTCCAATTAAATGCATTAAGCAATGAAACCGAAGATTTGTGTTTTTAAAACACAGTTGATTCCTATTTTAATGGTCTATTATATGGATTTGGATATACATGAGATCAAACTGCCTCTCAAAAATACAATGACTAATTATCGTCAGGGTGGAGAACCTCCCAGCTTGAGCTTAATTCATCCAACCCTGCACAAATTTTGTTAAATTAAAAACCATTTGGTTACTTCTACCTACTGCAGTTAAGATGAACAGGCACTCTCCTACATTGCCAGTGGAAGTGTGAATAGGTATAATAGGAACATATTTATAGCAAAATATGTAATGAAATTTCATATCCACATATCCAGTGGCCCTGCAGTTCCAGTCTTAAGAATGTAACATCAAATATATGGTGATGGAAGGAGAACTGACTGAGTGGTGAACACATAATGTGATTTATAGATGATGTAATACAGAATTGTACACATGAAATCTATGTAACTTTACTAACAATTGTCACCCCAATAAACTTTAATTAAAAAAAGAATATAACTGTAGGATAGATTACTAAATATGGAAAATGAGGAATGTGCAAAGTTATTCAATGATAGTATAGCAAAAGACTGGGTGCTATGTGAATATTCATTAATATGTGACTGGTTAGACCAATAGGAGACATTCATACCATAGAACATTATGAAGTCTTAAAAAGAACTGAAGAAGCTTTTCATATAGTGATATGAAAGATTCTCCAAGACATACGCATAGGTAGTAAAAAAAAAGTAAGGTGTGTAGCCATGTGTCTAGTACCATTTGTATCCACATAAAAAGAATCTCTCTAGAAATATGCACAGGCAACTACCAATTCTGACCACATCTGCAGAAGAGGACTGTAACTGGTGGGCAGAAGTGGAAGGAAGATGTGACAGAACAGTGGCACTTCTGAAAACACCCAGGGAATTTTGGTCATTTAAAGTTCTGAGTCAACAGTGATGTGCACACACACACATTAGTAGAAGAAAAGTATCTATAATAAGGGAGGTGATGCCCTACTGTTTCTATTCCCCACCCCCACCCCCGCTGCCCATGTTTCTATTTCCCTTGAAGTAAACTGAACCTGAAGTTTTGCATTTGGTTCTGGGATTCAAATTTTAATACAGATAAAACCTTCCTAGAACAGTGCTACTCAAAATATGAATTGCACACTAGTGTACCTCCTACAACTGTTAGTTCTCAGTCCCAACAAAATAATTCAGAAATTAAGGGTGTTTAGTCATTTCTATAGCAATGTGACATCAATTTTTGTTGTCGTTTACTATAACAACTTGTTTAATAACCTCATATAACAGTATGATACTTATTCATTTCTTAGGTGAAATGGAAGCAGCTTAGCATCTGCTCACAGGTAATATCATGAAACTTTGTGAAGGTGAGAGCACTGACATCAAATTTTTTTTTTGACATCAATTTTTTAACAAGGTATGGATGGACCCTTAGCGTTGCACAGAACTGATGTATAAATGGCATATGCATGAGCTACATATCAGTCGTGCAAATAGGAACAGGTTACCTGTGATATTTTAAGGTTGTTTGGCCACCTGTAATCCAGAAGTGAAAAGTATATAAAATCCAGCCCATTTCTTTCATCAAAAGAATTTAAATTTCCATCAAAAGATAATTTAAATTTATCCCTCTACACAATAAACTGATAAAACTGTCTACAGATGGAAAACTGAAGATGGATTTTGAAAACAACACTTGGTTTATTTTGGATACATGTCACAAATAAAAATCTTGAGCTTGCTGAAATTGCTTTAAAACCTCTTCCAATGTCAACAAACCTCTGTGAGACTGGTTTTCTACTGTAAGTGCTTTAAAAGCAAAACATAGCAACAGTTTAATAGACATTAGCCCCTGTAAGTAGCATTGTCGTCTATGCAATCAAAACCTTCCCGTTAACAAGAAGCTACCTCATTATCACAATAAAGCTGTCGTTCAAAGTGATCAACAGGGTTTAAATACAGGGAATTTTAGTCATAACTTTTTTGTTCAGATACAACTGCAGAATGACAAAAAGCTATCAGTCTAACAGTATTCTCTGTATATGAATCCTACACACATACCTTCAAAGAAAAATTTGCAGTTTATGTAATTCTTTTCTTTTCCCCATTTTCATTCCCATTACATTTATTGAAATGTCACTTTATGTCTGTGGCTTCTAATGCTTAAAACGTAGACGTATGCTTTTTGTGTCTTTTTAAACAACTTTTTCTATTAATTTATCATATTAATTTTACAAAAGTATTCGTCAGCAATGGGCTGGAAATGAAGAAAAACACTGATCCTTCCCACAGATCATTGGAGAAAGGCTGTACATTCAGAGTCTAGGAAGGAGAACAACACAAGTCTTGAAACCATGTTCTAAAAGGAAACATCAAAAGAACTGGAACATTTATCCTGCAGATGTCTTCAAATAATTGAAAGACAAGTGCATAGGAGAATTAGGATTGTTCTCATGATCTAACGGAGTAGAAGCTGCACAGTAACATTTTACTTCAAAATGAGAAAGACCTTTCCCAAGTCTGAGCTGTCCCAATGGCATGATCAAACTTGGAAAATAATAAAAATTCAGCTTAAGTCTGGAATTCTCATTATTGACAAACTCAGTACAAGCTGACAATGAATTTAGCTGCCAACGAGACCAGAATGTGTTCAGGCTTCACTACAGTCAACGTTCTGCCCTGAACTGGTCAGGCTGTGCCTGAAGGACCACGGACAGTTCCCAGCTGGCCATTTTAAGAGGAACATCATCAAAATGGCACTGGATTGGCATCACATGTTAAGATTACACCCATAATAAAAATATTTATGTACTCATGTTTATTTTAAATGCTGTTTTCATTTATTTTAAATGTATAGATGGAACCTCAATGGGAAGCATTAAAAACTTAATTATAGTTACAGAACAGAACGTAAATTTTACAAACCTTGACAATATAAATACAATAATATTATAAAACATGGGACATAGAACAAGGGGAGTAAAAAGTAGGAGGCATGAAATTCCTCATATTTCATAGCAGAAAGTCTAAAGACACTATCTCAGATTGATGAGTCAGGAATAGAAACGCCTTACTTTGAAGTCTCAATGGTAATTGTCAGAAGTTAGAACAAGAGTATAAGTGTGAGGCTAAAATGGAAGGAGAGAGGATTTTAAATTTTACTTTGGAATCTTATAAACAGTTTTAGTTTTTCATAATATGAGCAGACATTATTTTAGAGTTTACTTTCACTTTACCATATTTTGCCGTGCATAATGTGCACCCGCATTTTTGGCCCATACTTTCAGGGGAAAAAATCTTTCTTTTTAATTATTTAATTCAAATTTTTATTTGTTTACATTTAGTACTTGTTTTTTTGTATTATAAAGAAATTTTAGCACTTATTTTTTAACATATTACAGTACACGAAATTTTATGTAACAAATAACTACAAAACACAAGAACAGATACAAGGTACCAGAAATTTTATGTACTTGTAACAAATTTACAATATTTACACATCATAGAAGGTCAAGAACTCTTCGTCCTTGCAAGTTTGCCATAAGTTCAACAAAACTGATTATCGTATTCCCTATAATAATAGGGTATTATTTTGCATGTGAATATTGTTATTGATTTCTAGAGTTATACTTTTAACTCATAAGCATAAATAAAAGAATTAACAACATTTATATAGATACAGAACTAGTACTATCCACATATAATGCGCACCCTTATTTTTCCTTCACAAATTTGGGCCCCAAAAAGTGTGCATTATACACAGCAAAATATGGTAATTCCTCTCCCAGAGGCTTGAACTCCCAACCTCACAGATGATAAGAAAGAAGGTTCAACTAAAGAAAGTTTGAAAGATCTGGGCTGTTTAGCCAGAAGAAGAGACTTAGAAATCCACGATGCACGTCTTCAAATACTTGAAGGGTGGCCATAAGGAAAGGAACTTCAGTTGATCCTGTGACATTTCATTAAGAGAAAAACAGGATGAGGACATAAATTATAGGGATCCTGCTCCTGACTGGCTACAATGAAAAGCTGTCAAACAATTCGAACTGCACAGAGGAGGTGGGCTTCCTTGTACAGTCCAATGAAAGGAGGCAGGACACTTGCTAGACTGGGACATTTAACAGACGATTTTTATTTCACATAGAGTTAAATGGCCTAGATTCTAAAAGATTCTAAATCCCTTCCAATATTCTGATTCTAGGATTGTAAAGAGATCTTGAGTTTCTTTAGTCATTGATCATGTCTAATAACTTCTCACTTCCAGGAACTGTTTCCATATGCCTGTACTCTTAATGCCTGGATAAAAGTAAATAACTAGGGAAGGAAAATAAAAAACACTGAACATCAATTATGTGCTGGGCATTTCTTGAGTACTTCGTGTCGGATATCATTCCATCCTAAAACTAACTGTAAGAGATAGATCCTTAAATTATTTTCCGATTTTACAGACAAGAAACTGAGGTTCAAAAAGGTAGTGATACGCGTGAGATCACAGGGCCCAATGATTCTGGAGCCCGGATAAAAATCCAAGAGCCTAGCCAGTTAACCCACTTTTTGTGACTCTCAGGATCTTCCCTCTTACAGAAAGCAATTGCCAGATAACAAAGCAAGAAAGCAGAAGAGACATCCTCTGGGAGCCTGTTTGACTCCAAAACCAGTATTTTTTCCTAACTTCCATTCTACCGATGAGAATTGCAGAAAGTGTGAAGCTGTTTGAAATCCAATATGTAAGTTTAATTTCTGATCCACTGATGTGAACTTCTGAAATCTATAGAAAATGTATGGGTGGCTTGTGTCGGTACAGCGACTACTTTTCTCAGAAGTCAGATTTTTCTCAGATTTTAAGATAATCAAGAGAAAAGGTGCCAGTCTTTGATAGTTTTAAAAACATTCTGCAATATTAATTACTAAAGTTTTTAAATAGTATACATTTCTATATGTATAATAAGTCACCAGGATTTTCATTTGGGAAATTTTCATAAAGTAACTTGAAGAGTGTCATTAAGAAAATCAGAATATGATCTCACTTATATGCAGAATCTAAAGAAAAGAATAAGTGAATGAACTAATCAGAAACAGTTTTGGAAACATGGAGGAAAAACAGAGGGTTGCTAGAGGGGCGGGGGGGGGGATAAGGGGAAGGTGAGAGGTTTTGGGAACGTACAGAGGGATAGTGGATGGGGGGAGGGGGGTTCACACAGTGTGAGGGATATAAATGATAAACGTCTAAGTTTTGCTTTGTCTTGTGCACCTGAAACTAATTAAAAAAATAAATAAATAAATAAAAATTAAAAAAAAAAAAGTAAACAGTAAAAAAAAAAAAAGAAAATCAGAAAAGTTGAGTTTGGTAGAAACAGTACCCAGAAATACAGGTATTTCTCCATACTGTCAACAGTCCTTGTGGATTTCACTAATTAAGTAAGTTTACTACCTCAAAATCAGAGCTTTACAAAGTATTATAAAGACTCTTCCTGAGACCATTAACGTGTTGGGAAAACCACTTGACAGTATTTTTCAGTAATAAATCTTTGGAGACATAATCCTATGAATGAGCACTTTATTAAAGACCACAAATTTTTTATTGCCCATATTTTTTTTTTTAATTTTTATTATTTTGGCAGGAACTCCATCCCAAAGTGACTGTGTTTCCAAAGTCTGAACAACACTGCATCAGTCATTTACAAGTAAAGACACTTATGTAAGAAAAGGAGTCAGTTCTGTGTTTTTAATGTGCTCTTACAACACAGTTTCATTTCCTACTGCTAATCCCCAGAAATGCATTTCTATAGGTAAAGATTAGATTCTTCCTAATTTCCAAGCCTTGATAATTCAGTAACTACTACTTATAATTTATAAAGTTATTCATTCACTGAGGAAATTTGCATAGCTATGAATTATTGCTGTGTCACTGACAAATCCTCTTTCGCACTAGACTTGTATGTAGGATGTAGCTGTGAATATAGAAGTAAAGGGGATTATTGATGAAAGCATAATAGTTTAATGACTAGAGTTCAAATCCCAACTTTGCTACTTAATGGCTATGGGAACTTGAGCAAAATACATAACCTCTTGGAGCACTTAGTGCAATGACTGTGCTAATGGTAAGTGCCTGATAAATGGTGACCATATTAATGACTGCTGATAGTATTAATGTAAAAAGTCTGAGAGCCTTAAACTTCACTCAGAAGGTTTACTATTAGGTAAAATACCAAAGTGTAATTTTGAAATAATTTTACATATACTGTAAGACAAAGCAAATGAGTGAATAGTGTTAGAATCCAAATGACACAAAATAAAAAGATATTAAGAAAATTCTAGGATAACACATTTAATTAAAAAATACCACTATAAATTTATCATGAAAACTGTATTTCTAGCTACATCCACTGAAAGCAATGACGCCCCAATAGCAACGAACACACCTAAGCCTAAATCTTGGTTTCTAACACCATTTATCAGCAAAAGGAACCAAAGTTCCTTAGCTAATAGGTTGATTTTTAGTTCTGTGGTCTGAAAATTGTAAGTGACCCCAAGATAGCATCTTCTTACAGAAATCAAGGAAGCATTCAAAGACTGAAAGAATCAGGTTACAAGGTCACAGAGACCATCTTGCTGGGGCTCCCTGGGACCAAATTTGATGGATTTGGAGCACCAAAAAAAGAATAATTGATTGTAACACAGTAAATAAATAAAAATCCATGTGTCCATAGAATTGAAAAGGAAAGAAAAAAAATTTTTTTTAACTTTTCTTTACAGAAGAATGCCAGCTAATAAGTAGAAGGAATGTAAAATTCAAATATTACCACTTTGCCAAACTTGATGTAACTTAATCAAGGCAAGAATCAATGAATGCTAACATCACTAGGTAAAGTCGATGGGAAACATAAATAATCTGCCAATTATCACCCCACAGATACTGTGTTTCCCCAAAAATGAGACCTATCCCAAAAATAAGCCACAGTTAAGATCGTCAGACAGACAGACACATTTAGTACGTTATGACGATGTTCCAGAAAATGATATGACTGTATTTGAATAAATGTAGATTGTTGTACATGAAAAAATAAGACATCCCCTGAAAATATGCATCTTTTGGAGCAAAAATTAATATAAGACCCGGTCTTATTTTCAAGGAAACACGGTAACTATGTAACTGCAGAAGAAAAAAAATGTACCTTTACACTAAAGAGATGGGCAATGAAACTTAATGTCAGCAACAATGGAACGATCTAACAGTATTTGCCTCTAATGTGACGCAATACGAAGTATACAACTTTACTTTTGAAACACTATTGCCTAAGAAGTTTAACCTGAATTCAATCCAGCCTCTAGATACAACTTTAAGTGTATATAGTACAGAGAAACAAGTTAAACAATGTCATGAAGAAACAATCAGACCACTGCTCTGGACTCTCCAAAAAGTCAGTCCTATTTGGAAAAAAAAAAAAAAAAAAAAACACCTAAACTAAAAAAGGCTAAAAATAATCAATAAATGCAATGAATGTACCTAGATTGGATCCCAATTTGGGGAAGAAAACAGCTATAAAAGACATTCTTGTAGCAAGTGGTGAAATTTGAATGTGGAATAATATTAGATTATTTTTGGTTATTTATTACTGTGTAACAAATTGCCCCAAACTTAGTGGCTTCACACAACAAATGTCTATCACCTCACGGTTCCTGTGGGTCAGGAATCTGGGCATGACTTAGCTGGGTGTTTCTGACTCAAGGTTTCTACAAGGTTACAGTCAAGCTGTTGACCAGGGCTACAATCATCTCAAGACCCAACTGAAGGATGATTCACCTCCAAGCTCACTCATGTGGCTACCGAGGCCTCAGTTCCTGGCCACATGGGCCTCACAACCGGCTGCCTGAGTGGTGTCGCCACATGGAAGTTGTCAAGAGCAATGACTCAAGAGAGATCAAAAGAGTGCATGTAAGACAGAAGCCGCAGTCTTTTTATATCCCAATCTCAAAAGTGACATCCCATCACTTCTGACATATTCTATTCATCGGAAGTAAATCACTTAGTCCAGCCCACACACAAGGGGAGGAGAATTAAACATCACCTCTGAAGGGGTGAAATACAAAACACTTATGGGCTTGAAAACCACCACAGATGATATCGTGGCATTATTGTTATCTTTGAGATGTGATAATGGTATTGTGGTTATGTAAGATAATATCCTTACTCTTAGGATACATGTGCTGACATAGCCAGATACGATACAAATAATGTCTGCAACGTATTCTCAACTGAATTCTCCAAATACACGTGTATGTGTTTGTGTGTATGTGTGTAAAGTAATAAAACAAACATATCAAAATGCTAACAACTGTTACATCTTGGTAGATGGGTATTCACTGTAATATTCCTTTACTCTTTCTATATATTTGAATTCTTTTTCATAAAATAGTTGGAAAAAAGTAATTGAGGATTGCTGTGGACTGAACTTCATCCCCTTGAAATTCATGTTGAAGCCCTCATGTCTAGTGCGATGGTGTTTGGAAATGGGCCCTTCAAGAGGTGATTAGGATTAGATGAGATCATGAAGGTGGTGTCTTCATGTTGGGATTGGTGCCCCTGTAAGAAGAGACACCAGAAAGCTTTCTCACTCTCTCTGCCATGTGACAACACAGCAAGAAGGCCGTCACCTGCAAGCCAGGAAGGCAGCTCTCTCCAGGAACTTTGATCTTGCTCTTCCAGCCTCCAGAACTTTTGAGAAGTAAATGTCCACTGTTTAAGCCACCCAGTCTACAGAATTTTGTTACAGCAGCCCAAGCTGACTAAGACAAGGGTGTTGAAATGATTGAAGTTACTTGATAACACTGATAAAATCTTTACTCTTTTTACAAAGCTAATGTGTCAGGAGAAGAAATCCAGTGGTAAGAAGGGGTTTGGGGGTTTTGTTTTGTTTTTTTGTTTTTCCGTTTTTGATGCAGGGAATTGGGAGGGAAATGGAGATTATCATTACTGTAGACCACTTCCACACTCCATCTCCCCATCGCACCTCAGCTTGGCAGTGACGTCACTGTAGACATGGAAGGCCCAAAAGGAATTCCCACAAAGATGGCTCCTTTTACTGCATCTCACCAAGCCCAGAACCGCCTTCGGCCTGTGGGACATTACCGGACCGTCACCCGCCATGGAGCCTGTCCTTTTCAGCATTAGTCATTACCTAATATAAAATTCCATCTCCTTTACTATTTAATTGTCTCCTCTGTATTTTAGTAACTGATTGCACAAGCTCACTTCTGCTTTTGGAAACTGATCATTATGATCAATGCCAGAATTAGTTTCTTTGTCACAAAAAAAAATTTTTAATATAAGTAAAGGATTATATAGTGCTAAAAAAACACACAGTATTAATTCTCATGCTCAAACAGGTTCTCACTAATTTGAAAGATCAATGAACTCACCGTGTAAATAAAAGTTTAGAATTAAGAGTCACTTTCCCTTGGCAATCTCTCTTAAATTACAATATCCGTATCCTTCAACCCCACAAATCTACTTCTAAGATTTTGTCTTACTGATATATTCTCACACATGCGATATAAGATGATCGATAGCCTCCTTGCTATAATAGTGTGTAGTATGTTAACATTTTAAAAATAAATAAAAAGAGAAAAATATAGTGTGCTGAGTGTTACCATTTGTGTTGAAAATAAATAAAAAGAATAAGTATACATGTATATATATGGAATAGTTCTAGAAAGGTATATAATTGTTAACAGAGATTGCCTCTGAGGAGAACAGCTGGATGCTTGAGGAAGTGGAGAAGGGGAAGACTTTTCACCATATTCCCTGTGTCCATTTAAAATTTTGCATCTTGTGGATACATTACCCTTTAGTTCAATTTTAATTTTAAAAATCCTTATAGCGTAACTAAAGCAAGTCATATTCTCCACAAACTCTTTACTTATAAGTGTTTCGTATTTCTTTTTTTCCAATTTTCTAACTACATAGCAAATGGCCTGTTGAGGCCCCTGACTCCCAGGCTGCCCCAGCGCTCCTGCTGAGAGCAGCCTTCGGAGATTGCGGTCAGTAAGCCAGTGTGCTCACCTGCATCTCATTTTCAATTTCTGCTTCCTAAACATGATCACAGATGCACACACACACACTTCACATACTGTACCTGGTTCAGCTTGTCTCTCTCTTCAGTGCACGAGGCAGCTCTTTCCTGCTCTCTGTTTACTTCTGAAACCAGCCTCATGATTGTTTCTCTGCTAGCTTTTGCCTCCATCTCATGGACATTTATAGTCTCTTCCAAAGTAACAATTTGTCCTTTCACAAAGGCATTCTCCTTGCACAGCTCTCTAAGCTGAAGAGAAAGCAACGACAGCTGTCTTATAAAAATTAACAACTTCACACCATTTTCTCTAAGCAACTCTGATGTATATCCCCCCATGACTGCATTATCATATGAAAACAGCTAAAAGCACTATCCCTCCATCCACGCAAAAGATCACAGGTTTCAAAGGCTGCCTCTAAACCCTGTGCTTATGTGAAGACCTGGTGGTCAAATTAAAATTAATCAAGAGGTGCAAAGGTAACAATGATGAGAGTTCAGCCTAAAGCTTCCCCACGGAACAGGCGCCCTGGCTGCTAAATAATCAAGGGAGGGAATGTTCTCCAGAGGTTACAGCAGGTGAGGAAGCAAGGAAATTCTGCTCAGCCCAAGTCCACGGGAACCACCTGCGTGCCAGGCACTACCTGGCACAGGCAGGAAACACAGAAAAGAAAGCAGGAGTCTCTTTTTTAAAAAGAAAATCCTTCTAATTGATACAAGCATAGAAAAAGCCTTAATAACACGCTCAAACTGTGGTTATCGTTGGGATTAGCGGGGCATTTTGTTCTCCGTGTTGTGCATCTGTTGTGCATTAATGAGATTTGTGAGATTTACAAAGAGGGAAAATAAAACCAGTAAGGCTCCTTGGCCCCAGAGAACCAGCCAACTGTGCAGACTCCACTCTATAAGGCCACAGGGATGCCTGTAGGAAGACCTGAAACTCCACATGACAAGGTCAGTAGTTGTGTTAAGACTCTGGGGAAGGGACATACATTTTTGCCTTGGCAATTTGCCGACATGGTACCCTGCTTCTGGCTCCTGGCTGTTCCCTGTTTCTTGAACACTTGTCATGCAGGGTGTCATGTGGGGTCTCTGGTCCCGCTCCTCACATAAGAACGCAGGACATGGTGAGGCCAAAAAGGAACACCCACGGATCCATAGATAGGGGAGTCATACCACTATAGTCTCGCTGGCAGCTGGGTTGGAGACACAGGAGGCAAGAGCCACACAATCTGCAACCTGCTGTCCGCTTCTCTGCCAACCAACCAACCCCTTGCTAACTGCAATCCGCACTTGCCAGCCACCACCCTCTTGCTAGCCCCCATTCTCTGCTAGCATAGCCACGGCAGTTATATTTGTGGCCAATGGCTCACTGGTTACAGCTGACGACCAACTAGCCACAGCTGATGGCCATCCGATCACAGTTGATGGCCATTTACTACCTGAGCCAGTACCTTTCCTTGTGAGGCTGAGAGCCTGGAAACTGCACTCCTGGCTCTGTCCCCACAACACTTTTCCTCAAATTTGCATGCTCACTCCCCAACATCCTTCAAAAGTCCTCACCTCAAAGGGGTGCTCCCCGGCCAGTCTCCCTAAACTTGCATCCCACGCCTCTAACCTGCTTCACTCTCTGTCACCGCGTCCTCATCTGTTGTTCTTCATTGCACCTTTTACTACGTGGGATAATACTGGATACTTATTTATTTCCTCACCATCTTTACCCCACAGTAATGAAAGCTGTAGAAGGGTCTACACTAAGTCTTATCTCATTCACTACTGTATCCCCAGCACCCAGAACGGCTATCTAGCATATAGTAGTCACTCACTAAATATTTGGGAAAGGGATGAATGACTGTCAAGTAAGTTCTCAGGAATACCTCCTTTTCCACCATTCCTGGGACTGTGGGTGCACGTGTGGTTATGACGGCGATAAAAGTGAGGGAACGGCTTTGAAATTAAAGGAGTGGTTTTGCTCCACTTCTCGAGGGAATACCTAGTCACGTGATCAAGACAACAGCCTTTCTGCTCTTGGACTGTGGTTGTTTTTTTAAGACGGGCACCTGCTCAGGTGATTAGGATGCTAAAGCTCTAGGGTCCTAGTATCTGTTTGTAAATCTGTTATATTATTATTCAGGTATGGTGAGGCCAACAGATCAGGTTTCCATTGAAAAGACAGTTTGCTACTCACAGTTCCCAAGAGGAGGGATGGGCCATGCCATGCAGGGGACACGCAGGGAAGCAGCAGGGCTGGTCAGCAGACAGAGGGAGCGAGGAGGAAACACGTTTTCCACAGGAAGAAATGGGCGAGGCAGTAGAAGCAGGCTTAGGATAGGCTAGTTTGAGTAATTTCCGTGGGCTCTGGAGCGTAGGGATGTCTCTAGTTGTCTGGGACCTGGGCCTGGGGTGATCAAGCCAAGGGGACAGTGGCCCAGAGTATGAGCGCC